>NW_027325357.1:31057677-31630421 GCF_036924035.1 Leuresthes tenuis
CCTTGTCGGAATGGTGGGACATTTGAACGTCAGAATAGCGGGATGTCGCAATGGTGGGATGTCGGAATGGTGGGACGTTTGCATGTCGGAATGGTGGTATGTCGGAATGGTGGTATGTCGGAATGGTGGGATGTCGGAATAGCGGGATGTCGGAATGGCGGGATTTCGGAATGGGTGTTGCTACCCCCTTCATCATATACACAGTTATTTATACATCACCTTCCACCATGAAGCGTTGTCCCTTTTTGTTTCTCTCTTTGTTCTTAAAATGCTGTTATGCATGTCTAAACCAATCCATTAAATTAGATCATTTTGGCAGTAAAGCGATCTACAATGTGCTTGGTCGCAAAGCTGCTCATCTGTGGTAAACAGCTCTTCAGAAAGGCATTCTTCAATTGATTTCACTAATTCTATGTAATAATTTTGTGATTTCCTACAAAACTACACTTCTTCTCCCATCTGTCTGAGTATTTAATATTGTCTGGGTCCCGTTAAAACATGTATTTTTCCCATCTAATTCCTTGTTTGCTTTAAAACAAGTATTCCCCATTTTCTATCCCTTCAGTAGCCAACCAGTTTGTATGGAGTACACTGGAGCAACTTGACTGATCAGTAAAACACTGCTTTTGTTGTCACCGCAAGGCATCCTCCGTCGGTTGTTTCACTGAGACACTACTGAGTAACTATAACTCAACACAGTTTATACACATAACATTCATATACATACTAACAAACAAACAAACAATTATTTATCGCAATTTTCTCATCTCTGTTTGAACGTACACCCAGGTAAATATTCCTGTAGTCTTCTCATACCGACTATGGACCCATTCATTGTTTAACTTCACTGTTTTGCAAATCCTAATTGAATATTACACATTGAACTTTACTTGATAAGCAGGTCTTCATTGCATTCAGCAGCCTATATGTGAGCATCTATGTGTAAGCTGTTCTTCTTTGCATTTATCAGCAGCAAGCAATTCTTCATTGCACATGCATATGAAAATAGTAAAACAATTCCAATGCGTTAGCGAAACCTTCTATATCAGGAGTGTCAATCATGATGCTGGGAATAGAACCTCTTTCCCAGAATAGTTCAACCTTCATTACTCAACTGATCATAACTCCGCAATGAGCACATTTCAAAGTATCATTCCTCTACATATATTCAAAAATCTATGTGTAAATGTTTAATATTTCTTATATTTGTTGATGTCATTCTGTGTGCATGTGGCCTAAACCCAATCTCTGTGTGGCAATTTTAATTTAAACAAGTTGAACTCTGCCTCTGATCATTTAAAAAAGGTGTGTACCAATATCAACCTTTCTCAGGTAATTACTGATCCTACAAAACCAAAGAGATCCTTCAAGGTTGTCCCTGATTGGCTCAATCTTAACAAATCAAAGGTAGAAAATCCGCAGTATCTGAACTTGGTGTTAGTTATCACTGCTCAATAGCCTGTATCAGAATTGCAAAAATGAAAACATTAGGTCCACGCTTGGTATCCAGATCCTGAAACATCTCCATGAGCAGGCTTTTTTTTAACTGATCTGTTGAATAGTTATATGACACTGTTAAAATCCCAGATGAAGATCTAGCACTTGACCATTTTTTTAAATCTTCTAATTCCATAGTTGATAAACACGCCCCTTTTAAAAAGTATAGAACTTAGAACAGGTCTATCCCTGGCTTTCGGCAGAACTGTCTTCTTTACTTTTTTTTCCCCTTGTCCTGTTCAGCATTATGTCAGAAGAATTGTAGTCTGAATACCTTTGATGCCAAACAGATTTGTTTTGCCAAGGGAAGTTTTATAAATGTAAAGCTCCCCTTGATGCCCATTTATTTATTTCTGTTTACAATATATGACATGAACTGAACTGAACCGGACCGGGGGACAAGGAAAGAAGAAGAGGAAAGAAGAGGAAACAGAACAAAAATAGAAACAAAAACCAGACAACCAGCTGCTACACCTGTAAAAAACAAAACAGACAACAATCCATGGCCTATGAGGGGAATCCAGCCTTAGAGCCACCAGGAGCACCTGAAAGCAGACAAGCAGAGAAAAAACAAACACACAAACAAACAAAAACAAGCACAAGAAGCGGCAATCGCATACAACACAGCTCTGGATATAGATGACCTGAGACGACATGATAATACATCAGCTGCTTAGTGACCATGCTACTGGACTAATGAATGTGTGTGTGTGTTTGTGAGAACATGCAACACCCATGGCACAGGACCTACATGATAAACGTGCTTAGTTATGAGTGTATAAGCGTACAGGGCCACAATCCACAGCCCCCCCCCAAGCAATCAGAAGCAGGCAGAGAGGGCCACAAGACCCAGGCCACCAGCAGCCCCCACAGAGCACAGAACCCAGCCCACCGCAGGGGCAACCACGCATCCACCCAGAAGTCTGCAGAGGAAGCCCCCGGAAAGAGCCCCCATAAGCATAGGGCAGAGGCACTCCGGGAACCAGGGGCAACAGCCCACCTACCCCGCCAGGCCCCAGCCGCCCAGACATGGGCCGTGCACTGGACCCGGGCCCCAGGAGCCCGAGCGCCCCCAAACCCCCCGGCAGAGGCCCCACCAAATACCCAGGAGGGCCAAGCGCCCCAGACAGCCACAAAGTGGGTCAGCGCCTGCCCCAGCGCCCCTGGCCAAGTGCCCTGGGAGTCAAGACGTGCCCACAGGTGGGTGAAGTCGCGAGCAGTGGGGAGAGGCAACGCTGATGCCCCATCGGGAGAAACACAGGCAGGCCAGGCGACAGCAAGTCCCAGATCCAGGCCCAATCATTACCACACACACTTTCACGTCCCATACATCCACACATCCCCGCTACCTGGGAGCCAACAATGGGCAGGAGGGCCTGATGTCCACCAGGCTCGGGGCCTGCAGCGACCATATTCCGGGAGCTACTGTACCCCCAGAAGGTACCCATCCCGCCCCACCCCACTCAACCCAACCCCACCCAGGAGGACATCTACAAAAAACAAACAAACAAACCACCCGGTCACACCAGTCGCAGCAGCCCGGGCCTGAGACCCACCATCACCCAGCAACCCACCACCACCACTATGTGATAAAACTAATCAGAGGGGACCAGAGAGAATGAAATTCAGCCAATTGATGTTTTGAGGAGGCAGACATTGTTTCCATGCTCATATAATCTAAAAGAAAATTTCTAAACTGGTTAATACACAGATTGTTCTTCGCTTTCCAGTTCATGAGAATAGTTTTCTTTGCGATACATAACACTGTGACAACCATGTGTGCTGAGTTAATTTCCATGTTGATGTTGTCTAAGTCACCCAGTATGCACAGTGTGGGGCATGCAGGGATTCTACACTTTAGCCATGTTGATAGGTCCTCACAGACTTCAAGCCAGAACTTCTGGACAGGCGCACAAAACCACAAAGCGTGTGCATAATCATCAGGTGTGTTATCTGTGCAATGTGAGCAGATGTTTGAGTGTGTTAGACCCATCCTGAACCTTTGTCCTGTATAGTGTGTTCTATGAAGGATTTTGTATTGTATGAGCTGTAAATTAGGAGTTCGAGTCTTTATGAAGGTGTTCAAACATATTTGTGGTTAGAAGCTATGACCAGAACTGATGGATAAATCTGCCTCCCATTTTGAGGATGGAAGAGACATTGTGTCATCTATCTTAGACAATAATTTATATATTTTTGATAGTAGTTTTGGGGTACAGATGCTTAGAAATTCTAGTACCCTAGTCGGGGGTTGTAAGTCTGGTTGGTGGAGGATATATCCATCCATCCATCCATCATCTGCCGCTTATCCGGGGGTCGGGTCGCGGGGGCAGCAGCTTGAGCAGAGAAACCCAGACGTCTCTGTCCCCGGCCACTTCCTCCAGCTCTTCCGGGGGGACTCCGAGGCGTTCCCAGGCCAGCCGAGAGACATAGTCTCTCCAACGTGTCCTGGGTCTCCCCCGGGGTCTCCTCCCAGTGGGACGTGCCCGGAACACCTCCCCAGGGAGGCGCCCAGGGTGCATCCTAACCAGATGCCCGAGCCACCTCATCTGACTCCTCTCAATGCGGAGGAGCAGCTGTTCTACTCCGAGCCCCTCCCGGATGACTGAGCTTCTCACCCTATCTCTAAGGGAGAGCCCAGACACACTGCGGAGGAAACCCATTTCGGCCGCTTGTATTCGCGATCTTGTTCTTTCGGTCACTACCCACAACTCGTGACCATAGGTGAGGATGGGAACGTAGATTGACCAGTAAGTAGAGAGCTTCGCCTTCTGGCTCAGCTCCCTCTTCACAACGACGGGTCGGAGAGGAGGATCCGTCGGATAATCGAGCCTCGGATTCAGGAGATGCAGTGTGGCTTTCGTCCTGGCCGTGGAACAGTGGACCAGCTCTATACCCTCGGCAGGATCCTGCAGAGCCTGCAGAGCCTGCAGTGTTGCAGGCTCTGCAGGCGCTGCACCGATCCGCCCGTCAATCTCCCGCTCCATTCGTCCGTCACTCGTGAACAAGACCCCGAGATACTTGAACTCCTCCTCTTGGGGAAGGATCTCATTCCCGACCCGGAGAGAGCATTCCACCCTTTTCCGGCTGAGAACCATAGTCTCGGATTTGGAGGTGCTGATTCTCATCCCAGCCGCTTCACACTCGGCTGCGAATCACTCCAGTGAGAGCTGAAGGTCACGGCCTGACGACGCTAACAGAACCACATCATCTGCAAAAAGCAGAGACCCGATTCTGAGGTCGCCAAATGGGACACCCTCAACGCCCTGGCTCCGCCTAGAAATTCTGTCCATAAAAGTTAGGAACAGAATCGGTGACAAAGGGCAGCCCTGACGGAGTCCAACTCTCACCGGAAACGTATCCGACTTACTGCCGGCAATGCGGACCCAACTCTGGCACCGGTCATACAGAGAACGAACGGCCCCTATCAAGGGGTCCGGCACTCCATATTCCCGGAGCACCCCCCACAGGACTCCACGAGGGACACGGTCGAACGCTTTCTCCAAGTCCACAAAACACATGTAGACTGGTTGGGCGAACTCCCATGCACCCTCCAGGATCCTGCCGAGGGTATAGAGCTGGTCCACTGTTCCACGGCCAGGACGAAAGCCACACTGCATCTCCTGAATCCGAGGCTCGATTATCCGACGGATCCTCCTCTCCAATACCCCCGAATAGACCTTACCAGGGAGGCTGAGGAGTGTGATACCCCTATAGTTGGAACACACCCTCCGGTCCCCCTTTTTAAAGAGGGGGACCACCACCCCAATCTGCCAGTCCAGAGGCACTGTCCCCGATGTCCACGCGATACTGCAGAGGCGTGTCAGCCAAGACAGCCCTACAACATCCAGAGCCTTGAGAAACTCAGGACGGACCTCATCCACCCCCGGGGCCTTGCCACCGAGGAGCTTTTTAACCACCTCGGCAACCTCAGCCCCAGAAAAGGGAGGCCCCGTCTCCGAGCTCTCCAACTCTGCCTCTTCCGAGCACGTGTTGGTAGGATTGAGGAGTTCCTCGAAGTACTCCCCCCACCGACTCACAACATCCCTAGTTGAGGTCAGCAAAGCCCCGTCCCCACTGTAAACAGTGTTGACTGTGAGCCGCTTCCCCCCCCTGAGACGCCGCATGGTGGACCAGAATCTTTTCGAGGCCGTCCGGAAATCGTTCTCCATGGTCTCACCGAACTCCTCCCAGGCCCGAGTTTTTGCCTCAGCAACCGCCGAAGCTGCGGCCCGTCTGGCCCGTCGGTACCTATCAGCTTCTTCCAGGGTCCCACTGGCCAAAAAGGCCCGATAGGACTCCTTCTTCAGCTTGACGGCTTCCCTCACCACTGGTGTCCACCAGCAGGTTCGAGGGTTGCCGCCACGACAGGCACCGACCACCTTACGGCCACAACTCCGACCAGCTGCCTCGGCAATGGAGTCACGGAACATGGCCCATTCAATGTCCCCCACCTCAAATATGGTTGAAGCTCTGCCGGAGGTGGGAGTTAAAGCTCCTTCTGACGGGGGATTCTGACAAACGCTCCCAGCAGACCCTCACAATACGTTTGGGCCTGCCAGGTCTGATCGGCATCCTCCCCCACCAGCGGAGCCAACTCACCACCAGGTGGTGATCAGTTGACAGCTCCGCCCCTCTCTTCACCCGAGTGTCCAGGACATACGGCCGCAAGTCCGATGATACAACCACAAAGTCGATCATCGAACTGCGGCCAAGGGTGTCCTGGTGCCAAGTGCACATATGGACACCCTTATGCCTGAACATGGTGTTCGTTATGGACAGTCTATGACTGGCACAGAAGTCCAACAACATAACACCACTCTGATTCAGATCGGGGGGGCCGTTCCTCCCAATCACACCCCTCCAGGTCTCACTGTCATTGCCCACGTGAGCATTGAAGTCCCCCAGCAGAATGAGGGAGTCTCCGGTAGGAGCATTCTCCAGTGCCTCCCCCAGAGACTCCAAAAAGGGTAGGTACTCTGAACTGCTGTTTGGCGCATAGGCACAAACAACAGTCAGGACTCGTCCCCCCACCCAAGGCGGAGGGAGGCTACCCTCTCGTTCACTGGGGTAAACCCCAATGTACTGGCACACAGCCGGGGGGCAATAAGTATGCCCACACCTGCTCTGCGCCTCTCACCACGGGCAACTCCAGAGTGGAAGAGAGTCCAACCCCTCTCAAGAGTACTGGTTCCAGATCCCAAGCCGTGCGTCGAGGTGAGTCCGACTATATCTAACGGTCTGATGAAGTTTCAACAATAAACAACAAACTTTGTATTATGAGAAAGAACCAGACTCATTCTTCAGGAATCCGAAAATAAGCTCTATTTTACGAGTTATGCACGAATTCGGATTCTCCTATAAAACGAATTCCTTAACTCAAACCAAGTTAAGACTGCTTTGTCCTTCATATTTATTCATGTCTAATCAAGTTTCAATGATAAACAACGTTGGACTTTGTAGAATGAGAAAGAACTTCTTCAGCAATAAGCATCTCTCGACAAATGACGAAATACAGATTTTGCTATAAAATTAATTGCTATCAGCCTGACTTAAAACTGTTTGTCTTCCTTATTTATCCACTTCAAATCAAGTTTCAACAATTAAAAAAAATTTGTAGTTTGAGAAAGAACAACTTAATCTTGAGCAATCAGTATAAAAAGAGGGTAAGCAAAGGTGCGAATGTCAAACCATACATGATCAAAACAGGGAGCGGAGGTGTTTGGCTGAGACAAGGTGTGAATGTCCACCCATAATTAATGAAAAGCGGGCAACAAGTAGGTTCGAATGCCCAACCATACATCATCAAAAGCAGGAGTGGATATGTTCGGCTACAAGAAGGTTTGAACGTCTGACCATAGTTTGTAAAAAGCGGGTAAGAATAGGTTCGAATGCCCGAACATACACCATCAAAGGAGGGAGCGGAGGTGTTCCGCTGTAAGAAGGTGTGAATGTCCGACCATAGTTGGTAAAAAACGGGTAAGAAAAGGTTAAAATACCCGACTGTACACAATCAGTAGCGGGTGCGGAGTTGTTCGGCTACTAAAAGGTGTGAAAGTCCGACCATGGTTTGTAAAAAGCGGGTAAGAAAAGGTGCGAATGCCCGAAAATGTATGATCAAAAGAGGGAGCGGAGGTTTTCGGCTGCAAGAAGGTGTGAATGTACACCCATAATTACTGAAAAATGGGTAAGAAAAGGTGCGAATGCCCAACTATACATAATCAAAAGCAGGAGTGGATGTGTTTGGCTCCAAGAAGGGTTGATTGTCTGACCATAGTTTGTAAAAAGCGGGTAAGAAAAGGTTTGACTGCCCGAACATACACCATCAAAAGAGGGAGCGGAGGTGTTCCGCTGTAAGAAGGTGTGAATGTCCGACCATAGTTGGTAAAAAGCGGGTAAGAAAAGGTTAAAATACCCGACTGTACACAATCAATAGCGGGAGCGGAGTTGTTCGGCTACTAAAAGATGTGAAAGTCCGACTATGGTTTGTAAAAAGCGGGTAAGAAAAGTTGCTAATGCCCGACAATGTATGATCAAAATAGGGAGTGGAGGTTTTCGGCTGTAAGAAGGTCTGAATCTCCAACTATAATTTGTAAAAACCGGGTAAGAAAAGGCTTGAAAGCCCAACTATACACCATCATAAGCGGGAGAGGAGGTGTTCAGCTGCAAGAAGGTGTGAATGTCCACCCATAATTACTGAAAAATGGGTAAGAAAAGGTGCGAATGCCCAAACATACATCATCAAAAGCAGGAGTGGATGTGTTGGGCTACAAGAAGGTTTGAAAGTCCGACCATGGTTTGTAAAAAACGGGTAAGAAAAGGTGCGAATGCCCGACAATGTATGATCAAAAGAGGGAGCGGAGGTTTTTGGCTACAAGAAGGTTTGAATGTCTGACCATAGTTTGTAAAAAGCGGGTAAGAAAAGGTTCAAATGCCTGACAATACACCATCAAAAGCGGGAGCGGAGGTGTTCCGCTGTAAGACGGTGTGAATGTCCGACCATAGTTGGTAAAAAGCGGGTAAGAAAAGGTTAAAATACCTGACTGTACACAATCAATAACGGGAGCGGAGTTGTTCGGCTACAAGAAGGTGTGAAAGTCCAACCATGGTTTGTAAAAAGCTGCTAAGAAAAGGTTCGAATATCCAACCAAACATAATCAAAAGCGGGAGCAGAGCTGTTTGACTGCAAGAAGGTGTGAATGTCCAGCCATAAACACTCACAAACGGGTAAGAAAAGGTAGTAGTGCCAGACCATACATGATCAAAACAGGGAGCTGAGGTGGTTCAGCAAAAAGGTGTGAATGTCTGACTATAGTTTGTAAAAAGCGGGTAAGATAAGATGCGAATGCCCGACAATGTATGATCAAACATTGTATTTTGCAGTAGAAGAAAAAGCAACACTGAAGGATCAGGAATCCGAGAATAAGCTTATTTTCATACGTTCTGCATGATTTGGGATTTTATGTATAAAATGAATTCCTTCACTCAAACCAAGTTAAAACTCCTTTTCCTTCATATTTATAAATGTCTAGATCGACTTCAACAAAGAACAACATTGTATTTTGCAGTAGAAGAAAAAGCAACACTGAAGGATCAGGAATCCGAGAATAAGCTTCTTTTCATACGTTCTGCATGATTTGGGATTTTATGTATAAAATTAATTCCTTCACTCAAACCAAGTGAAAACTGCTTTGTCCTTCATATTTATCAATGTCTAGATTTACTTCAACAAAGAACAACATTGTATTTTGCAGTAGTAGAAAGAGCAACACTTGAAGGAACAGGAATCCGAGAATAAGCTTATTTTCATACGTTCTGCATGATTTGGGATTTTATGTATATTATGTGGGATTTTTATGTATAAAATAAAATTCCTTTACTCAAACTATGTTAAAACTGCTTTGTCCTTCATATTTATCAATGTCTAGATTGACTTCAACAAAGAACAACATTGTATTTTGCAGTAGAAGAAATAGCTACACTGAAGGATCAGGAATCCGAAAACACGCTTATTTTCATACGTTCTGCTTGATTTGGGATTTTGCTATAAAATTAATTCCTTTACTCAAACAAAGTGGAAACTGCTTTGTCCTTCATATTTATCAATGTCTATATCGATTTCAACAAAGAACAAGGCTGTATTTTGCAGTATAGGAAAGAGCAACACTGGAGGATCAGGAATCCGAGAATAAGCTTACTTTCATGAGTCCTGCACGATTTCGGATTTTCCTATAAAATGAATTGCTTTACTCAAACCAAGTTAAAATTGCTTTGTCCTTCATAGTTATCCATGTATAAAATGTATCAAGCATAAAGTTCCTCATATTACCCTGAATGAGAAAGAAGCATCCCTTTGGTTGAGCAATACGTTCCTTTTGCGGAGTTATGCATGATTTCGGATTTTGCTATAAAATTCATTCCTTCACACCTTTTTTTTTCTCACCGCATTTTATAGATTATGGTTGGAAATTTCAACCACTCTAATCCGAAGACCTATCCTCCCGCTTTTGTTAATATATTTGAACTTTAGTTGGACATTCACCCCTTTTTGCAGCTAAACCACCTCCGCTCCCTGTTTTGATCATGTATGGTCTGGCAATACTACATTTTCTTACCCGTTTGTGAGTAATTATGGCTGGATATTCACACCTACTTGCAGCTGAACACAATCTCTCTCGCTTTTAATTATGTTTGGATATTCGAACCTTTTCTTTACTGCTTTTTGCCAACTTTGGTCGGACGTTCACACCTTCTTGCAGCCGAACACCTCCGCTTCCGCTTTTGATGGTATATATTCGGGCATTCGAACCTTTTCTTACCAGCTTTTTACAAACGATGGTTGGACTTTCACATCTTCTTGTAGCCGAACAACTCCGCTCCCCCTATTGATTGTGTACAGTCGGGTATTTTAACCTTTTCTTACCCACTTTTTACCAACTATGGTCGGACATTCACACCTTCTTGTAGCCGAACACCTCCGCTCCCTCTTTTGATGGTGTATGTTTGGGCATTCGAACCTTTTCTTACCCGCTTTTTACAAACTATGCTCGGACATTCAAACCTTCTTGTAGCCGAACACATCCACTCCTTCTTTTGATGATGTATGCTTGGGCATTCAAACCTACTTTTTGCCCGCTTTTCATTAATTTTGGGTGGACATTCACACCTTGTCTCACCCGCTTTTTGCAAACTATGGTCGGCTGTTCACAGCTTCCTCTCCACCATACTTGTATGGTGGGATGTTCACACCCAGTTGCATCCGAAGACCTCCGCCCCCACTTTTGTTGATATTTAGTTGGTCATTCGCAGCTTACCCGCTTTTGGCAAACTATGGCCTTCTTGCAGCCAAACACCTCTGATCTCGCTTTTGATAATGTAAGGTTGGGCATTCAGACCTTGCTTCACCTGCTTTTCACCAAATATAGTCGGACATTCACACCTTCTTGCAGCCGAACACTTCCGCTCCACCTTTTAGTGTTCTATCAAACCTTTTTTTCACCGAATTTTATAGATTATGGTTGGAAATTTTCAACCACTCTCATCCGAAGACCTCTCCTCCCGCTTTTGTTAATATATTTGAACTTTAGTCGGACATTCACACCTTCTTGCAGCTGAACCACCTCCGCTCCCTGTTTTGATCATGTATGGTCTGGCAATACTACCTTTTCTTACCCGTTCGTGAGTAATTATGGCTGGACATTCACACCTACTTGCAGCCGAACACCACCTCTCTCGCTTTTGATGATGTATGGACCGGCATTCTTACCTTTTCTAACACATTTTTCAGAAATTACGGTCGGAGATTCACACCTACTCACAGCCGAACAACTCCGCTCCCGCATTTGATGGTGTGCAGTCGGACATTCTCACCCTTTCTCATCAGCTTTTTGCAATTTATGATCTGACATTCACACCTACTTGCAGTCGAAAAGCTATGCTCCCGCTTTTGATTATGTTTGGTTGGATATTCAAACCTTTTCTTAACTGCTTTTTACAAACCATGGTTGGACGTTCACACCTTCTTGTAGCCGAACACATCCACTCCTGCTTTTGATGATGTATGGTTGGGCATTCGCACCCTTTTTTTACCCATTTGTCAGGAATAATGGGTGGACATTCACACCTTCTTGCAGCTGAACACCTCCTCTCCCACTTATGATCATGTGCGGTTTGATTTTCGAAAATTTTCTTTCATGTTTTCTATCAATTATTGATGGACATTTAGACCTTCTTGCAGCTGAACACCTCCGCCCCTGCTTTTGATCATACCTTGTCAGGCATTCGCACCATGTCTTACCCGCTTTTTACAAACTTTAGTCGAACATTTACACCTTTTTGCAGCCGAACACCACCTCTCTCGCTTTTGATGATGTATGGTCCGGCATTCTTTCCTTTTCTAACACATTTTTCAGCAATTATGGTCGGACATTCACACCTACTCAGAGCCGAACACCTCCGCTCCCGCATTTGATGGTGTATAGTCGGGCATTCTCACCCTTTCTCATCAGCTTTTTGCAAATTATGATCTGACATTCACACCTGCTTTTGATAATGTATGGTTGGGCATTCGCACCTTTTTTTACCCATTTTTCAGGAATTATGGGTGGACATTCACACCTTCTTGCAGCTGAACACCTCCTCTCCTTCTTATGATCATGTGCGGATGATATTCGAAAATTTTCTTTCATGTTTTAAAGCAATTATTGATGGACATTCAGACCTTCTTGCAGCTGAACCACTCTGCTCCCGCTTTTGATGGTGTATAGTCGGGCTTTCGAGCCTTTCCTTCCCGGTTTTTACAAATTATGGTTGGACATTCACACCTTCTTGCAGCCGAACACCTCCGCTCCCTCTTTTGATCATACATTGTCGGGCATTAGCACCTTTTCTTACCCGCTTTTTACAAACCATAGTCGGACTTTCACATCTTTTAGTAGCCGAACAACTCCGCTCCCGCTATTGATTGTGTACAGTCGGGTATTTTAACCTTTTCTTACCCGCTTTTTACCAACTATGGTCGGACATTCACACCTTCTTACAGCGGAACACCTCCGCTCCCTCTTTTGATGGTGTATGTTCGGGCAGTCAAACCTTTTCTTACCTGCTTTTTACAAACTATGGTCAGACATTCAACCCTTCTTGGAGCCGAACACATCCACTCCTGCTTTTGATTATGTATAGTTGGGCATTCGCACCTTTTCTTACCCATTTTGCAGTAATTATGGGTGGACATTCACACCTTCTTGCAGCTGAACACCTCCTCTCCTTCTTATGATCATGTGCGGATGATATTCGAAAATTTTCTTTCATGTTTTAAAGCAATTATTGATGGACATTCAGACCTTCTTGCAGCTGAACCACTCTGCTCCCGCTTTTGATGGTGTATAGTCGGGCTTTCGAGCCTTTCCTTCCCGGTTTTTACAAATTATGGTTGGACATTCAGACCTTCTTGCAGCCGAACACCTCCGCTCCCTCTTTTGATCATACATTGTCGGGCATTAGCACCTTTTCTTACCCGCTTTTTACAAACCACAGTCGGACTTTCACATCTTTTAGTAGCCGAACAACTCCGCTCCCGCTATTGATTGTGTACAGTCGGGTATTTTAACCTTTTCTTACCCGCTTTTTACCAACTATGGTCGGACATTCATACCTTCTTACAGCGGAACACCTCCGCTCCCTCTTTTGATGGTGTATGTTCGGGCAGTCAAACCTTTTCTTACCTGCTTTTTACAAACTATGGTCAGACATTCAACCCTTCTTGGAGCCGAACACATCCACTCCTGCTTTTGATTATGTATAGTTGGGCATTCGCACCTTTTCTTATCCATTTTTCAGTAATTATGGGTTTACATTCACACCTTCTTGCAGCCGAACACCTCCGCTCCCTCTTTTGATCATACATTTTCGGGCATTCGCACCTTTTCTTACCCGCTTTTTACAAACTATGGTCGGACTTTCACACCTTTTAGTAGCCGAACAACTCCGCACCCGCTACTGATTGTGTACAGTCGGGTATTTTAACCTTTTCTTACCCGTTTTTTACCAACTATGGTCGGACATTCACACCTTCTTACAGCGGAACACCTCCGCTCCCTCCTTTGATGGTGTATGTTCGGGCATTCGAACCTTTTCTTACCCGCTTTTTACAAACTATGGTCAGACGTTCAAACCTTCTTGTAGCCGAACATATCCACTCCTGCTTTTGATGATGTATGGTTGGGCATTCGAACCTACTTGTTGCCCGCTTTTCATTAATTATGGGTGGACATTCACACCTTGTCTCAGCCAAACACCTCCGCTCCCTGTTTTGATCATGTATGGTTTGACATTCGCACCTTTGCTTACCCTCTTTTTATACTGATTGCTCAAGGTTAAGTTGTTCTTTCTCAAACTACAAAAGCTTTTTAATTGTTGAAACTTGATTTGAAGTGGATAAATAAGGAAGACAAACAGTTTTAAGTCAGGCTGATAGCAATTAATTTTATAGCAAAATCTGTATTTCGTCATTTGTCGAGAGATGCTTATTGCTGATGAAGTTCTTTCTCATTCTACAAAGTACAACGTTGTTTATCATTGAAACTTGATTAGACATGAATAAATATGAAGGACAAAGCAGTCTTAACTTGGTTTGAGTTAAGGAATTCTTTTTATAGGAGAATCCGAATTCGTGCATAACTCGTAAAATAGAGCTTATTTTCGGATTCTTGAAGAATGAGTCTGGTTCTTTCTCATAATACAAAGTTTGTTGTTTATTGTTGAAACTTCATCAGACCGTTAGATATAGTCGGACTCACCTCGACGCACGGCTTGGGATCTGGAACCAGTACTCTTGAGAGGGGTTGGACTCTCTTCCACTCTGGAGTTGCCCGTGGTGAGAGGCGCAGAGCAGGTGTGGGCATACTTATTGCCCCCCGGCTTTGTGCCAGTACATTGGGGTTTACCCCAGTGAACGAGAGGGTAGCCTCCCTCCGCCTTTGGGTGGGGGGACGAGTCCTGACTGTTGTTTGTGCCTATGCGCCAAACAGCAGTTCAGAGTACCTACCCTTTTTGGAGTCTCTGGGGGAGGCACTGGAGAATGCTCCTACCGGAGACTCCCTCATTCTGCTGGGGGACTTCAATGCTCACGTGGGCAATGAAAGTGAGACCTGGAGGGGTGTGATTGGGAGGAACGGCCCCCCCGATCTGAATCAGAGTGGTGTTATGTTGTTGGACTTCTGTGCCAGTCATAGACTGTCCATAACGAACACCATGTTCAGGCATAAGGGTGTCCATATGTGCACTTGGCACCAGGACACCCTTGGCCGCAGTTCGATGATCGACTTTGTGGTTGTATCATCGGACTTGCGGCCGTATGTCCTGGACACTCGGGTGAAGAGAGGGGCGGAGCTGTCAACTGATCACCACCTGGTGGTGAGTTGGCTCCGCTGGTGGGGGAGGATGCCGATCAGACCTGGCAGGCCCATACGTATTGTGAGGGTCTGCTGGGAGCGTTTGTCAGAATCCCCCGTCAGAAGGAGCTTTAACTCCCACCTCCGGCAGAGCTTCAACCATATTTGAGGTGGGGGACATTGAGTCCGAATGGGCCATGTTCCGTGACTCCATTGCCGAGGCAGCTGGTCGGAGTTGTGGCCGTAAGGTGGTCGGTGCCTGTCGTGGCGGCAACCCTCGAACCTGCTGGTGGACACCAGTGGTGAGGGAAGCCGTCAAGCTGAAGAAGGAGTCCTATCGGGCCTTTTTGGCCAGTGGGACCCTGGAAGAAGCTGATAGGTACCGACGGGCCAGACGGGCCACGGCTTCGGCGGTTGTGAGGCAAAAACTCGGGCCTCGGAGGAGTTCGGTGAGACCATGGAGAACGATTTCCGGATGGCCTCGAAAAGATTCTGGTCCACCATCCGGCGTCTCAGGGGGGGGGGAGCGGCTCACAGTCAACACTGTTTACAGTGGGGACGGGGCTTTGCTGACCTCAACTAGGGATGTTGTGAGTCGGTGGGGGGAGTACTTCGAGGAACTCCTCAATCCTACCAACACGTGCTCGGAAGAGGCAGAGTCGGAGAGCTCGGAGACGGGGCCTCCCATTTCTGGGGCTGAGGTTGCCGAGGTGGTTAAAAAGCTCCTCGGTGGCAAGGCCCCGGGGGTGGATGAGGTCCGTCCTGAGTTTCTCAAGGCTCTGGATGTTGTAGGGCTGTCTTGGCTGACACGCCTCTGCAGTATCGCGTGGACATCGGGGACAGTGCCTCTGGACTGGCAGATTGGGGTGGTGGTCCCCCTCTTTAAAAAGGGGGACCGGAGGGTGTGTTCCAACTATAGGGGTATCACACTCCTCAGTCTCCCTGGTAAGGTCTATTCGGGGGTATTGGAGAGGAGGATCCGTCGGATAATCGAGCCTCGGATTCAGGAGATGCAGTGTGGCTTTCGTCCTGGCCGTTGAATAGTGGACCAGCTCTATACCCTCGGCAGGATCCTGGAGGGTGCATGGGAGTTCGCCCAACCAGTCTACATGTGTTTTGTGGACTTGGAGAAAGCGTTCGACCGTGTCCCTCGTGGAGTCCTGTGGGGGGTGCTCCGGGAATATGGAGTGCCGGACCCCTTGATAGGGGCCGTTCGGTCTCTGTATGACCGGTGCCAGAGTTTGGTCCGCATTGCCGGCAGTAAGTCGGATACGTTTCCGGTGAGAGTTGGACTCCGTCAGGGCTGCCCTTTGTCTCCGATTCTGTTCCTAACTTTTATGGACAGAATTTCTAGGCGGAGCCAGAGCGTTGAGGGTGTCCCATTTGGCGACCTCAGAATCGGGTCTCTGCTTTTTGCAGATGATGTGGTTCTGTTAGCGTCGTCAGGCCGTGACCTTCAGCTCTCACTGGAGTGATTCGCAGCCGAGTGTGAAGCGGCTGGGATGAGAATCAGCACCTCCAAATCCGAGACTATGGTTCTCAGCCAGAAAAGGGTGGAATGCTCTCTCCGGGTCGGGAATGAGATCCTTCCCCAAGAGGAGGAGTTCAAGTATCTCGGGGTCTTGTTCACGAGTGACGGACGAATGGAGCGGGAGATTGACGGGCGGATCGGTGCGGCGCCTGCAGTGTTGCAGGCTCTGCACCGACCCGTCGTTGTGAAGAGGGAGCTGAGCCAGAAGGCGAAGCTCTCTACTTACTGGTCAATCTACGTTCCCATCCTCACCTATGGTCACGAGTTGTGGGTAGTGACCGAAAGAACAAGATCGCGAATACAAGCGGCCGAAATGGGTTTCCTCCGCAGGCTGTCTGGGCTCTCCCTTAGAGATAGGGTGAGAAGCTCAGTCATCCGGGAGGGGCTCAGAGTAGAACCGCTGCTCCTCCGCATTGAGAGGAGTCAGATGAGGTGGCTCGGGCATCTGGTTAGGATGCCCCCTGGGCGCCTCCCTGGGGAGGTGTTCCGGGCACGTCCCACTGGGAGGAGACCCCGGGGGAGACCCAGGACACGTTGGAGAGACTATGTCTCTCGGCTGGCCTGGGAACGCCTCGGGGTCCCCCCAGAAGAGCTGGAGGAAGTGGCCGGGGACAGAGACGTCTGGGTTTCTCTGCTCAAGCTGCTGCCCCCACGACCCGACCCCCGGATAAGCGGCAGATGATGGATGGATGGATGGATATATCCTCCACCAACCAGACTTACAACCCCCGACTAGGGTAGCAGAATTTCTAAGCATCTGTACCCCAAAACTACTATCAAAAATATATAAATTATTGTCTAAGATAGATGACACAATGTCTCTTCCATCCTCAAAATGGGAGGCAGATTTATCCATCAGTTCTGGTCATAGCTTCTAACCACAAATATGTTTGAACACCTTCATAAAGACTCGAAATTCTAATTTACAGCTCATACAATACAAAATCCTTCATAGAACACACTATACAGGACAAAGGATGTTCAGGATGGGTCTAACACACTCAAACATCTGCTCACATTGCACAGATAACACACCTGATGATTATGCACACGCTTTGTGGTTTTTCTGCGCCTGTCCAGAAGTTCTGGCTTGAAGTCTGTGAGGACCTATCAACATGGCTAAAGTGTAGCATCCCTGCATGCCCCACACTGTGCATACTGGGTGACTTAGACAACATCAACATGGAAATTAACTCAGCACACATGGTTGTCACAGTGTTATGTATCGCAAAGAAAACTATTCTCATGAACTGGAAAGCGAAGAACAATCTGTGTATTAACCAGTTTAGAAATTTTCTTTTAGATTATATTAGCATGGAAACAATGTCTGCCTCCTCAAAACATCAATTGGCTGAATTTCATTCTCTTTGGTCCCCTCTGATTAGTTTTATCACATAGTGGTGGTGGTGGGTTGCTGGGTGATGGTGGGTCTCAGGCCCGGGCTGCTGCGACTGGTGTGACCGGGTGGTTTGTTTGTTTGTTTTTTGATGTTGTTTGTTTGTTTTTTGTAGAGGTCCTCCTGGGTGGGGTTGGGTTGAGTGGGGTGGGGCGGGATGGGTACCTTCTGGGGGTACAGTAGCTCCCGGAATATGGTCGCTGCAGGCCCCGAGCCTGGTGGACATCAGGCCCTCCTGCCCATTGTTGGCTCCCAGGTAGCGGGGATGCCTATTGCAGCCAGTCCCTGGCTGCCCTCTCTGGGGGAGAGTAGCTCCCCCGTTATATATCCCCATACCCCTCTCCCTTCTGGCTCCTGTACACAGCACACACTCACACATGAAGGGTTTTGGGGGCGTGTGTGTTCGGTGGGGTGCAGTGGATGGGGCCACGTAGGTGGTCCCCTTTGGTTGCACTCTGCAGTTCCCTGCCCCTGTTTTAATTACACCTTAGACATTACTACTTATCAAACACACTCACACACACACATTAGGTCTTGGGGGGTGGTTACACTGAGTGGCATCTGGTGGGCGGGGCTCTTTGGGTATGTAGGCTGCCCAGAGTGCCGCGCTCCCAGTTCTACAAGTTTGGCTGCCCCTCAATTTCAATTGCTCACTATTAGAAAATATTGAAGAGCCAGAAGGGTGAGGGGAGGGGTCTTCTTCGCACACCCCTGCTTCCTGGTGTCTGCTCGGGGCAGGAGGGGCCAGGAGGATTAATTAATTGTTCTGCTGGTTCGGGGTCTGTGGTGGCTGGGGGGTTGCTGGCCTCCTGGTGTGCCCGCTGCACTACACCCCAGCAGAGTCGAGGGAGGTAGGATGTGTGGATGTATGGGACATGAAAGTGTGTGTGGTAATGATTGGGCCTGGATCTGGGACTTGCTGTCGCCTGGCCTGCCTGTGTTTCTCCCGATGGGGCATCAGCGTTGCCTCTCCCCACTGCTCACGACTTCACCCACCTGTGGGCACGTCTTGACTCCCAGGGCACTTGGCTAGGGGCGCTGGGGCAGGCGCTGACCCACTTTGTGGCTGTCTGGGGCGCTTGGCCCTCCTGGGTATTGGGTGGGGCCTCTGCCGGGGGGTTTGGGGGCGCTCGGGCTCCTGGGGCCCAGGTCCAGTGCACGGCCCATGTCTGGGCGGCTGGGGCCTGGCGGGGTCGGTTGGCTGTTACCCCTGGTTACCGGAGTGCCTCTGCCCTATGCTTATGGGGGCTCTTTCCGGGGGCTTCCTCTGCAGTCTTCTGGGTGGATGCGTGGTTGCCCCTGCGGTGGGCTGCCTGGGTTCTGTGCTCTGTGGGGGCTGCTGGTGGCCTGGGTCTTGTGGCCCTCTCTGCCTGCTTCTGATTGCTTGGGGGGGGGGGGGGGCTGTGGATTGTGGCCCTGTACGCTTATACACTCATAACTAAGCACGGTTATCATGTAGGTCCTGTGCCATGGGTGTTGCATGTTCTCACACACACACACACACATTCATTAGTCCAGTAGCATGGTCACTAAGCAGTTGATGTATTATCATGTCGTCTCAGGTCATCTATATCCACAGCTGTGTTGTATGCGATTGCCGCTTCTTGTGCTTGTTTTTGTTTGTTTGTGTGTTTGTTTTTTCTCTGCTTGTCTGCTTTCAGGTGCTCCTGGTGGCGCTAAGGCTGGATTCCCCTCATAGGCCATGGATTGTTGTCTGTTTTGTTTTTTACAGGTGTAGCAGCTGGTTGTCTGGTTTTTGTTTCTATTTTTGTTCTGTTTCCTCTTCTTTCCTCTTCTTCTTTCCTTGTCCCCCGGTCCGGTTCAGTTCAGTTCATGTCATATATTGTAAACAGAAATAAATAAATGGGCATCAAGGGGAGCTTTAATAAAACTTCCCTTGGCAAAACAAATCTGTTTGGCATCAAAGGTATTCAGACTACAATTCTTCTGACATAATGCTGAACAGGACAAGGGGGAAAAAAAATAAAGAAGACAGTTCTGCCGAAAGCCAGGGATAGACCTGTTCTAAGTTCTATACTTTTTAAAAGGGGCGTGTTTATCAACTATGGAATTAGAAGATTTACAAAAATGGTCAAGTGCTAGATCTTCATCTGGGATTTTAACAGTGTCATATAACTATTCAACAGAACAGTTAAAAAAAAGCCTGCTCATGGAGATGTTTCAGGATCTGGATACCAAGCGTGGACCTAATGTTTTCATTTTTGCAATTCTGATACAGGCTATTGAGCAGTGATAACTAACACCAAGTTCAGATACTGCGGATTTTCTACCTTTGATTTGTTAAGATTGAGCCAATCAGGGACAACCTTGAAGGATCTCTTTGGTTTTGTAGGATCATTAATTACCTGAGAAAGGTTGATATTGGTACACACCTTTTTTAAATGATCAGAGGCAGAGTTCAACTTGTTTAAATTAAAATTGCCACACAGAGATTGGGTTTAGGCCACATGCACACAGAATGACATCAACAAATATAAGAAATATTAAACATTTACACATAGATTTTTGAATACATGTAGAGGAATGATACTTTGAAATGTGCTCATTGCGGAGTTATGATCAGTTGAGTAATGAAGGTTGAACTATTCTAGGAAAGAGGTTCTATTCCCAGCATCATGATGGACACTCCTGATATAGAAGGTTTCGCTAACGCATTGGAATTGTTTTACTATTTTCATATGCATGTGCAATGAAGAATTGCTTGCTGCTGATAAATGCAAAGAAGAACAGCTTACACATAGATGCTCACATATAGGCTGCTGAATGCAATGAAGACCTGCTTATCAAGTAAAGTTCAATGTCAATGTGTAATATTCAATTAGGATTTGCAAAACAGTGAAGTTAAACAATGAATGGGTCCATAGTCGGTATGAGAAGACTACAGGAATATTTACCTGGGTGTACGTTCAAACAGAGATGAGAAAATTGCGATAAATAATTGTTTGTTTGTTTGTTAGTATGTATAGGAATGTTATGTGTATAAACTGTGTTGAGTTATAGTTACTCAGTAGTGTCTCAGTGAAACAACCGACGGGGGAAGCCTTGCGGTGACAACAAAAGCAGTGTTTTACTGATCAGTCAAGTTGCTCCAGTGTACTCCATACAAACTGGTTGGCTACTGAAGGGATAGAAAATGGGGAATACTTGTTTTAAAGCAAACAAGGAATTAGATGGGAAAAATACATGTTTTAACGGGACCCAGACAATATTAAATACTCAGACAGATGGGAGAAGAAGTGTAGTTTTGTAGGAAATCACAAAATTATTACATAGAATTAGTGAAATCAATTTAAGAATGCCTTTCTGAAGAGCTGTTTACCACAGATGAGCAGCTTTGCGACCAAGCACATTGTAGATCGCTTTACTGCCAAAATTATCTAATTTAATGGATTGGTTTAGACATGCATAACAGCATTTTAAGAACAAAGAGAGAAACAAAAAGGGACAACGCTTCATGGTGGAAGGTGATGTATAAATAACTGTGTATATGATGAAGGGGGTGGCAACACCCATTCCGAAATCCCGCCATTCCGACATCCCGCTATTCCGACATCCCACCATTCCGACATCCCACCATTCCGACATACCACCATTCCGACATGCAAACGTCCCACCATTCCGACATCCCACCATTGCGACATCCCGCTATTCTGACGTTCAAATGTCCCACCATTCCGACAAGGCTTTCCGTATAAGGAAATGTGTGTTACTCAACAGGTGAGTCCCTTCTTTCTGTTCATGCAATTTATATGTTTAACATGTTTATAGACAAGCGTTATTAAAAACACAAAGTCTCGGCAACTGGAGGAGGAGAAGCAGTCCGCGGTGGTTTTCAATCACACACTCCAATGCCACTTGTTTCAACTTCCGAAAATTTAATCCAGGAAAAAAAGGCTTACAAACATGGACCAAAACGGCTCCATAACACGCACAAGAATCCAAAAGAAACGAAAGTTAACTAAAAGAAAGCAAATAAACAGTATGAAGTGGTCAAAATTGGTTTTACGCATGCCTATGTGCGTCTGGCACATGCGTCTTCGGGCTCTCCCACGTTGGTTTGTGGATGAAAGCTATATGTTCAGCTGTAATGTCATGTAAAAACAATCTCTACATGACATTTAGTCCCAGGTGTGACCAGTTAGGTCCTTAAGATATCAACAGGCTGTATAAAGCTACAACCGTTGCGGCTGTGTGTTTGTGCCAAATGCGCAAAACCCATCCGCGCTTCCCAAAATTGGAGTGAGTACTCATAAATCACGTGAATAACATGAATAAACGTTTTTACTGCATTTTGTTTTGTTTTATACGTTCTATGCTGTCATTTCTATCTTCTCCTATTGGCAAGGCAAGGCAGAGTGCTCGCAACTGTGTCCTGTGCAGTAGCCGTGATATCTGTAATTGCAATTATTACTTTTGCATATGATGACAGCGTGCAAAAGACGCATGGGCTCTGTGGAGAACTCCGCTCCAGCTGGCTGCTGTGACAGCTCACTGACACTGTATTTCTGCTTAATCAGTTTCAGTCTCGCCAGAGTTACATTAATATCTGTATTTTTATATTTGAAATTCAGGGGATTTTGATAATAGATTATTAAAGTTTGTTTGCGAGGCCGTGGCCTCTGCATGTGCAAGGAGAGACCATTTGAGCAGCACAGCCATTTCGCAGCACAGGGACAGCAATCCAAGTTACAGGATCTCCCACGTGGTATCACCTGTCACATTGTGTCAAGGCATCAAAAGAAGAAAAAATCACCAAACTCAAGGACAAAAAGACAAAGACTCCGGTGAACGAAGACAGAGGACTGACAAACCAGAAATACAAAAGGATTCTCGATATCAAGATCCAGAAGAAGAGGCTAACAATGCCACGAACACTTACGATGCTGGGAATGATGCCAGCAATGAACAGAGAAGAAGATTCAGTGTCATCAATCTGCATTACGTGCCTCTAATGAGGGGGTGAATATAGAATCCTCAACGATTACAACGTCTCTGGGAACTGTGACAACAACAAGGTTTAAACCATTTTGATATATATTGTAACCTATTGTCTAAGGAATAGTGCTGAAAATGAGGTAAATCTAATCCACCACTGTCCTTGGTCTTCTGTAGGGTTTTTAAACTAATACGTGGTGGTTTGTTTTTCCACAGAAATTTGGAGATGCATGAATCTAGTGACTTAAACCAAGTAGCAGATGGTTTTATGGGGATCATTGAGAACAAATAGTTAACTTTTGGTAGAATCATCATTTTAATGGATGTAACTCTCCCCATAAGTGATATAGGTAAGGACTTCCAACGAGAGATCGTCCTCTACTTTCTTTAATAATTGCACATATTTTAGCTTTGTTAGCTCTGAGAGCCTGGAGGAAATGTTTATGCCTAAATATCTAATATTTCCTGACTCTAAAGTGATCGCAGGTATATTATGGACCCTACAGTTAATGGGCAGAACTGTGGTCTTAGACCAGTTGATAGAGTAGTCAGAAAGTGCTGAGAATTTATTTATGAGTGTGATCGTGTGACTGAGAGACGTCTGTGAGTTCTGAAGGAAAAGTAATACATCATCAGCATAAAGACTTATTTTATGCTCAATATTTTGGGATTAATTACTCACAAACGGGTAAGAAAAGGTAGTATTGCCAGACCATACATGATCAAAACAGGGAGCGGAGGTGGTTCAGCTGCAAGGTGTGAATGTCTGACTATAGTTTGTAAAAAGCGGGTAAGATAAGGTGCGAATGCCCGACAATGTATGATCAAAAGAGGGAGCGGAGGGTTTCGGTACAAGAAGGTTTGAATGTCCGACCATAGTTTGTAAAAAGCGGGTAAGAAAAGGTTACCATACATCATCAAAAGCAGGAGTGGATGTGTTCGGCTACAAGAAGATTTGAATGTCCATCAATAATTGCTTTAAAACATGAAAGAAAATTTTCGAATATCAAACCGCACATGATCATAAGCGGGAAAGGAGTTGTTCAGCTGCAAGAAGGTGTGAATGTCCACCCATAATTACTGAAAAATGGGTAAGAAAAGGTGAAAATGCCCAACCATACATCATCAAAAGCAGGAGTGGATGTGTTCGGCTACAAGAAAGTTTGAATGTCCGACCATAGTTTGTAAAAAGCGGGTAAGAAAAGGTTCGAATGCCCGAACATAGACCATCAAAAGAGGGAGCGGAGGTGTTCCGCTGTAAGAAGGTGTAAATGTCCGACCATAGTTGGTAAAAAGCGGGTAAGAAAAGGTTAAAATACCCGACTGTACACAATCAATAGCGGGAGCGGAGTTGTTTGGCTACAAGAAGGTGTGAAAGTCCGACCACCGTTTGTAAAAAGCGGGTAAGAAAAGGTTCGAATGCCCGAATATATACCATCAAAAGTGGAAGTGGATGTGTTCGGCTGCAAGAAGGTGTGAACGTCCGACCAAAGTTTGTAAAAAGCAGTTAAGAAAAGGTTCGAATATCCAACCAAACATAATCAAAAGCGGGAGCAGAGCTGTTCGACTGCAAGTAGGTGTGAATGTCAGATCATAATTTGCAAAAAGCTGATGAGAAAGGGTGAGAATGCCCGGCTATACACCATCAAATGTGGGAGCGGAAGTGGTCGGCTGTGAGTAGGTGTGAATGTCCAACCATAATTGCTGAAAAATGTGTTAGAAGACACTAGAATGCCGGACAAGACATCATCAAATGCGGGAGCGGAGTTGTTCGGCTGTGAGTAGGTGTGAATCTCCGAGCATAGTTTGTAAAAAGGGGGTAAGAATAGGTTAGAATGCCCGAACATACACTATCAAAACAGGGAGCTGAGGTGGCTCAGCTGCAAGGTGTGAATGTCTGACTATAGTTTGTAAATAAGGTGCGAATGCCCAACAATGTATAATCAAAAGAGGGAGCGGAGGTTTTCGGCTACAAGAAGGTTTGAATGTCCGACCATAGTTTGAAAAAAGCGGGTAAGAAAAGGTTCAAATGCCTGACTATACACCATCAAAAGCGGGATCAGAGGTGTTCCGCTGTAAGACGGTGTGAATGTCCGACCATATTTGGTAAAAAGCGGGTAAGAAAAGGTTAAAATACCCGACTGTACACAATCAATAGCGGGACAGGAGGTGTTCAGCTGCAAGAAGGTGTGAATGTCCACCCATAATTACTGAAAAATGGGTAAGAAAAGGTGCGAATGCCAAACCATACATTATCAAAAGCAGGTGTGAATGTCAGATCATAATTTGCAAAAAGCTGATCAGAAAGGGTGAGAATGCCCGACTATACACCATCAAATGCGGGAGCGGAGTTGTTCGGCTGTGAGTAAGTGTGAATCTCCGACCATAATTGCTGAAAAATGTGTTAGAAAAGGTAAGAATGCCGGCCATACATCATCAAAAGCGGAAGAGGTGGTGTTCGGCTGCAAGTAGGTGTGAATGTCCAGCCATAATTACTAACAAACGGGTAAGAAAAGGTAGTATTGCCAGACCATACATGATCAAAACAGGGAGCGGAGGTGGTTCAGCTGCAAGAAGGTGTGAATGTCCGACTAAAGTTCAAATATATTAACAAAAGCGGGAGGAGAGGTCTTCGGATGAGAGTGGTTGAGAATTTCCAACCATAATCTATAAAATGCGGTGAAAAAAAAGGTGTGATAGAACACTAAAAGGTGGAGCGGAAGTGTTCGGCTGCAAGAAGGTGTGAATGTCCGACTATATTTGGTGAAAAGCAGGTGAAGCAAAGTCTGAATGCCCAACCTTACATCATCAAAAGCGAGATCAGAGGTGTTTGGCTGCATGAAGGCCATAGTTTGCCAAAAGCGGGTAAGCTGCGAATGACCGACTAAATATCAACAAAAGGTCTTCGGATGCAAGTGGGTGTGAACAGCCGACCATAGTTGGCAAAAAGCGGGTGAGAAAAGGTGCGAATGTCCAACCATACATGATCAAAACAGGGAGCGGAGGTGTTTGGCTGTGACAAGGTGTGAATGTCCACCCAAATTTAATGAAAAGCGGGCAACAAGTAGGTTTGAATGCCCAACCATACATCATCAAAAGCAGGAGTGGATGTGTTCGGCTACAAGAAGGTTTGAATGTCCGAGCATAGTTTGTAAAAAGCGGGTAAGAAAAGGTTTGAATGCCCAAACATACACCATCAAAAGAGGGAGCGGAGGTGTTCCGCTGTAAGAAGGTGTAAATGTCCACCCATAGTTGGTAAAAAACGGGTAAGAAAAGGTTAAAATACCCGACTGTACACAATCAATAGCGGGAGCGGATGTGTTTGGCTACAAGAATGTGTGACAGTCCGACCATGGTTTGTAAAAAACGGGTAAGAAAAGGTGCGAATGCCCGACAATGTATGATCAAAAGAGGGAGCGGAGGTTTTCGGCTACAAGAAGGTTTGAATGTCCGACCATAGTTTGTAAAAAGCGGGTAAGAAAAGGTTCAAATGCCTGACTATACACCATCAAAAGCGGGAGCGGAGGTGTTCGGCTACAAGAAGGTGTGAAAGTTCAACCATGGTTTGTAAAAAGCTGCTAAGAAAAGGTTTGAATGCCCGAATATATACCATCAAAAGCGGGAGCAGAGCTGTTCGACTGCAAGTAGGTGTGAATGTCCAGCCATAATTACTCACAAACGGGTAAGAAAAGGTAGTATTGCCAGACCATACATGATCAAAACAGGGAGCTGAGGTGGTTCAGCTGCAAGGTGTGAATGTCTGACTATAGTTTGTAAAAAGCGGGTAAGACAAGGTGCGAATGCCCGACAATGTATGATCAAAAGAGGGAGTGGTCTTCGGCTGCAAGGTCTGAATGTCTAACCATAATTTCTAAAAACCGGGTAAGAAAAGGCTCGAAAGCCCGACTATACACAATCAAAAGCGGGAGCGGGAGGTTTTCAGCTGCAAATCCTTCACTCAAACCAAGTGAAAACTGCTTTGTCCTTCATATTTATCAATGTCTAGATCGACTTCAACAAAGAACAACATTGTACTTTGCAGTAAAGAAAGAGCAAATCAAAAGTTTTAGGAATCCGAGAATAAGCTTATTTTCATGAGTTCTGCACGATTATTGATTTTACTATAAATGAATGCCTTCACTCAAACTATGTTAAAACTGCTTTGTCCTTCATATTTATCAATGTCTAGATTGACTTCAACAAAGAACAACACTGGATTTTGCAGTAGAAGAAAGAGGAACACTGAGGGATCAGTAATCCGAGAATAAGCTTATTTTCATACGTTCTGCATGATTTGGGATTTTATGTATAAAATGAATTCCTTCACTCAAACCAAGTGAAAAGTGCTTTGTCCTTCATATTTATCAATGTCTAGATTTACTTCAACAAAGAACAACATTGTATTTTGCAGTAGTAGAAAGAGCAACACTTGAAGGAACAGGAATCCGAGAATAAGCTTATTTTCATACGTTCTGCATGATTTGGGATTTTATGTATAAAATGAATTCCTTTACTGAAACTATGTTAAAACTGCTTTGTCCTTCATATTTATCAATGTCTAGATTTACTTCAACAAAGAACAACATTGTATTTTGCAGTAGAAGAAAAAGCAACACTGAAGGATCAGGAATCCGAGAATAAGCTTATTTTCATACGTTCTGCATGATTTGGGATTTTATGTATAAAATGAATTCCTTCACTCAAACCAAGTTAAAACTGCTTTGTCCTTCATATTTATAAATGTCTAGATCGACTTCAACAAAGAACAACGTTGTATTTTGCAGTAGAAGAAAAAGCAACACTGAAGGATCAGGAATCCGAGAATAAGCTTCTTTTCATACGTTCTGCATGATTTGGGATTTTATGTATAAAATGAATTCCTTTACTCAAACTATGTTAAAACTGCTTTGTCCTTCATATTTATCAATGTCTAGATTGACTTCAACAAAGAACAACATTGTATTTTGCAGAAGAAGAAATAGCTACACTGAAGGATCAGGAATCCGAAAACACGCTTATTTTCATACGTTCTGCTTGATTTGGGATTTTGCTATAAAATTAATTCCTTCACTCAAACAAAGTGGAAACTGCTTTGTCCTTCATATTTATCAATGTCTATATCGATTTCAACAAAGAACAAGGCTGTATTTTGCAGTATAGGAAAGAGCAACACTGGAGGATCAGGAATCCGAGAATAAGCTTACTTTCATGAGTCCTGCACGATTTCGGATTTTCCTATAAAATGAATTGCTTTGCTCAAACCAAGTTAAAATTGCTTTGTCCTTCATAGTTATCCATTTCTAAAATGTATCAAGCATAAAGTTCCTCATATTACCCTGAATGAGAAAGAAGCATCCCTTTGGTTGAGCAATACGTTCCTTTTGCGGAGTTATGCATGATTTCGGATTTTGCTATAAAATTCATTCCTTCACACCTTTTTTTTTCACCGCATTTTATAGATTATGGTTGGAAATTTCAACCACTCTAATCCGAAGACCTATCCTCCCGCTTTTGTTAATATATTTGAACTTTAGTTGGACATTCACCCCTTTTTGCAGCTAAACCACCTCCGCTCCCTGTTTTGATCATGTATGGTCTGGCAATACTACATTTTCTTACCCGTTTGTGAGTAATTATGGCTGGATATTCACACCTACTTGCAGCTGAACACAATCTCTCTCGCTTTTAATTATGTTTGGATATTCGAACCTTTTCTTTACTGCTTTTTGCCAACTTTGGTCGGACGTTCACACCTTCTTGCAGCCGAATACCTCCGCTTCCGCTTTTGATGGTATATATTCGGGCATTCGAACCTTTTCTTACCAGCTTTCACAAACCATGGTTGGACTTTCACATCTTCTTGTAGCCGAACAACTCCGCTCCCCCTATTGATTTTGTACAGTCGGGTATTTTAACCTTTTCTTACCCACTTTTTACCAACTATGGTCGGACATTCACACCTTCTTGTAGCCGAACACCTCCGCTCCCTCTTTTGATGGTGTATGTTTGGGCATTCGAACCTTTTCTTACCCGCTTTTTACAAACTATGCTCGGACATTCAAACCTTCTTGTAGCCGAACACATCCACTCCTTCTTTTGATGATGTATGCTTGGGCATTCAAACCTACTTTTTGCCCGCTTTTCATTAATTTTGGGTGGACATTCACACCTTGTCTCACCCGCTTTTTGCAAACTATGGTCGGCTGTTCACAGCTTCCTCTCCACCATACTTGTATGGTGGGATATTCACACCCACTCTCATCCGAAGACCTTTTGTTGATATTTAGTCGGTCATTCGCAGCTTACCCGCTTTTGGCAAACTATGGCCTTCTTGCAGCCAAACACCTCTGATCTCGCTTTTGATAATGTAAGGTTGGGCATTCAGACCTTGCTTCACCTGCTTTTCACCAAATATAGTTGGACATTCACACCTTCTTGCAGCCGAACACTTCCGCTCCACCTTTTAGTGTTCTATCAAACCTTTTTTTCACCGAATTTTATAGATTATGGTTGGAAATTTTCAACCACTCTCATCCGAAGACCTCTCCTCCCGCTTTTGTTAATATATTTGAACTTTAGTCGGACATTCACACCTTCTTGCAGCTGAACCACCTCCGCTCCCTGTTTTGATCATGTATGGTCTGGCAATACTACCTTTTCTTACCCGTTCGTGAGTAATTATGGCTGGACATTCACACCTACTTGCAGCCGAACACCACCTCTCTCGCTTTTGATGATGTATGGACCGGCATTCTTACCTTTTCTAACACATTTTTCAGAAATTACGGTCGGAGATTCACACCTACTCACAGCCGAACAACTCCGCTCCCGCATTTGATGGTGTGCAGTCGGACATTCTCACCCTTTCTCATCAGCTTTTTGCAATTTATGATCTGACATTCACACCTACTTGCAGTCGAAAAGCTATGCTCCCGCTTTTGATTATGTTTGGTTGGATATTCAAACCTTTTCTTAACTGCTTTTTACAAACTTTGGTTGGACGTTCACACCTTCTTGTAGCCGAACACATCCACTCCTGCTTTTGATGATGTATGGTTGGGCATTCGCACCTTTTTTTTACCCATTTGTCAGGAATAATGGGTGGACATTCACACCTTCTTGCAGCTGAACACCTCCTCTCCCACTTATGATCATGTGCGGTTTGATTTTCGAAAATTTTCTTTCATGTTTTCTAGCAATTATTGATGGACATTTAGACCTTCTTGCAGCTGAACACCTCCGCCCCTGCTTTTGATCATACCTTGTCAGGCATTCGCACCATGTCTTACCCGCTTTTTACAAACTTTAGTCGAACATTTACACCTTTTTGCAGCCGAACACCACCTCTCTCGCTTTTGATGATGTATGGTCCGGCATTCTTTCCTTTTCTAACACATTTTTCAGCAATTATGGTCGGACATTCACACCTACTCAGAGCCGAACACCTCCGCTCCCGCATTTGATCGTGTATAGTCGGGCATTCTCACCCTTTCTCATCAGCTTTTTGCAAATTATGATCTGACATTCACACCTGCTTTTGATAATGTATGGTTGGGCATTCGCACCTTTTTTTACCCATTTTTCAGGAATTATGGGTGGACATTCACACCTTCTTGCAGCTGAACACCTCCTCTCCTTCTTATGATCATGTGCGGATGATATTCGAAAATTTTCTTTCATGTTTTAAAGCAATTATTGATGGACATTCAGACCTTCTTGCAGCTGAACCACTCTGCTCCCGCTTTTGATGGTGTATAGTCGGGCTTTCGAGCCTTTCCTTCCACGGTTTTTACAAACTATAGTCAGACATTCACACCTTGGTGCTGAACCACCTCAGCTCCCTGTTTTGATCATGTATGGTCTGGCAATACTACCTTTTCTTACCCGTTTGTGAGTAATTATGGCTGGACATTCACACCTACTTGCAGTCGAACAGCTCTGCTCCCGCTTTTGATTATGTTTGGTTGGATAATCGAACCTTTTCTTAACTGCTTTTTACAAACTTTGGTCGGATGTTCACACCTTCTTGCAGCCGAACACCTCCGCTTCCGGTTTTGATGGTATATATTCGGGCATTCGAACCTTTTCTTAGCAGCTTTTTACAAACCATGGTTAGACTTTCACACCTTCTTGTAGCCGAACAACTCCGCTCCCGCTATTGATTGTGTACAGTCGGGTATTTTAACCTTTTCTTACCCACTTTTTACCAACTATGGTCGGACATTCACACCTTCTTACAGCGGAACACCTCCGCTCCCTCTTTTGATGGTGTATGTTTGGGCATTCGAACCTTTTCTTACCCGATTTTTACAAACTATGGTCGGACATTCAAACCTTCTTGTAGCCAAAAACCTCCGCTCCCTCTTTTGATCATACATTGTCGGGCATTCGCACCTTTTCTTACCCGTTTTTTGCAAACCATGGTCGGACTTTCAAACCTTCTTGTAGCCCAACACATCCACTCCTGCTTTTGATGATGTATGTTTGGGCATTCGCACCTTTTCTTACCCATTTTTCAGTAATTATGGGTGGACATTCACACCTTCTTGCAGCTGAACACCTCCTCTCCCGCTTATGATGGTGTATAGTCGGGCTTTCAAGCCTTTTCTTCCACGGTTTTTACAAATTATAGTTGGACATTCAGACCTTCTTACAGCCGAAAACCTCCACTCCCTCTTTTAATCATACATTGTCGGGCATTAGCACCTTTTCTTACCCGCTTTTTACAAACCATAGTCAGACTTTCACATCTTTTAGTAGCCGAACAACTCCGTTCCCGCTATTGATTGTGTACAGTCGGGTATTTCAACCTTTTCTTACCCGCTTTTTACCAACTATGGTCGGACATTCACACCTTCTTACAGCGGAACACCTCCGCTCCCTCCTTTGATGGTGAATGTTCGGGCATTCGAACCTTTTCTTACCCGCTTTTTACAAACTATGGTCAGACGTTCAAACCTTCTTGTAGCCGAACATATCCACTCCTGCTTTTGATGATGTATGGTTGGGCATTCGCACCTACTTGTTGCCCGCTTTTCATTAATTATGGGTGGACATTCACACCATGTCGCAGCCAAACACCTCCGCTCCCTGTCTTGATCATGTATGGTTTGACATTCGCACCTTTGCTTACCCTCTTTTTATACTGATTGCTCGAGATTAAGTTGTTCTTTCTCAAAATACAAAATTTTTTTAATTGTTGAAACTTGATTTGAAGTGGATAAATAAGGAAGACAAACAGTTTTAAGTCAGGCTGATTGCAATTAATTTTATAGCAAAATCTGTATTTCGTCATTTGTCGAGAGATGCTTATAGCTGAAGAAGTTCTTTCTCATTCTACAAAGTACAACGTTGTTTATCATTGAAACTTGATTAGACATGAATTAATATGAAAGACAAAAGCAGTCTTAACTTGGTTTGAGTTAAGGAATTCGTTTTATAGGAGAATCCGAATTCGTGCATAACTCGTAAAATAGAGCTTATTTTCGGATTCCTGAAGAATGAGTACATGAATGAGGACATGAAAAGGTTCGAATGCCCGAACATTCACCATCAAAGGAGGGAGCGGATGTGTTCCGCTGTAAGACGGTGTGAATGTCCGACCATAGTTGGTAAAAAGCGGGTAAGAAAAGGTTAAAATACCCGACTGTACACAATCAATAGCGGGAGCGGAGTTGTTCGGCTACAAGAAGGTGTGAAAGTCCAACCATGGTTTGTAAAAAGCTGGTAAGAAAAGGTTCGAATGCCCGAATATATACCATCAAAAGCGGAAGCGGAGGTGTTCGGCTGCAAGAAGGTGTGAACGTCCGACCAAAGTTTGTAAAAAGCAGTTAAGAAAAGGTTCGAATATCCAACCAAACATAATCAAAAGCGGGAGCAGAGCTGTTCGACTGCAAGTAGGTGTGAATGTCCAGCCATAATTACTCACAAACGGGTAAGAAAAGGTAGTATTGCCAGACCATACATGATCAAAACAGGGAGCGGAGGTGGTTCAGCTGCAAGGTGTGAATGTCTGACTATAGTTTGTAAAAAGCGGGTAAGATAAGGTGCGAATGCCCGACAATGTATGATCAAAAGAGGGAGCAGAGGTTTTCGGCTGCAAGAAGGTCTGAATGTCCACCCAAAATTCCTGAAAAATGAGTAAAAAAAGGGTGCGAATGCCAAACCATGAATCATCAAAAGCAGGAGTGGATGTGTTCGGCTACAAGAAGATTTGAATGTCCATCAATAATTGCTTTAAAACATGAAAGAAAATTTTTGAATATCAAACCGCACATGATCATAAGCGGGAGAGGAGTTGTTCAGCTGCAAGAAGGTGTGAATGTCCCCCCATAATTACTGAAAAATGGGTAAGAAAAGGTGAAAATGCCCAACCATACATCATCAAAAGCAGGAGTGGATGTGTTCGGCTACAAGAAGTTTTGAATGTCCGACCATAGTTTGTAAAAAGCGGGTAAGAAAAGGTTCGAATGCCCGAACATAGACCATCAAAAGAGGGAGCGGAGGTGTTCCGCTGTAAGAAGGTGTGAATGTCCGACCATAGTTGGTAAAAAGTGGGTAAGAAAAGGTTAAAATACCCGACTGTACACAATCAATAGCGGGAGCGGATGTGTTTGGCTACAAGAATGTGTGAAAGTCCGACCATGGTTTGTAAAAAGCTGGTAAGAAAAGGTTCGAATGCCCGAATATATACCATCAAAAGCGGAAGCGGAAGTGTTCGGCTGCAAGAAGGTGTGAACGTCCGACCAAAGTTTGTAAAAAGCAGTTAAGAAAAGGTTCGAATATCCAACCAAACATAATCACAAGCGGGAGCAGAGCTGTTCGACTGCAAGTAGGTGTGAATGTCAGATCATAATTTGCAAAAAGCTGATGAGAAAGGGTGAGAATGCCCGGCTATACACCATCAAATGCGGGAGCGGAAGTGTTCGGCTGTGAGTAGGTGTGAATGTCCGACCATAATTGCTGAAAAATGTGTTAGAAGAGACTAGAATGCCGGACAAGACATCATCAAATGCGGGAGCGGAGTTGTTCGGCTGTGAGTAGGTGTAAATCTCCGAGCATAGTTTGTAAAAAGGGGGTAAGAATAGGTTCGAATGCTCGAACATACACTATCAAAACAGGGAGCTGAGGTGGCTCAGCTGCAAGGTGTGAATGTCTGACTATAGTTTGTAAATAAGGTGCGATTGCCCAACAATGTATAATCAAAAGAGGGAGCGGAGGTTTTCGGCTACAAGAAGGTTTGAATGTCCGACCATAGTTTGTAAAAAGCGGGTAAGAAAAGGTTCAAGCGCCTGACTATACACCATCAAAAGCGGGAGCAGAGGTGTTCCGCTGTAAGACGGTGTGAATGTCCGACCATATTTGGTAAAAAGCGGGTAAGAAAAGGTTAAAATACCCGACTGTACACAATCAATAGCGGGAGAGGAGGTGTTCAGCTGCAAGAAGGTGTGAATGTCCACCCATAATTACTGAAAAATGGGTAAGAAAAGGTGCGAATGCCCAACCATACATTATCAAAAGCAGGTGTGAATGTCAGATCATAATTTGCAAAAAGCTGATGAGAAAGGGTGAGAATGCCCGACTATACACCATCAAATGCGGGAGCGGAGTTGTTCGGCTGTGAGTAAGTGTGAATCTCCGACCATAATTGCTGAAAAATGTGTTAGAAAAAGTAAGAATGCCGGTCCATACATCATCAAAAGCAGGAGAGGTGGTGTTCGGCTGCAAGTAGGTGTGAATGTCCAGCCATAATTACTAACAAACGGGTAAGAAAAGGTAGTATTGCCATACCATACATGATCAAAACAGGGAGCGGAGGTGGTTCAGCTGCAAGAAGGTGTGAATGTCCGACTAAAGTTCAAATATATTAACAAAAGCGGGAGGAGAGGTCTTCGGATGAGAGTGGTTGAGAATTTCCAACCATAATCTATAAAATGCGGTGAAAAAAAGGTGTGATAGAACACTAAAAGGTGGAGCGGAAGTGTTCGGCTGCAAGAAGGTGTGAATGTCCTACTATATTTGGTGAAAAGCAGGTGAAGCAAGGTCTGAATGCCCAACCTTACATCATCAAAAGCGAGATCAGAGGTGTTTGGCTGCATGAAGGCCATAGTTTGCCAAAAGCGGGTAAGCTGCGAATGACCGACTAAATATCAACAAAAGGTCTTCGGATGCAAGTGGGTGTGAATATCCCACCATACAAGTATGGTGGAGAGGAAGCTGTGAACAGCCGACCATAGTTGGCAAAAAGTGGGTGAGAAAAGGTGCGAATGTCCAACCATACATGATCAAAACAGGGAGCGGAGGTGTTTGGCTATGACAAGGTGTGAATGTCCACCCAAAATTAATGAAAAGTGGGCAACAAGTAGGTTTAAATGCCCAACCATACATCATCAAAAGCAGGAGTGTATGTGTTCGGCTACAAGAAGGTTTGAATGTCCGAGCATAGTTTGTAAAAAGCGGGTAAGAAAAGGTTTGAATGCCCAAACATACACCATCAAAAGAGGGAGCGGAGGTGTTCCGCTGTAAGAAGGTGTGAATGTCCGACCATAGTTGGTAAAAAAGGGTAAGAAAAGGTTAAAATACCCGACTGTACACAATCAATAGCGGGAGCGGATGTGTTTGGCTACAAGAATGTGTGACAGTCCGACCATGGTTTGTAAAAAACGGGTAAGAAAAGGTGCGAATGCCCGACAATGTATGATCAAAAGAGGGAGCGGAGGTTTTCGGCTACAAGAAGGTTTGAATGTCCGACCATAGTTTGTAAAAAGCGGGTAAGAAAAGGTTCAAATGCCTGACTATACACCATCAAAAGCGGGAGCGGAGGTGTTCCGCTGTAAGACGGTGTGAATGTCCGACCATAGTTGGTAAAAAGCGGGTAAGAAAAGGTTAAAATACCTGACTGTACACAATCAATAGCGGGAGCGGAGTTGTTCGGCTACAAGAAGGTGTGAAAGTTCAACCATGGTTTATAAAAAGCTGCTAAGAAAAGGTTCGAATGCCCGAATATATACCATCAAAAGCGGAAGCGGAGGTGTTCGGCTGCAAGAATGTGTGAACGTCCGACCAAAGTTTGCAAAAAGCAGTAAAGAAAAGGTTCGAATGCCCGAATATATACCATCAAAAGCGGGAGCAGAGCTGTTCGACTGCAAGTAGGTGTGAATGTCCAGCCATAATTACTCACAAACGGGTAAGGAAAGGTAGTATTGCCAGACCATACATGATCAAAACAGGGAGCTGAGTTGGTTCAGCTGCAAGGTGTGAATGTCTGACTATAGTTTGTAAAAAGCGGGTAAGACAAGGTGCGAATGCCCGAGAATGTATGATCAAAAGAGGGAGTGGAGGTCTTCGGCTGCAAGGTCTGAATGTCCAACCATAATTTCTAAAAACCGGGTAAGAAAAGGCTCGAAAGCCCGACTATACACAATGAAAAGCAGGAGCGGGAGGTTTTCAGCTGCAAATCCTTCACTCAAACCAAGTGAAAACTGCTTTGTCCTTCATATTTATCAATGTCTAGATCGACTTCAACAAAGAACAACATTGTACTTTGCAGTAAAGAAAGAGCAAATCAAAAGTTTTAGGAATCCGAGAATAAGCTTATTTTCATGAGTTCTGCACGATTATTGATTTTACTATAAATGAATGCCTTCACTCAAACTATGTTAAAACTGCTTTGTCCTTCATATTTATCAATGTCTAGATTGACTTCAACAAAGAACAACACTGGATTTTGCAGTAGAAGAAAGAGCAACACTGAAGGATCAGTAATCCGAGAATAAGCTTATTTTCATACGTTTTCATACGTTGGGATTTTATGTATAAAATGAATTCCTTCACTCAAACCAAGTTAAAACTGCTTTGTCCTTCATATTTATCAATGTCTAGATCGACTTCAACAAAGAACAACATTGTATTTTGCAGTAGAAGAAAAAGCAACACTGAAGGATCAGGAATCCGAGAATAAGCTTATTTTCATACGTTCTGCATGATTTGGGATTTTATGTATAAAATGAATTCCTTCACTCAAACCAAGTGAAAACTGCTTTGTCCTTCATATTTATCAATGTCTAGATTTACTTCAACAAAGAACAACATTGTATTTTGCAGTAGAAGAAATAGCAACACTGAAGGATCAGGAATCCGAAAACAAGCTTATTTTCATACGTTCTGCTTGATTTGGGATTTTGCTATAAAATTAATTCCTTCACTCAAACAAAGTGGAAACTGCTTTGTCCTTCATATTTATCAATGTCTATATCGATTTCAACAAAGAACAAGGCTGTATTTTGCAGTATAGGAAAGAGCAACACTGGAGGATCAGGAATCCGAGAATAAGCTTACTTTCATGAGTCCTGCACGATTTCGGATTTTCCTATAAAATGAATTGCTTTGCTCAAACCAAGTTAAAATTGCTTTGTCCTTCATAGTTATCCATGTCTAAAATGTATCAAGCATAAAGTTCCTCATATTACCCTGAATGAGAAAGAAGCATCCCTTTGGTTGAGCAATACGTTCCTTTTGCGGAGTTATGCATGATTTCGGATTTTGCTATAAAATTCATTCCTTCACACCTTTTTTTTTCACCGCATTTTATAGATTATGGTTGGAAATTCTCAACCACTCTAATCCGAAGACCTCTCCTCCCGCTTTTGTTAATATATTTGAACTTTAGTTGGACATTCACCCCTTTTTGCAGCTAAACCACCTCCGCTCCCTGTTTTGATCATGTATGGTCTGGCAATACTACATTTTCTTACCCGTTTGTGAGTAATTATGGCTGGATATTCACACCTACTTGCAGCTGAACACAATCTCTCTCGCTTTTAATTATCATTGGATATTCGAACCTTTTCTTTACTGCTTTTTGCCAACTTTGGTCGGACGTTCACACCTTCTTGCAGCCGAACACCTCCGCTTCCGCTTTTGATGGTATATATTCGGGCATTCGAACCTTTTCTTACTAGCTTTTTACAAACCATGGTTGGACTTTCACACCTTCTTGTAACCGAACAACTCCGCTCCCCCTATTGATTGTGTACAGTCGGGTATTTTAACCTTTTCTTACCCGCTTTTTACCAACTATGGTCGGACATTCACACCGTCTTACAGCGGAACCCCTCCGCTCCCGCTTTTGATGGTGTATAGTCAGGCATTTGAACCTTTTCTTACTCGCTTTTTACAAACTATGGTCGGACATTCAAACCTTCTTGTAGCCAAAAACCTCCGCTCCCTCTTTTGATCATACATTGTCGGGCATTCGCACCTTTTCTTACCCGTTTTTTACAAACCATGGTCGGACTTTCACACATTCTTGTAGCCAAACACATCCGCTCCCGCTATTGATTGTGTACAGTCGGGTATTTTAACCTTTTCTTACCCACTTTTTACCAACTATGGTTGGACATTCACACCGTCTTACAGCGGAACATCTCCGCTCCCGCTTTTGATGGTGTATAGTCAAGCATTTGAACCTTTTCTTACCCGCTTTTTACAAAATATGGTCGGAAATTCAAACCTTCTTGTAGCCGAAAACCTCTGCTCCCTCTTTTGATTATACATTGTCGGGCATTCGCACCTTATCTTACCCGCTTTTTACAAACTATAGTCAGACATTCACACCTTGGTGCTGAACCACCTCACCTCCCTCTTTTGATCATATATGGTCTGGCAATACTACCTTTTCTTACCCGTTTGTGAGTAATTATGGCTGGACATTCACACCTACTTGCAGTCGAACAGCTCTGCTCCCGCTTTTGATTATGTTTGGTTGGATATTCGAACCTTTTCTTAACTGCTTTTTACAAACTTTGGTCGGACGTTCACACCTTCTTGCAGCCGAACACTTCCGCTTCCGCTTTTGATGGTATATATTCGGGCATTCGAACCTTTTCTTACCAGCTTTTTACAAACCATGGTCGGATTTTCACACATTCTTGTAGCCAAACACATCCGCTCCCGCTATTGATTGTGTACAGTCGGGTATTTTAACCTTTTCTTACCCACTTTTTACCAACTATGGTCGGACATTCACACCTTCTTACAGCGGAACACCTCCGCTCCCTCTTTTGATGGTGTATGTTTGGGCATTCGAACCTTTTCTTACCCGCTTTTTACAAACTATGTTCGGACATTCAAACCTTCTTGTAGCCGAACACATCCACTCCTTCTTTTGATGATGTATGCTTGGGCATTCAAACCTACTTTTTACCCGCTTTTCATTAATTTTGGGTGGACATTCACACCTTGTCACAGCCAAACACCTCCGCTCCCTGTTTTGATCATGTATGGTTGGACATTCGCACCTTTTCTCACCCGCTTTTTGCAAACTATGGTCGGCTGTTCACAGCTTCCTCTCCACCATACTTGTATGGTGGGATATTCACACCCACTTGCATCCGAAGACCTTTTGTTGATATTTAGTTGGTCATTCGCAGCTTACCCGCTTTTGGCAAACTATGGCCTTCTTGCAGCCAAACTCCTCTGAACTCGCTTTTGATAATGTAAGGTTGGGTATTCAGACCTTGCTTCACCTGCTTTTCACCAAATATAGTCGGACATTCACACCTTCTTGCAGCCGAACACTTCCGCTCCACCTTTTAGTGTTCTATCACACCTTTTTTTCACCGAATTTTATAGATTATGGTTGGAAATTCTCAACCACTCTCATCCGAAGACCTCTCCTCCCGCTTTTGTTAATATATTTGAACTTTAGTCGGACATTCACACCTTCTTGCAGCTGAACCACCTCCGCTCCCTGTTTTGATCATGTATGGTCTGGCAATACTACCTTTTCTTACCCGTTTGTGAGTAATTATGGCTGGACAGTCACACCTACTTGCAGCCGAACACCACCTCTCTCGCTTTTGATGATGTATGGACCGGCATTTTTACCTTTTCTAACACATTTTTCAGAAATTACGGTCGGAGATTCACACCTACTCACAGCCGAACAACTCCGCTCCCGCATTTGATGGTGTGCAGTCGGACATTCTCACCCTTTCTCATCAGCTTTTTGCAAATTATGATCTGACATTCACACCTACTTGCAGTCGAAAAGCTATGCTCCCGCTTTTGATTATGTTTGGTTGGATATTCAAACCTTTTCTTAACTGCTTTTTACAAACTTTGGTTGGACGTTCACACCTTCTTGTAGCCGAACACATCCACTCCTCCTTTTGATGATGTATGGTTGGGCATTCGCACCTTTTTTTTACCCATTTGTCAGGAATAATGGGTGGACATTCACACCTTCTTGCAGCTGAACACCTCCACTCCCACTTATGATCATGTGCGGTTTGATTTTCGAAAATTTTCTTTCATGTTTTCTAGCAATTATTGATGGACATTTAGACCTTCTTGCAGCTGAACACCTCCGCTCCTGCTTTTGATCATACCTTGTCAGGCATTCGCACCATGTCTTACCGGCTTTTTACAAACTTTAGTCGAACATTTACACCTTTTTGCAGCCGAACACCACCTCTCTCGCTTTTGATGATGTATGGTCCGGCATTCTTTCCTTTTCTAACACATTTTTCAGCAATTATGGTCGGACATTCACACCTACTCAGAGCCGAACACCTCCGCTCCCGCATTTGATGGTGTATAGTCGGGCATTCTCACCCTTTCTCATCAGCTTTTTGCAAATTATGATCTGACATTCACACCTGCTTTTGATAATGTATGGTTGGGCATTCGCACCTTTTTTTACCCATTTTTCAGGAATTATGGGTGGACATTCACACCTTCTTGCAGCTGAACACCTCCTCTCCTTCTTATGATCATGTGCGGATGATATTCGAAAATTTTCTTTCATGTTTTAAAGCAATAATTGATGGACATTCAGACCTTCTTGCAGCTGAACCACTCTGCTCCCGCTTTTGATGGTGTATAGTCGGGCTTTCGAGCCTTTCCTTCCACGGTTTTTACAAACTATAGTCAGACATTCACACCTTGGTGCTGAACCACCTCAGCTCCCTGTTTTGATCATGTATGGTCTGGCAATACTACCTTTTCTTACCCGTTTGTGAGTAATTATGGCTGGACATTCACACCTACTTGCAGTCGAACAGCTCTGCTCCCGCTTTTGATTATGTTTGGTTGGATAATCGAACCTTTTCTTAACTGCTTTTTACAAACTTTGGTCGGATGTTCACACCTTCTTGCAGCCGAACACCTCCGCTTCCGCTTTTGATGGTATATATTCGGGCATTCGAACCTTTTCTTAGCAGCTTTTTACAAACCATGGTTAGACTTTCACACCTTCTTGTAGCCGAACAACTCCGCTCCCGCTATTGATTGTGTACAGTCGGGTATTTTAACCTTTTCTTACCCACTTTTTACCAACTATGGTCGGACACTCACACCTTCTTACAGCGGAACACCTCCGCTCCCTCTTTTGATGGTGTATGTTTGGGCATTCGAACCTTTTCTTACCCGATTTTTACAAACTATGGTCGGACATTCAAACCTTCTTGTAGCCAAAAACCTCCGCTCCCTCTTTTGATCATACATTGTCGGGCATTCGCACCTTTTCTTACCCGTTTTTTGCAAACCATGGTCGGACTTTCAAACCTTCTTGTAGCCCAACACATCCACTCCTGCTTTTGATGATGTATGTTTGGGCATTCGCACCTTTTCTTACCCATTTTTCAGTAATTATGGGTGGACATTCACACCTTCTTGCAGCTGAACACCTCCTCTCCCGCTTATGATGGTGTATAGTCGGGCTTTCAAGCCTTTTCTTCCACGGTTTTTACAAATTATAGTTGGACATTCAGACCTTCTTACAGCCGAACACCTCCACTCCCTCTTTTAATCATACATTGTCGGGCATTAGCACCTTTTCTTACCCGCTTTTTACAAACCATAGTCAGACTTTCACATCTTTTAGTAGCCGAACAACTCCGTTCCCGCTATTGATTGTGTACAGTCGGGTATTTTAACCTTTTCTTACCCGCTTTTTACCAACTATGGTCGGACATTCACACCTTCTTACAGCGGAACACCTCCGCTCCCTCCTTTGATGGTGAATGTTCGGGCATTCGAACCTTTTCTTACCCGCTTTTTACAAACTATGGTCAGACGTTCAAACCTTCTTGTAGCCGAACATATCCACTCCTGCTTTTGATCATGTATGGTTGGGCATTCGCACCTACTTGTTGCCCGCTTTTCATTAATTATGGGTGGACATTCACACCATGTCGCAGCCAAACACCTCCGCTCCCTGTCTTGATCATGTATGGTTTGACATTCGCACCTTTGCTTACCCTCTTTTTATACTGATTGCTCGAGATTAAGTTGTTCTTTCTCAAAATACAAAATTTTTTTAATTGTTGAAACTTGATTTGAAGTGGATAAATAAGGAAGACAAACAGTTTTAAGTCAGGCTGATTGCAATTAATTTTATAGCAAAATCTGTATTTCGTCATTTGTCGAGAGATGCTTATTGCTGAAGAAGTTCTTTCTCATTCTACAAAGTACAACGTTGTTTATCATTGAAACTTGATTAGACATGAATTAATATGAAGGACAAAAGCAGTCTTAACTTGGTTTGAGTTAAGGAATTCGTTTTATAGGAGAATCCGAATTCGTGCATAACTCGTAAAATAGAGCTTATTTTCGGATTCCTGAAGAATGAGTACATGAATGAGGACATGAAAAGGTTCGAATGCCCGAACATTCACCATCAAAGGAGGGAGCGGAGGTGTTCCGCTGTAAGACGGTGTGAATGTCCGACCATAGTTGGTAAAAAGCGGGTAAGAAAAGGTTAAAATACCCGACTGTACACAATCAATAGCGGGAGCGGAGTTGTTCGGCTACAAGAAGGTGTGAAAGTCCAACCATGGTTTGTAAAAAGCTGCTAAGAAAAGGTTCGAATGCCCGAATATATACCATCAAAAGCGGAAGCGGAGGTGTTTGGCTGCAAGAAGGTGTGAACGTCCGACCAAAGTTTGTAAAAAGCAGTTAAGAAAAGGTTCGAATATCCAACCAAACATAATCAAAAGCGGGAGCAGAGCTGTTCGACTGCAAGTAGGTGTGAATGTCCAGCCATAATTACTCACAAACGGGTAAGAAAAGGTAGTATTGCCAGACCATACATGATCAAAACAGGGAGCGGAGGTGGTTCAGCTGCAAGGTGTGAATGTCTGACTATAGTTTGTAAAAAGCGGGTAAGATAAGGTGCGAATGCCCGACAATGTATGATCAAAAGAGGGAGCAGAGGTTTTCGGCTGCAAGAAGGTCTGAATGTCCACCCAAAATTCCTGAAAAATGAGTAAAAAAAGGGTGCGAATGCCAAACCATGAATCATCAAAAGCAGGAGTGGATGTGTTCGGCTACAAGAAGATTTGAATGTCCATCAATAATTGCTTTAAAACATGAAAGAAAATTTTTGAATATCAAACCGCACATGATCATAAGCGGGAGAGGAGTTGTTCAGCTGCAAGAAGGTGTGAATGTCGCCCCATAATTACTGAAAAATGGGTAAGAAAAGGTGAAAATGCCCAACCATACATCATCAAAAGCAGGAGTGGATGTGTTCGGCTACAAGAAGTTTTGAATGTCCGACCATAGTTTGTAAAAAGCGGGTAAGAAAAGGTTCGAATGCCCGAACATAGACCATCAAAAGAGGGAGCGGAGGTGTTCCGCTGTAAGAAGGTGTGAATGTCCGACCATAGTTGGTAAAAAGTGGGTAAGAAAAGGTTAAAATACCTGACTGTACACAATCAATAGCGGGAGCGGATGTGTTTGGCTACAAGAATGTGTGAAAGTCCGACCATGGTTTGTAAAAAGCTGGTAAGAAAAGGTTCGAATGCCCGAATATATACCATCAAAAGCGGAAGCGGAAGTGTTCGGCTGCAAGAAGGTGTGAACGTCCGACCAAAGTTTGTAAAAAGCAGTTAAGAAAAGGTTCGAATATCCAACCAAACATAATCAAAAGCGGGAGCAGAGCTGTTCGACTGCAAGTAGGTGTGAATATCAGATCATAATTTGCAAAAAGCTGATGAGAAAGGGTGAGAATGCCCGGCTATACACCATCAAATGCGGGAGCGGAAGTGTTCGGCTGTGAGTAGGTGTGAATGTCCAACCATAATTGCTGAAAAATGTGTTAGAAGAGACTAGAATGCCGGACAAGACATCATCAAATGCGGGAGCGGAGTTGTTCGGCTGTGAGTAGGTGTAAATCTCCGAGCATAGTTTGTAAAAAGGGGGTAAGAATAGGTTCGAATGCTCGAACATACACTATCAAAACAGGGAGCTGAGGTGGCTCAGCTGCAAGGTGTGAATGTCTGACTATAGTTTGTAAATAAGGTGCAATTGCCCAACAATGTATAATCAAAAGAGGGAGCGGAGGTTTTCGGCTACAAGAAGGTTTGAATGTCCGACCATAGTTTGTAAAAAGCGGGTAAGAAAAGGTTCAAGCGCCTGACTATACACCATCAAAAGCGGGAGCAGAGGTGTTCCGCTGTAAGACGGTGTGAATGTCCGACCATATTTGGAAAAAAGCGGGTAAGAAAAGGTTAAAATACCCGACTGTACACAATCAATAGCGGGAGAGGAGGTGTTCAGCTGCAAGGTGTGAATGTCCACCCATAATTACTGAAAAATGGGTAAGAAAAGGTGCGAATGCCCAACCATACATTATCAAAAGCAGGTGTGAATGTCAGATCATAATTTGCAAAAAGCTGATGAGAAAGGGTGAGAATGCCCGACTATACACCATCAAATGCGGGAGCGGAGTTGTTCGGCTGTGAGTAAGTGTGAATCTCCGACCATAATTGCTGAAAAATGTGTTAGAAAAAGTAAGAATGCCGGTCCATACAACACCTCCGCTCCCTCTTTTGATCATACATTGTCGGGCATTCGAACCTTTTCTTACCCGCTTTTTACAAACCATGGTTGGACTTTCACACCTTCTTGTAGCCGAACAACTCCGCTCCCGCTATTGATTGTGTACAGTTGGGTATTTTAACCTTTTCTTACCCGCTTTTTACCAACTATGGTCGGACATTCACACCTTCTTACAGCGGAACACCTCCGCTCCCTCTTTTGATGGTGTATGTTCGGGCAGTCAAACCTTTTCTTACCTGCTTTTTACAAACTATGGTCAGACATTCAACCCTTCTTGGAGCCGAACACATCCACTCCTGCTTTTGATTATGTATAGTTAGGCATTCGCACCTTTTCTTACCCATTTTTCAGTAATTATGGGTGTACATTCACACCTTCTTGCAGCCGAACACCTCCGCTCCCTCTTTTGATCATACATTTTCGGGCATTCGCACCTTTTCTTACCCGCTTTTTACAAACCATAGTCGGACTTTCACATCTTTTAGTAGCCGAACAACTCCGCTCCCGCTATTGATTGTGTACAGTCGGGTATTTTAACCTTTTCTTACCCGCTTTTTACCAACTATGGTCTGACATTCACACCTTCTTACAGCGGAACACCTCCGCTCCCTCTTTTGATGGTGTATGTTCGGGCAGTCAAACCTTTTCTTACCTGCTTTTTACAAACTATGGTCAGACGTTCAAACCTTCTTGTAGCCGAACATATCCACTCCTGCTTTTGATGATGTATGGTTGGGCATTCGAACCTACTTGTTGCCCGCTTTTCATTAATTATGGGTGGACATTCACACCTTGTCTCAGCCAAACACCTCCGCTCCCTGTTTTGATCATGTATGGTTTGACATTCGCACCTTTGCTTACCTTCTTTTTATACTGATTGCTCAAGATTAAGTTGTTCTTTCTCAAACTACAAAATTTTTTTAATTGTTGAAACTTGATTTGAAGTGGATAAATAAGGAAGACAAACAGTTTTAAGTCAGGCTGATAGCAATTAATTTTATAGCAAAATCTGTATTTCGTCATTTGTCGAGAGATGCTTATTGCTGAAGAAGTTCTTTCTCATTCTACAAAGTACAACGTTGTTTATCATTGAAACTTGATTAGACATGAATAAATATGAAGGACAAAGCAGTCTTAACTTGGTTTGAGTTAAGGAATTCGTTTTATAGGAGAATCCGAATTCGTGCATAACTCGTAAAATAGAGCTTATTTTTGGATTCCTAAAGAATGAGTCTGGTTCTTTCTCATAATACAAAGTTTGTTGTTTATTGTTGAAACTTCATCAGACCGTTAGATATAGTCGGACTCACCTCGACGCACGGCTTGGGATCTGGAACCAGTACTCTTGAGAGGGGTTGGACTCTCTTCCACTCTGGAGTTGCCCGTGGTGAGAGGCGCAGAGCAGGTGTGGGCATACTTATTGCCCCCCGGCTGTGTGCCAGTACATTGGGGTTTACCCCAGTGAACGAGAGTGTAGCCTCCCTCCGCCTTGGGTGGGGGGACGAGTCCTGACTGTTGTTTGTGCCTATGAGCCAAACAGCAGTTCAGAGTACCTACCCTTTTTGGAGTCTCTGGGGGAGGCACTGGAGAATGCTCCTACCGGAGACTCCCTCATTCTGCTGGGGGACTTCAATGCTCACGTGGGCAATGACAGTGAGACCTGGAGGGGTGTGATTGGGAGGAACGGCCCCCCCGATCTGAATCAGAGTGGTGTTATGTTGTTGGACTTCTGTGCCAGTCATAGACTGTCCATAACGAACACCATGTTCAGGCATAAGGGTGTCCATATGTGCACTTGGCACCAGGACACCCTTGGCCGCAGTTCGATGATCGACTTTGTGGTTGTATCATCGGACTTGCGGCCGTATGTACTGGACACTCGGTTGAAGAGAGGGGCGGAGCTGTCAATTGATCACCACCTGGTGGTGAGTTGGCTCCGCTGGTGGGGGAGGATGCCTATCAGACCTGGCAGGCCCAAACGTATTGTGAGGGTCTGCTGGGAGCGTTTGTTAGAATCCCCCGTCAGAAGGAGCTTTAACTCCCACCTCCGGCAGAGCTTCAACCATATTTGAGGTGGGGGACATTGAATGGGCCATGTTCCGTGACTCCATTGCCGAGGCAGCTGGTCGGAGTTGTGGCCGTAAGGTGGTCGGTGCCTGTCGTGGCGGCAACCCTCGAACCTGCTGGTGGACACCAGTGGTGAGGGAAGCCGTCAAGCTGAAGAAGGAGTCCTATCGGGCCTTTTTGGCCAGTGGGACCCTGGAAGAAGCTGATAGGTACCGACGGGCCAGACGGGCCGCGGCTTCGGCGGTTGCTGAGGCAAAAACTCGGGCCTGGGAGGAGTTCGGTGAGACCATGGAGAACGATTTCCGGACGGCCTCGAAAAGATTCTGGTCCACCATCCGGCGTCTCAGGGGGGGGAAGCGGCTCACAGTCAACACTGTTTACAGTGCGGACGGGGCTTTGCTGACCTCAACTAGGGATGTTGTGAGTCGGTGGGGGGAGTACTTCGAGGAACTCCTCAATCCTACCAACACGTGCTCGGAAGAGGCAGAGTCGGAGAGCTCGGAGACGGGGCCTCCCATTTCTGGGGCTGAGGTTGCCGAGGTGGTTAAAAAGTTCCTCGGTGGCAAGGCCCCGGGGGTGGATGAGGTCCGTCCTGAGTTTCTGAAGGCTCTGGATGTTGTAGGGCTGTCTTGGCTGACACGCCTCTGCAGTATCGCGTGGACATCGGGGACAGTGCCTCTGGACTGGCAGATTGGGGTGGTGGTCCCCCTCTTTAAAAAGGGGGACCGAAGGGTGTGTTCCAACTATAGGGGTATCACACTCCTCAGCCTCCCTGGTAAGGTCTATTCGGGGGTATTGGAGAGGAGGATCCGTCGGATAATCGAGCCTCGGATTCAGGAGATGCAGTGTGGCTTTCGTCCTGGCCGTGGAACAGTGGACCAGCTCTATACCCTCGGCAGGATCCTGGAGGGTGCATGGGAGTTCGCCCAACCAGTCTACATGTGTTTTGTGGACTTGGAGAAAGCGTTCGACCGTGTCCCTCGTGGAGTCCTGTGGGGGGTGCTCCGGGAATATGGAGTGCCGGACCCCTTGATAGGGGCCGTTCGGTCTCTGTATGACCGGTGCCAGAGTTTGGTCCGCATTGCCGGCAGTAAGTCGGATACGTTTCCGGTGAGAGTTGGACTCCGTCAGGGCTGCCCTTTGTCACCGATTCTGTTCCTAACTTTCATGGACAGAATTTCTAGGCGGAGCCAGGGCGTTGAGGGTGTCCCATTTGGCGACCTCAGAATCGGGTCTCTGCTTTTTGCAGATGATGTGGTTCTGTTAGCGTCGTCAGGCCGTGACCTTCAGCTCTCACTGGAGTGATTCGCAGCCGAGTGTGAAGCGGCTGGGATGAGAATCAGCACCTCCAAATCCGAGACTATGGTTCTCAGCCGGAAAAGGGTGGAATGCTCTCTCCGGGTCGGGAATGAGATCCTTCCCCAAGAGGAGGAGTTCAAGTATCTCGGGGTCTTGTTCACGAGTGACGGACGAATGGAGCGGGAGATTGACGGGCGGATCGGTGCGGCACCTGCAGTGTTGCAGTCTCTGCACCGACCCGTCGTTGTGAAGAGGGAGCTGAGCCAGAAGGCGAAGCTCTCTACTTACTGGTCAATCTACGTTCCCATCCTCACCTATGGTCACGAGTTGTGGGTAGTGACCGAAAGAACAAGATCGCGAATACAAGCGGCCGAAATGGGTTTCCTCCGCAGGGTGTCTGGGCTCTCCCTTAGAGATAGGGTGAGAAGCTCAGTCATCCGGGAGGGGCTCGGAGTAGAACCGATGCTCCTCCGCATTGAGAGGAGTCAGATGAGGTGGCTCGGGCATCTGGTTAGGATGCCCCCTGGGCGCCTCCCTGGGGAGGTGTTCCGGGCACGTCCCACTGGGAGGAGACCCCGGGGGAGACCCAGGACACGTTGGAGAGACTATGTCTCTCGGCTGGCCTGGGAACGCCTCGGGGTCCCCCCGGAAGAGCTGGAGGAAGTGGCCGGGGACAGAGACGTCTGGGTTTCTCTGCTCAAGCTGCTGCCCCCGTGACCCGACCCCCGGATAAGCGGCAGATGATGGATGGATGGATGGATATATCCTCCACCAACCAGACTTACAACCCCCGACTAGGGTAGCAGAATTTCTAAGCAGCTGTACCCCAAAACTACTATCAAAAATATATAAATTATTGTCTAAGATAGATGACACAATGTCTCTTCCATCCTCAAAATGGGAGGCAGATTTATCCATCAGTTCTGGTCATAGCTTCTAACCACAAATATGTTTGAACACCTTCATAAAGACTCGAAATCCTAATTTACAGCTCATACAATACAAAATCCTTCATAGAACACACTATACAGGACAAAGGATGTTCAGGATGTGTCTAACACACTCAAACATCTGCTCACATTGCACAGATAACACACCTGATGATTATGCACACGCTTTGTGGTTTTCTGCGCCTGTCCAGAAGTTCTGGCTTGAAGTCTGTGAGGACCTATCAACATGGCTAAAGTGTAGCATCCCTGCATGCCCCACACTGTGCATACTGGGTGACTTAGACAACATCAACATGGAAATTAACTCAGCACACATGGTTGTCACAGTGTTATGTATCGCAAAGAAAACTATTCTCATGAACTGGAAAGCGAAGAACAATCTGTGTATTAACCAGTTTAGAAATTTTCTTTTAGATTATATTAGCATGGAAACAATGTCTGCCTCCTCAAAACATCAATTGGCTGAATTTCATTCTCTCTGGTCCCCTCTGATTAGTTTTATCACATAGTGGTGGTGGTGGGTTGCTGGGTGATGGTGGGTCTCAGGCCAGGGCTGCTGCGACTGGTGTGACCGGGTGGTTTGTTTGTTTGTTTTTTGTAGAGGTCCTCCTGGGTGGGGTTGGGTTGAGTGGGGTGGGGTGGGATGGGTACCTTCTGGGGGTACAGTAGCTCCCGGAATATGGTCGCTGCAGGCCCCGAGCCTGGTGGACATCAGGCCCTCCTGCCCATTGTTGGTTCCCAGGTAGCGGGGATGCCTATTGCAGCCAGTCCCTGGCTGCCCTCTCTGGGGGAGAGTAGCTCCCCCGTTATATATCCCCATACCCCTCTCCCTTCTGGCTCCTGTACACAGCACACACTCACACATGAAGGGTTTTGGGGGCGTGTGTGTTCGGTGGGGTGCAGTGGATGGGGCCACGTAGGTGGTCCCCTTTGGTTGCACTCTGCAGTTCCCTGCCCCTGTTTTAATTACACCTTAGACATTACTACTTATCAAACACACTCACACACACACATTAGGTCTTGGGGGGTGGTTACACTGAGTGGCATCTGGTGGGCGGGGCTCTTTGGGTATGTAGGCTGCCCAGAGTGCCGCGCTCCCAGTTCTACAAGTTTGGCTGCCCCTCAATTTCAATTGCTCACAATTAGAAAATATTGAAGAGCCAGAAGGGTGAGGGGAGGGGTCTTCTTCGCACACCCCTGCTTCCTGGTGTCTGCTCGGGGCAGGAGGGGCCAGGAGGATTAATTAATTGTTCTGCTGGTTCGGGGTCTGTGGTGGCTGGGGGGTTGCTGGCCTCCTGGTGTGCCCGCTGCACTACACCCCAGCAGAGTCGAGGGAGGTAGGATGTGTGGATGTGTGGATGTATGGGACGTGAAAGTGTGTGTGGTAATGATTGGGCCTGGATCTGGGACTTGCTGTTGCCTGGCCTGCCTGTGTTTCTCCCGATGGGGCATCAGCGTTGCCTCTCCCCACTGCTCGCGACTTCACCCACCTGTGGGCACGTCTTGACTCCCAGGGCACTTGGCCAGGGGCGCTGGGGCAGGCGCTGACCCACTTTGTGGCTGTCTGGGGCGCTTGGCCCTCCTGGGTATTGGGTGGGGCCTCTGCCGGGGGGTTTGGGGAAGCTCGGGCTCCTGGGGCCCAGGTCCAGTGCACGGCCCATGTCTGGGCGGCTGGGGCCTGGCGGGGTCGGTGGGCTGTTACCCCTGGTTCCCGGAGTGCCTCTGCCCTATGCAATTGGGGGCTCTTTCCGGGGGCTTCCTCTGCAGTCTTCTGGGTGGATGCGTGGTTGCCCCTGCGATGGGCTGCCTGGGTTCTGTGCTCTGTGGGGGCTGCTGGTGGCCTGGGTCTTGTGGCCCTCTCTGCCTGCTTCTGATTGCTTGGGGGGGGGGCTGTGGATTGTGGCCCTGTACGCTTATACACTCATAACTAAGCACGGTTATCATGTAGGTCCTGTGCCATGGGTGTTGCATGTTCTCACACACACACACACACACACATTCATTAGTCCAGTAGCATGGTCACTAAGCAGTTGATGTATTATCATGTCGTCTCAGGTCATCTATATCCACAGCTGTGTTGTATGCGATTGCCGCTTCTTGTGCTTGTTTTTGTTTGTTTGTGTGTTTGTTTTTTCTCTGCTTGTCTGCTTTCAGGTGCTCCTGGTGGCGCTAAGGCTGGATTCCTCTCATAGGCCATGGATTGTTGTCTGTTTTGTTTTTTACAGGTGTAGCAGCTGGTTGTCTGGTTTTTGTTTCTATTTTTGTTCTGTTTCCTCTTCTTTCCTCTTCTTCTTTCCTTGTCCCCCGGTCCGGTTCAGTTCAGTTCATGTCATATATTGTAAACAGAAATAAATAAATGGGCATCAAGGGGAGCTTTACATTTATAAAACTTCCCTTGGCAAAACAAATCTGTTTGGCATCAAAGGTATTCAGACTACAATTCTTCTGACATAATGCTGAACAGGACAAGGGGAAAAAAAAGTAAAGAAGACAGTTCTGCCGAAAGCCAGGGATAGACCTGTTCTAAGTTCTATACTTTTTAAAAGGGGCGTGTTAGAGTGCTAGATCTTCATCTGGGATTTTAACAGTGTCATATAACTATTCAACAGATCAGTTAAAAAAAAGCCTGCTCATGGAGATGTTTCAGGATCTGGATACCAAGCGTGGACCTAATGTTTTCATTTTTGCAATTCTGATACAGGCTATTGAGCAGTGATAACTAACACCAAGTTCAGATACTGCGGATTTTCTACCTTTGATTTGTTAAGATTGAGCCAATCAGGGACAACCTTGAAGGATCTCTTTGGTTTTGTAGGATCAGTAATTACCTGAGAAAGGTTGATATTGGTACACACCTTTTTTAAATGATCAGAGGCAGAGTTCAACTTGTTTAAATTAAAATTGCCACACAGAGATTGGGTTTAGGCCACATGCACACAGAATGACATCAACAAATATAAGAAATATTAAACATTTACACATAGATTTTTGAATATATGTAGAGGAATGATACTTTGAAATGTGCTCATTGCGGAGTTATGATCAGTTGAGTAATGAAGGTTGAACTATTCTGGGAAAGAGGTTCTATTCCCAGTATCATGATGGACACTCCTGATATAGAAGGTTTCGCTAACGCATTGGAATTGTTTTACTATTTTTATATGCATGTGCAATGAAGAATTGCTTGCTGCTGATAAATGCAAAGAAGAACAGCTTACACATAGATGCTCACATATAGGCTGCTGAATGCAATGAAGACCTGCTTATCAAGTAAAGTTCAATGTCAATGTGTAATATTATTAGGATTTGCAAAACAGTGAAGTTAAACAATGAATGGGTCCATAGTCGGTATGAGAAGACTACAGGAATATTTACCTGGGTGTACGTTCAAACAGAGATGAGAAAATTGCGATAAATAATTGTTTGTTTGTTTGTTAGTATGTATATGAATGTTATGTGTATAAACTGTGTTGAGTTATAGTTACTCAGTAGTGTCTCAGTGAAACAACCGAAGGGGGAAGCCTTGCGGTGACAACAAAAGCAGTGTTTTACTGATCAGTCAAGTTGCTCCAGTGTACTCCATACAAACTGGTTGGCTACTGAAGGGATAGAAAATGGGGAATACTTGTTTTAAAGCAAACAAGGAATTAGATGGGAAAAATACATGTTTTAACGGGACCCAGACAATATTAAATACTCAGACAGATGGGAGAAGAAGTGTAGTTTTGTAGGAAATCACAAAATTATTACATAGAATTAGTGAAATCAATTTAAGAATGCCTTTCTGAAGAGCTGTTTACCACAGATGAGCAGCTTTGCGACCAAGCACATTGTAGATCGCTTTACTGCCAAAATGATCTAATTTAATGGATTGGTTTAGACATGCATAACAGCATTTTAAGAACAAAGAGAGAAACAAAAAGGGACAACGCTTCATGGTGGAAGGTGATGTATAAATAACTGTGTATATGATGAAGGGGGTGGCAACACCCATTCCGAAATCCCGCCATTCCGACATCCCGCTATTCCGACATCCCACCATTCCGACATACCACCATTCCGACATACCACCATTCCGACATGCAAATGGCCCACCATTCCGACATCCCACCATTGCGACATCCCGCTATTCTGACGTTCAAATGTCCCACCATTCCGACAAGGCTTTCCGTATAAGGAAATGTGTGTTACTCAACAGGTGAGTCCCTTCTTTCTGTTCATGCAATTTATATGTTTAACACATGTTTATAGACAAGCGTTATTAAAAACACAAAGTCTCGGAAACTGGAGGAGGAGAAGCAGTCCGCGGTGGTTTTCAATCACACACTCCAATGCCACTTGTTTCAACTTCCGAAAATTTAATCCAGGAAAAAAAGGCTTACAAACATGGACCAAAACGGCTCCATAACACTCACAAGAATCCAAAAGAAACGAAAGTTAACTAAAAGAAAGCAAATAAACAGTATGAAGTGGTCAAAATTGGTTTTACGCATGCCTATGTGCGTCTGGCACATGCGTCTTCGGGCTCTCCCACGTTGGTTTGTGGATGAAAGCTATATGTTCAGCTGTAATGTCATGTAAAAACAATCTCTACATGACATTTACTCCCAGGTGTGACCAGTTAGGTCCTTAAGATATCAACAGGCTGTATAAAGCTACAACCGTTGCGGCTGTGTGTTTGTGCCAAATGCGCAAAGCCCATCCGCGCTTCCCAAAATTGGAGTGAGTACTCATAAATCACGTGAATAACATGAATAAACGTTTTTACTGAATTTTGTTGTGTTTTATACGTTCTATGCTGTCATTTCTCTCTTCTCCTATTGGCAAGGCAAGGCAGAGTGCTCGCAACTGTGTCCTGTGCAGTAGCCGTGATATCTGTAATTGCAATTATTACTTTTGCATATGATGACAGCGTGCAAAAGACGCATGGGCTCTGTGGAGAGCTCCGCTCCAGCTGGCTGCTGTGACAGCTCACTGACACTGTATTTCTGCTTAATCAGTTTCAGTCTCGCCAGAGTTACATTAATATCTGTATTTTTATATTTGAAATTCAGGGGATTTTGATAATAGATTATTAAAGTTTGTTTGCGAGGCTGTGGCCTCTGCATGTGCAAAGCTTGTGCGCCAAACTTTAGGGCGTATTTGCGCCGGCATATCATTAGTGCAAAATGTTTTGGGTAAAAAATAGGCTATTAAAAGGAACTGTCGGAATGGCGGTATGTTAAAAAAACAAAAAACATACCGCCATTCCGACCATAGGAGGAAAAAAGTGTCGGAATGGTGGGACGTTTGATAAAAAATTAAGTGTCGCCATTCCGACAATTGGAGACCCATGTCGGAATGGCGAGATGTCGGAATGGCAGCATGTAACCATGATGAAGGAGAGACCATTTGAGCAGCACAGCCATTTCGCAGCACAGGGACAGCAGTCCAAGTTACAGGATCTCCCACGTGGTATCACCTGTCACATTGTGTCAAGGCATCAAAAGAAGAAAAAATCACCAAACTCAAGGACAAAAAGACAAAGACTCCGGTGAACGAAGACAGAGGACTGACAAACCAGAAATACAAAAGGATTCTCGATATCAAGATCCAGAAGAAGAGGCTAACAATGCCACGAACACTTACGATGCTGGGAATGATGCCAGCAATGAACAGAGAAGAAGATTCAGTGTCATCAATCTGCATTACGTGCCTCTAATGAGGGGGTGAATATAGAATCCTCAACGATTACAACGTCTCTGGGAACTGTGACAACAACAAGGTTTAAACCATTTTGATATATATTGTAACCTATTGTCTAAGGAATAGTGCTGAAAATGAGGTAAATCTAATCCACCACTGACCTTGGTCTTCTGTAGGGTTTTTAAACTAATACGTGGTGGTTTGTTTTTCCACAGAAATTTGGAGATGCATGAATCTAGTGACTTAAACCAAGTAGCAGATGGTTTTATGGGGATCATTGAGAACAAATAGTTAACTTTTGGTAGTATCATCATTTTAATGGATGTAACTCTCCCCATAAGTGATATAGGTAAGGACTTCCAACGAGAGATCGTCCTCTACTGTCTTTAATAATTGCACATAATTTAGCTTTGTTAGCTCTGAGAGCCTGGAGGAAATGTTTATGCCTAAATATCTAATATTTCCTGACTGTAAAGTGATCGCAGGTATATTATGGACCCTACAGTTAATGGGCAGAACTGTGGTCTTAGACCAGTTGATAGAGTAGTCAGAAAGTGCTGAGAATTTATTTATGAGTGTGATCGTGTGACTGAGAGACGTCTGTGAGTTCTGAAGGAAAAGTAATACATCATCAGCATAAAGACTTATTTTATGCTCAATATTTTGGGATTAATTACTCACAAACGGGTAAGAAAAGGTAGTATTGCCAGACCATACATGATCAAAACAGGGAGCGGAGGTGGTTCATCTGCAAGGTGTGAATGTCTGACTATAGTTTGTAAAAAGCGGGTAAGATAAGGTGCGAATGCCCGACAATGTATGATCAAAAGAGGGAGCGGAGGGTTTTGGTACAAGAAGGTTTGAATGTCCGACCATAGTTTGTAAAAAGCGGGTAAGAAAAGGTTACCATACATCATCAAAAGCAGGAGTGGATGTGTTCGGCTACAAGAAGATTTGAATGTCCATCAATAATTGCTTTAAAACATGAAAGAAAATTTTCGAATATCAAACCGCACATGATCATAAGCGGGAAAGGAGTTGTTCAGCTGCAAGAAGGTGTGAATGTCCACCAATAATTACTGAAAAATGGGTAAGAAAAGGTGAAAATGCCCAACCATACATCATCAAAAGCAGGAGTGGATGTGTTCGGCTACAAGAAAGTTTGAATGTCCGACCATAGTTTGTAAAAAGCCGGTAAGAAAAGGTTCGAATGCCCGAACATAGACCATCAAAAGAGGGAGCGGAGGTGTTCCGCTGTAAGAAGGTGTAAATGTCCGACCATAGTTGGTAAAAAGCGGGTAAGAAAAGGTTAAAATACCCGACTGTACACAATCAATAGCGGGAGCGGAGTTGTTTGGCTACAAGAAGGTGTGAAAGTCCGACCACCGTTTGTAAAAAGCGGGTAAGAAAAGGTTCGAATGCCCGAATATATACCATCAAAAGTGGAAGTGGATGTGTTCGGCTGCAAGAAGGTGTGAACGTCCGACCAAAGTTTGTAAAAAGCAGTTAAGAAAAGGTTCGAATATCCAACCAAACATAATCAAAAGCGGGAGCAGAGCTGTTCGACTGCAAGTAGGTGTGAATGTCAGATCATAATTTGCAAAAAGCTGATGAGAAAGGGTGAGAATGCCCGGCTATACACCATCAAATGTGGGAGCGGAAGTGGTCGGTTGTGAGTAGGTGTGAATGTCCAACCATAATTGCTGAAAAATGTGTTAGAAGACACTAGAATGCCGGACAAGACATCATCAAATGCGGGAGCGGAGTTGTTCGGCTGTGAGTAGGTGTGAATCTCCGAGCATAGTTTGTAAAAAGGGGGTAAGAATAGGTTAGAATGCCCGAACATACACTATCAAAACAGGGAGCTGAGGTGGCTCAGCTGCAAGGTGTGAATGTCTGACTATAGTTTGTAAATAAGGTGAGAATGCCCAACAATGTATAATCAAAAGAGGGAGCGGAGGTTTTCGGCTACAAGAAGGTTTGAATGTCCGACCATAGTTTGTAAAAAGCGGGTAAGAAAAGGTTCAAATGCCTGACTATACACCATCAAAAGCGGGATCAGAGGTGTTCCGCTGTAAGACGGTGTGAATGTCCGACCATATTTGGTAAAAAGCGGGTAAGAAAAGGTTAAAATACCCGACTGTACACAATCAATAGCGGGACAGGAGGTGTTCAGCTGCAAGAAGGTGTGAATGTCCACCCATAATTACTGAAAAATGGGTAAGAAAAGGTGCGAATGCCAAACCATACATTATCAAAAGCAGGTGTGAATGTCAGATCATAATTTGCAAAAAGCTGATGAGAAAGGGTGAGAATGCCCGACTATACACCATCAAATGCGGGAGCGGAGTTGTTCGGCTGTGAGTAAGTGTGAATCTCCGACCATAATTGCTGAAAAATGTGTTAGAAAAGGTAAGAATGCCGGCCATACATCATCAAAAGCGGGAGAGGTGGTGTTCGGCTGCAAGTAGGTGTGAATGTCCAGCCATAATTACTAACAAACGGGTAAGAAAAGGTAGTATTGCCAGACCATACATGATCAAAACAGGGAGCGGAGGTGGTTCAGCTGCAAGAAGGTGTGAATGTCCGACTAAAGTTCAAATATATTAACAAAAGCGGGAGGAGAGGTCTTCGGATGAGAGTGGTTGAGAATTTCCAACCATAATCTATAAAATGCGGTGAAAAAAAAGGTGTGATAGAACACTAAAAGGTGGAGCGGAAGTGTTCGGCTGCAAGAAGGTGTGAATGTCCGACTATATTTGGTGAAAAGCAGGTGAAGCAAAGTCTGAATGCCCAACCTTACATCATCAAAAGCGAGATCAGAGGTGTTTGGCTGCATGAAGGCCATAGTTTGCCAAAAGCGGGTAAGCTGCGAATGACCGACTAAATATCAACAAAAGGTCTTCGGATGCAAGTGGGTGTGAACAGCCGACCATAGTTGGCAAAAAGCGGGTGAGAAAAGGTGCGAATGTCCAACCATACATGATCAAAACAGGGAGCGGAGGTGTTTGGCTGTGACAAGGTGTGAATGTCCACCCAAATTTAATGAAAAGCGGGCAACAAGTAGGTTTGAATGCCCAACCATACATCATCAAAAGCAGGAGTGGATGTGTTCGGCTACAAGAAGGTTTGAATGTCCGAGCATAGTTTGTAAAAAGCGGGTAAGAAAAGGTTTGAATGCCCAAACATACACCATCAAAAGAGGGAGCGGAGGTGTTCCACTGTAAGAAGGTGTGAATGTCCGACCATAGTTGGTAAAAAACGGGTAAGAAAAGGTTAAAAAATACCCGACTGTACACAATCAATAGCGGGAGCGGATGTGTTTGGCTACAAGAATGTGTGACAGTCCGACCATGGTTTGTAAAAAACGGGTAAGAAAAGGTGCGAATGCCCGACAATGTATGATCAAAAGAGGGAGCGGAGGTTTTCGGCTACAAGAAGGTTTGAATGTCCGACCATAGTTTGTAAAAAGCGGGTAAGAAAAGGTTCAAATGCCTGACTATACACCATCAAAAGCGGGAGCGGAGGTGTTCGGCTACAAGAAGGTGTGAAAGTTCAACCATGGTTTGTAAAAAGCTGCTAAGAAAAGGTTTGAATGCCCGAATATATACCATCAAAAGCGGGAGCAGAGCTGTTCGACTGCAAGTAGGTGTGAATGTCCAGCCATAATTACTCACAAACGGGTAAGAAAAGGTAGTATTGCCAGACCATACATGATCAAAACAGGGAGCTGAGGTGGTTCAGCTGCAAGGTGTGAATGTCTGACTATAGTTTGTAAAAAGCGGGTAAGACAAGGTGCGAATGCCCGACAATGTATGATCAAAAGAGGGAGTGGAGGTCTTCGGCTGCAAGGTCTGAATGTCTAACCATAATTTCTAAAAACCGGGTAAGAAAAGGCTCGAAAGCCCGACTATACACAATCAAAAGCGGGAGCGGGAGGTTTTCAGCTGCAAATCCTTCACTCAAACCAAGTGAAAACTGCTTTGTCCTTCATATTTATCAATGTCTAGATCGACTTCAACAAAGAACAACATTGTACTTTGCAGTAAAGAAAGAGCAAATCAAAAGTTTTAGGAATCCGAGAATAAGCTTATTTTCATGAGTTCTGCACGATTATTGATTTTACTATAAATGAATGCCTTCACTCAAACTATGTTAAAACTGCTTTGTCCTTCATATTTATCAATGTCTAGATTGACTTCAACAAAGAACAACACTGGATTTTGCAGTAGAAGAAAGAGCAACACTGAAGGATCAGTAATCCGAGAATAAGCTTATTTTCATACGTTCTGCATGATTTGGGATTTTATGTATAAAATGAATTCCTTCACTCAAACCAAGTTAAAACTGCTTTGTCCTTCATATTTATCAATGTCTAGATCGACTTCAACAAAGAACAACATTGTATTTTGCAGTAGAAGAAAAAGCAACACTGAAGGATCAGGAATCCGAGAATAAGCTTCTTTTCATACGTTCTGCATGATTTGGGATTTTATGTATAAAATGAATTCATTCACTCAAACCAAGTGAAAACTGCTTTGTGCTTCATATTTATCAATGTCTAGATTTACTTCAACAAAGAACAACATTGTATTTTGCAGTAGTAGAAAGAGCAACACTTGAAGGAACAGGAATCCGAGAATAAGCTTATTTTCATACGTTCTGCATGATTTGGGATTTTATGTATAAAATGAATTCCTTTACTCAAACTATGTTAAAACTGCTTTGTCCTTCATATTTATCAATGTCTAGATTTACTTCAACAAAGAACAACATTGTATTTTGCAGTAGTAGAAAGAGCAACACTTGAAGGAACAGGAATCCGAGAATAAGCTTATTTTCATACGTTCTGCATGATTTGGGATTTTATGTATAAAATGAATTCCTTTACTCAAACTATGTTAAAACTGCTTTGTCCTTCATATTTATCAATGTCTAGATTGACTTCAACAAAGAACAACGTTGTATTTTGCAGTAGAAGAAATAGCTACACTGAAGGATCAGGAATCCGAAAACACGCTTATTTTCATACGTTCTGCTTAATTTGGGATTTTGCTATAAAATTAATTCCTTCACTCAAACAAAGTGGAAACTGCTTTGTCCTTCATATTTATCAATGTCTATATTGATTTCAACAAAGAACAAGGCTGTATTTTGCAGTATAGTAAAGAGCAACACTGGAGGATCAGGAATCCGAGAATAAGCTTACTTTCATGAGTCCTGCACGATTTCGGATTTTCCTATAAAATGAATTGCTTTGCTCAAACCAAGTTAAAATTGCTTTGTCCTTCATAGTTATCAATGTCTAAAATGTATCAAGCATAAAGTTCCTCATATTACCCTGAATGAGAAAGAAGCATCCCTTTGCTTGAGCAATACGTTCCTTTTGCGGAGTTATGCATGATTTCGGATTTTGCTATAAAATTCATTCCTTCACACCTTTTTTTTTCACCGCATTTTATAGATTATGGTTGGAAATTTCAACCACTCTAATCCGAAGACCTATCCTCCCGCTTTTGTTAATATATTTGAACTTTAGTTGGACATTCACCCCTTTTTGCAGCTAAACCACCTCCGCTCCCTGTTTTGATCATGTATGGTCTGGCAATACTACATTTTCTTACCCGTTTGTGAGTAATTATGGCTGGATATTCACACCTACTTGCAGCTGAACACAATCTCTCTCGCTTTTAATTATGTTTGGATATTCGAACCTTTTCTTTACTGCTTTTTGCCAACTTTGGTCGGACGTTCACACCTTCTTGCAGCCGAACACCTCCGCTTCCGCTTTTGATGGTATATATTCGGGCATTCGAACCTTTTCTTACCAGCTTTTTACAAACCATGGTTGGACTTTCACATCTTCTTGTAGCCGAACAACTCCGCTCCCCCTATTGATTGTGTACAGTCGGGTATTTTAACCTTTTCTTACCCACTTTTTACCAACTATGGTCGGACATTCACACCTTCTTGTAGCCGAACACCTCCGCTCCCTCTTTTGATGGTGTATGTTTGGGCATTCGAACCTTTTCTTACCCGCTTTTTACAAACTATGCTCGGACATTCAAACCTTCTTGTAGCCGAACACATCCACTCCTTATTTTGATGATGTATGCTTGGGCATTCAAACCTACTTTTTGCCCGCTTTTCATTAATTTTGGGTGGACATTCACACCTTGTCTCACCCGCTTTTTGCAAACTATGGTCGGCTGTTCACAGCTTCCTCTCCACCATACTTGTATGGTGGGATGTTCACACCCAGTTGCATCCGAAGACCTCCGCCCCCACTTTTGTTGATATTTAGTTGGTCATTCGCAGCTTACCCGCTTTTGGCAAACTATGGCCTTCTTGCAGCCAAACACCTCTGATCTCGCTTTTGATAATGTAAGGTTGGGCATTCAGACCTTGCTTCACCTGCTTTTCACCAAATATAGTCGGACATTCACACCTTCTTGCAGCCGAACACTTCCGCTCCACCTTTTAGTGTTCTATCAAACCTTTTTTTCACCGAATTTTATAGATTATGGTTGGAAATTTTCAACCACTCTCATCCGAAGACCTCTCCTCCCGCTTTTGTTAATATATTTGAACTTTAGTCGGACATTCACACCTTCTTGCAGCTGAACCACCTCCGCTCCCTGTTTTGATCATGTATGGTCTGGCAATACTACCTTTTCTTACCCGTTCGTGAGTAATTATGGCTGGACATTCACACCTACTTGCAGCCGAACACCACCTCTCTCGCTTTTGATGATGTATGGACCGGCATTCTTACCTTTTCTAACACATTTTTCAGAAATTACGGTCGGAGATTCACACCTACTCACAGCCGAACAACTCCGCTCCCGCATTTGATGGTGTGCAGTCGGACATTCTCACCCTTTCTCATCAGCTTTTTGCAATTTATGATCTGACATTCACACCTACTTGCAGTCGAAAAGCTATGCTCCCGCTTTTGATTATGTTTGGTTGGATATTCAAACCTTTTCTTAACTGCTTTTTACAAACTTTGGTTGGACGTTCACACCTTCTTGTAGCCGAACAACTCCGCTCCCCCTATTGATTGTGTACAGTCGGGTATTTTAACCTTTTCTTACCCACTTTTTACCAACTATGGTCGGACATTCACACCTTCTTGTAGCCGAACACCTCCGCTCCCTCTTTTGATGGTGTATGTTTGGGCATTCGAACCTTTTCTTACCCGCTTTTTACAAACTATGCTCGGACATTCAAACCTTCTTGTAGCCGAACACATCCACTCCTTCTTTTGATGATGTATGCTTGGGCATTCAAACCTACTTTTTGCCCGCTTTTCATTAATTTTGGGTGGACATTCACACCTTGTCTCACCCGCTTTTTGCAAACTATGGTCGGCTGTTCACAGCTTCCTCTCCACCATACTTGTATGGTGGGATGTTCACACCCAGTTGCATCCGAAGACCTCCGCCCCCACTTTTGTTGATATTTAGTTGGTCATTCGCAGCTTACCCGCTTTTGGCAAACTATGGCCTTCTTGCAGCCAAACACCTCTGATCTCGCTTTTGATAATGTAAGGTTGGGCATTCAGACCTTGCTTCACCTGCTTTTCACCAAATATAGTCGGACATTCACACCTTCTTGCAGCCGAACACTTCCGCTCCACCTTTTAGTGTTCTATCAAACCTTTTTTTCACCGAATTTTATAGATTATGGTTGGAAATTTTCAACCACTCTCATCCGAAGACCTCTCCTCCCGCTTTTGTTAATATATTTGAACTTTAGTCGGACATTCACACCTTCTTGCAGCTGAACCACCTCCGCTCCCTGTTTTGATCATGTATGGTCTGGCAATACTACCTTTTCTTACCCGTTCGTGAGTAATTATGGCTGGACATTCACACCTACTTGCAGCCGAACACCACCTCTCTCGCTTTTGATGATGTATGGACCGGCATTCTTACCTTTTCTAACACATTTTTCAGAAATTACGGTCGGAGATTCACACCTACTCACAGCCGAACAACTCCGCTCCCGCATTTGATGGTGTGCAGTCGGACATTCTCACCCTTTCTCATCAGCTTTTTGCAATTTATGATCTGACATTCACACCTACTTGCAGTCGAAAAGCTATGCTCCCGCTTTTGATTATGTTTGGTTGGATATTCAAACCTTTTCTTAACTGCTTTTTACAAACTTTGGTTGGACGTTCACACCTTCTTGTAGCCGAACACATCCACTCCTGCTTTTGATGATGTATGGTTGGGCATTCGCACCTTTTTTTTACCCATTTGTCAGGAATGATGGGTGGACATTCACACCTTCTTGCAGCTGAACACCTCCTCTCCCACTTATGATCATGTGCGGTTTGATTTTCGAAAATTTTCTTTCATGTTTTCTAGCAATTATTGATGGACATTTAGACCTTCTTGCAGCTGAACACCTCCGCCCCTGCTTTTGATCATACCTTGTCAGGCATTCGCACCATGTCTTACCCGCTTTTTACAAACTTTAGTCGAACATTTACACCTTTTTGCAGCCGAACACCACCTCTCTCGCTTTTGATGATGTATGGTCCGGCATTCTTTCCTTTTCTAACACATTTTTCAGCAATTATGGTCGGACATTCACACCTACTCAGAGCCGAACACCTCCGCTCCCGCATTTGATGGTGTATAGTCGGGCATTCTCACCCTTTCTCATCAGCTTTTTGCAAATTATGATCTGACATTCACACCTGCTTTTGATAATGTATGGTTGGGCATTCGCACCTTTTTTTACCCATTTTTCAGGAATTATGGGTGGACATTCACACCTTCTTGCAGCTGAACACCTCCTCTCCTTCTTATGATCATGTGCGGATGATATTCGAAAATTTTCTTTCATGTTTTAAAGCAATTATTGATGGACATTCAGACCTTCTTGCAGCTGAACCACTCTGCTCCCGCTTTTGATGGTGTATAGTCGGGCTTTCGAGCCTTTCCTTTCCGGTTTTTACAAATTATGGTTGGACATTCAGACCTTCTTGCAGCCGAACACCTCCGCTCCCTCTTTTGATCATACATTGTCGGGCATTAGCACCTTTTCTTACCCGCTTTTTAAAAACCATAGTCGGACTTTCACATCTTTTAGTAGCCGAACAACTCCGCTCCCGCTATTGATTGTGTACAGTCGGGTATTTTAACCTTTTCTTACTCGCTTTTTACCAACTATGGTCGGACATTCACACCTTCTTACAGCGGAACACCTCCGCTCCCTCTTTTGATCATACATTTTCGGGCATTCGCACCTTTTCTTACCCGCTTTTTACAAACTATGGTCGGACTTTCACACCTTTTAGTAGCCGAACAACTCTGCACCCGCTACTGATTGTGTACAGTCGGGTATTTTAACCTTTTCTTACCCGTTTTTTACCAACTATGGTCGGACATTCACACCTTCTTACAGCGGAACACCTCCGCTCCCTCCTTTGATGGTGTATGTTCGGGCATTCGAACCTTTTCTTACCCGCTTTTTACAAACTATGGTCAGACGTTCAAACCTTCTTGTAGCCGAACATATCCACTCCTGCTTTTGATGATGTATGGTTGGGCATTCGAACCTACTTGTTGCCCGCTTTTCATTAATTATGGGTGGACATTCACACCTTGTCTCAGCCAAACACCTCCGCTCCCTGTTTTGATCATGTATGGTTTGACATTCGCACCTTTGCTTACCCTCTTTTTATACTGATTGCTCAAGATTAAGTTGTTCTTTCTCAAACTACAAAAGTTTTTTAATTGTTGAAACTTGATTTGAAGTGGATAAATAAGGAAGACAAACAGTTTTAAGTCAGGCTGATAGCAATTAATTTTATAGCAAAATCTGTATTTCGTCATTTGTCGAGAGATGCTTATTGCTGAAGAAGTTCTTTCTCATTCTACAAAGTACAACGTTGTTTATCATTGAAACTTGATTAGACATGAATAAATATGAAGGACAAAGCAGTCTTAACTTGGTTTGAGTTAAGGAATTCGTTTTATAGGAGAATCCGAATTCGTGCATAACTCGTAAAATAGAGCTTATTTTCGGATTCCTGAAGAATGAGTCTGGTTCTTTCTCATAATACAAAGTTTGTTGTTTATTGTTGAAACTTCATCAGACCGTTAGATATAGTCGGACTCACCTCGACGCACGGCTTGGGATCTGGAACCAGTACTCTTGAGAGGGGTTGGACTCTCTTCCACTCTGGAGTTGCCCGTGGTGAGAGGCGCAGAGCAGGTGTGGGCATACTTATTGCCCCCCGGCTGTGTGCCAGTACATTGGGGTTTACCCCAGTGAACGAGAGGGTAGCCTCCCTCCGCCTTTGGGTGGGGGGACGAGTCCTGACTGTTGTTTGTGCCTATGCGCCAAACAGCAGTTCAGAGTACCTACCCTTTTTGGAGTCTCTGGGGGAGGCACTGGAGAATGCTCCTACCGGAGACTCCCTCATTCTGCTGGGGGACTTCAATGCTCACGTGGGCAATGAAAGTGAGACCTGGAGGGGTGTGATTGGGAGGAACGGCCCCCCCGATCTGAATCAGAGTGGTGTTATGTTGTTGGACTTCTGTGCCAGTCATAGACTGTCCATAACGAACACCATGTTCAGGCATAAGGGTGTCCATATGTGCACTTGGCACCAGGACACCCTTGGCCGCAGTTCGATGATCGACTTTGTGGTTGTATCATCGGACTTGCGGCCGTATGTCCTGGACACTCGGGTGAAGAGAGGGGCGGAGCTGTCAACTGATCACCACCTGGTGGTGAGTTGGCTCCGCTGGTGGGGGAGGATGCCGATCAGACCTGGCAGGCCCATACGTATTGTGAGGGTCTGCTGGGAGCGTTTGTCAGAATCCCCCGTCAGAAGGAGCTTTAACTCCCACCTCCGGCAGAGCTTCAACCATATTTGAGGTGGGGGACATTGAGTCCGAATGGGCCATGTTCCGTGACTCCATTGCCGAGGCAGCTGGTCGGAGTTGTGGCCGTAAGGTGGTCGGTGCCTGTCGTGGCGGCAACTCTCGAACCTGCTGGTGGACACCAGTGGTGAGGGAAGCCGTCAAGCTGAAGAAGGAGTCCTATCGGGCCTTTTTGGCCAATGGGACCCTGGAAGAAGCTGATAGGTACCGACGGGCCAGACGGGCCACGGCTTCGGCGGTTGTGAGGCAAAAATTCGGGCCTAGGAGGAGTTCGGTGAGACCATGGAGAACGATTTCCGGATGGCCTCGAAAAGATTCTGGTCCACCATCCGGCGTCTCAGGGGGGGGGAAGCGGCTCACAGTCAACACTGTTTACAGTGGGGACGGGGCTTTGCTGACCTCAACTAGGGATGTTGTGAGTCGGTGGGGGGAGTACTTCGAGGAACTCCTCAATCCTACCAACACGTGCTCGGAAGAGGCAGAGTCGGAGAGCTCGGAGACGGGGCCTCCCATTTCTGGGGCTGAGGTTGCCGAGGTGGTTAAAAAGCTCCTCGGTGGCAAGGCCCCGGGGGTGGATGAGGTCCGTCCTGAGTTTCTCAAGGCTCTGGATGTTGTAGGGCTGTCTTGGCTGACACGCCTCTGCAGTATCGCGTGGACATCAGGGACAGTGCCTCTGGACTGGCAGATTGGGGTGGTGGTCCCCCTCTTTAAAAAGGGGGACCGGAGGGTGTGTTCCAACTATAGGGGTATCACACTCCTCAGCCTCCCTGGTAAGGTCTATTCGGGGGTATTGGAGAGGAGGATCCGTCGGATAATCGAGCCTCGGATTCAGGAGATGCAGTGTGGCTTTCGTCCTGGCCGTTGAATAGTGGACCAGCTCTATACCCTCGGCAGGATCCTGGAGGGTGCATGGGAGTTCGCCCAACCAGTCTACATGTGTTTTGTGGACTTGGAGAAAGCGTTCAACCGTGTCCCTCGTGGAGTCCTGTGGGGGGTGCTCCGGGAATATGGAGTGCCGGACCCCTTGATAGGGGCCGTTCGGTCTCTGTATGACCGGTGCCAGAGTTTGGTCCGCATTGCCGGCAGTAAGTCGGATACGTTTCCGGTGAGAGTTGGACTCCGTCAGGGCTGCCCTTTGTCTCCGATTCTGTTCCTAAGTTTTATGGACAGAATTTCTAGGCGGAGCCAGGGCGTTGAGGGTGTCCCATTTGGCGACCTCAGAATCGGGTCTCTGCTTTTTGCAGATGATGTGGTTCTGTTAGCGTCGTCAGGCCGTGACCTTCAGCTCTCACTGGAGTGATTCGCAGCCGAGTGTGAAGCGGCTGGGATGAGAATCAGCACCTCCAAATCCGAGACTATGGTTCTCAGCCGGAAAAGGGTGGAATGCTCTCTCCGGGTCGGGAATGAGATCCTTCCCCAAGAGGAGGAGTTCAAGTATCTCGGGGTCTTGTTCACGAGTGACGGACGAATGGAGCGGGAGATTGACGGGCGGATCGGTGCGGCGCCTGCAGTGTTGCAGGCTCTGCACCGACCCGTCGTTTTGAAGAGGGAGCTGAGCCAGAAGGCGAAGCTCTCTACTTACTGGTCAATCTACGTTCCCATCCTCACCTATGGTCACGAGTTGTGGGTAGTGACCGAAAGAACAAGATCGCGAATACAAGCGGCCGAAATGGGTTTCCTCCGCAGGCTGTCTGGGCTCTCCCTTAGAGATAGGGTGAGAAGCTCAGTCATCCGGGAGGGGCTCGGAGTAGAACCGCTGCTCCTCCGCATTGAGAGGAGTCAGATGAGGTGGCTCGGGCATCTGGTTAGGATGCCCCCTGGGCGCCTCCCTGGGGAGGTGTTCCGGGCACGTCCCACTGGGAGGAGACCCCGGGGGAGACCCAGGACACGTTGGAGAGACTATGTCTCTCGGCTGGCCTGGGAACGCCTCGGGGTCCCCCCGGAAGAGCTGGAGGAAGTGGCCGGGGACAGAGACGTCTGGGTTTCTCTGCTCAAGCTGCTGCCCCCGCGACCCGACCCCCGGATAAGCGGCAGATGATGGATGGATGGATGGATATATCCTCCACCAACCAGACTTACAACCCCCGACTAGGGTAGCAGAATTTCTAAGCATCTGTACCCCAAAACTACTATCAAAAATATATAAATTATTGTCTAAGATAGATGACACAATGTCTCTTCCATCCTCAAAATGGGAGGCAGATTTATCCATCAGTTCCGGTCATAGCTTCTAACCACAAATATGTTTGAACACCTTCATAAAGACTCGAAATCCTAATTTACAGCTCATACAATACAAAATCCTTCATAGAACACACTATACAGGACAAAGGATGTTCAGGATGGGTCTAACACACTCAAACATCTGCTCACATTGCACAGATAACACACCTGATGATTATGCACACGCTTTGTGGTTTTTCTGCGCCTGTCCAGAAGTTCTGGCTTGAAGTCTGTGAGGACCTATCAACATGGCTAAAGTGTAGCATCCCTGCATGCCCCACACTGTGCATACTGGGTGACTTAGACAACATCAACATGGAAATTAACTCAGCACACATGGTTGTCACAGTGTTATGTATCGCAAAGAAAACTATTCTCATGAACTGGAAAGCGAAGAACAATCTGTGTATTAACCAGTTTAGAAATTTTCTTTTAGATTATATTAGCATGGAAACAATGTCTGCCTCCTCAAAACATCAATTGGCTGAATTTCATTCTCTTTGGTCCCCTCTGATTGGTTTTATCACATAGTGGTGGTGGTGGGTTGCTGGGTGATGGTGGGTCTCAGGCCCGGGCTGCTGCGACTGGTGTGACCGGGTGGTTTGTTTGTTTGTTTTTTGATGTTGTTTGTTTGTTTTTTGTAGAGGTCCTCCTGGGTGGGGTTGGGTTGAGTGGGGTGGGGCGGGATGGGTACCTTCTGGGGGTACAGTAGCTCCCGGAATATGGTCGCTGCAGGCCCCGAGCCTGGTGGACATCAGGCCCTCCTGCCCATTGTTGGCTCCCAGGTAGCGGGGATGCCTATTGCAGCCAGTCCCTGGCTGCCCTCTCTGGGGGAGAGTAGCTCCCCCGTTATATATCCCCATACCCCTCTCCCTTCTGGCTCCTGTACACAGCACACACTCACACATGAAGGGTTTTGGGGGCGTGTGTGTTCGGTGGGGTGCAGTGGATGGGGCCACGTAGGTGGTCCCCTTTGGTTGCACTCTGCAGTTCCCTGCCCCTGTTTTAATTACACCTTAGACATTACTACTTATCAAACACACTCACACACACACATTAGGTCTTGGGGGCTGGTTACACTGAGTGGCATCTGGTGGGCGGGGCTCTTTGGGTATGTAGGCTGCCCAGAGTGCCGCGCTCCCAGTTCTACAAGTTTGGCTGCCCCTCAATTTTAATTGCTCACTATTAGAAAATATTGAAGAGCCAGAAGGGTGAGGGGAGGGGTCTTCTTCGCACACCCCTGCTTCCTGGTGTCTGCTCGGGGCAGGAGGGGCCAGGAGGATTAATTAATTGTTCTGCTGGTTCGGGGTCTGTGGTGGCTGGGGGGTTGCTGGCCTCCTGGTGTGCCCGCTGCACTACACCCCAGCAGAGTCGAGGGAGGTAGGATGTGTGGATGTATGGGACATGAAAGTGTGTGTGGTAATGATTGGGCCTGGATCTGGGACTTGCTGTCGCCTGGCCTGCCTTTGTTTCTCCCGATGGGGCATCAGCGTTGCCTCTCCCCACTGCTCGCGACTTCACCCACCTGTGGGCACGTCTTGACTCCCAGGGCACTTGGCCAGGGGCGCTGGGGCAGGCGCTGACCCACTTTGTGGCTGTCTGGGGCGCTTGGCCCTCCTGGGTATTGGGTGGGGCCTCTGCCGGGGGGTTTGGGGGCGCTCGGGCTCCTGGGTCCCAGGTCCAGTGCACGGCCCATGTCTGGGCGGCTGGGGCCTGGCGGGGTCGGTGGGCTGTTACCCCTGGTTCCCGGAGTGCCTCTGCCCTATGCTTATGGGGGCTCTTTCCGGGGGCTTCCTCTGCAGTCTTCTGGGTGGATGCGTGGTTGCCCCTGCGGTGGGCTGCCTGGGTTCTGTGCTCTGTGGGGGCTGCTGGTGGCCTGGGTCTTGTGGCCCTCTCTGCCTGCTTCTGATTGCTTGGGGGGGGGGCTGTGGATTGTGGCCCTGTACGCTTATACACTCATAACTAAGCACGGTTATCATGTAGGTCCTGTGCCATTGGTGTTGCATGTTCTCTCACACACACACACACATTCATTAGTCCAGTAGCATGGTCACTAAGCAGTTGATGTATTATCATGTCGTCTCAGGTCATCTATATCCACAGCTGTGTTGTATGCGATTGCCGCTTCTTGTACTTGTTTTTGTTTGTTTGTGTGTTTGTTTTTTCTCTGCTTGTCTGCTTTCAGGTGCTCCTGGTGGCGCTAAGGCTGGATTCCCCTCATAGGCCATGGATTGTTGTCTGTTTTGTTTTTTACAGGTGTAGCAGCTGGTTGTCTGGTTTTTGTTTCTATTTTTGTTCTGTTTCCTCTTCTTTCCTCTTCTTCTTTCCTTGTCCCCCGGTCCGGTTCAGTTCAGTTCATGTCATATATTGTAAACAGAAATAAATAAATGGGCATCAAGGGGAGCTTTACATTTATAAAACTTCCCTTGGCAAAACAAATCTGTTTGGCATCAAAGGTATTCAGACTACAATTCTTCTGACATAATGCTGAACAGGACAAGGGGAAAAAAAATAAAGAAGACAGTTCTGCCGAAAGCCAGGGATAGACCTGTTCTAAGTTCTATACTTTTTAAAAGGGGCGTGTTTATCAACTATGGAATTAGAAGATTTACAAAAATGGTCAAGTGCTAGATCTTCATCTGGGATTTTAACAGTGTCATATAACTATTCAACAGATCAGTTAAAAAAAAAGCCTGCTCATGGAGATGTTTCAGGATCTGGATACCAAGCGTGGACCTAATGTTTTCATTTTTGCAATTCTGATACAAGCTATTGAGCAGTGATAACTAACACCAAGTTCAGATACTGCGGATTTTCTACCTTTGATTTGTTAAGATTGAGCCAATCAGGGACAACCTTGAAGGATCTCTTTGGTTTTGTAGGATCAGTAATTACCTGAGAAAGGTTGATATTGGTACACACCTTTTTTAAATGATCAGAGGCAGAGTTCAACTTGTTTAAATTAAAATTGCCACACAGAGATTGGGTTTAGGCCACATGCACACAGAATGACATCAACAAATATAAGAAATATTAAACATTTACACATAGATTTTTGAATACATGTAGAGGAATGATACTTTGAAATGTGCTCATTGCGGAGTTATGATCAGTTGAGTAATGAAGGTTGAACTATTCTAGGAAAGAGGTTCTATTCCCAGCATCATGATGGACACTCCTGATATAGAAGGTTTCGCTAACGCATTGGAATTGTTTTACTATTTTCAAATGCATGTGCAATGAAGAATTGCTTGCTGCTGATAAATGCAAAGAAGAACAGCTTACACATAGATGCTCACATATAGGCTGCTGAATGCAATGAAGACCTGCTTATCAAGTAAAGTTCAATGTCAATGTGTAATATTCAATTAGGATTTGCAAAACAGTGAAGTTAAACAATGAATGGGTCCATAGTCGGTATGAGAAGACTACAGGAATATTTACCTGGGTGTACGTTCAAACAGAGATGAGAAAATTGCGATAAATAATTGTTTGTTTGTTTGTTAGTATGTATAGGAATGTTATGTGTATAAACTGTGTTGAGTTATAGTTACTCAGTAGTGTCTCAGTGAAACAACCGATGGGGGAAGCCTTGCGGTGACAACAAAAGCAGTGTTTTACTGATCAGTCAAGTTGCTCCAGTGTACTCCATACAAACTGGTTGGCTACTGAAGGGATAGAAAATGGGGAATACTTGTTTTAAAGCAAACAAGGAATTAGATGGGAAAAATACATGTTTTAACGGGACCCAGACAATATTAAATACTCAGACAGATGGGAGAAGAAGTGTAGTTTTGTAGGAAATCACAAAATTATTACATTGAATTAGTGAAATCAATTTAAGAATGCCTTTCTGAAGAGCTGTTTACCACAGATGAGCAGCTTTGCGACCAAGCACATTGTAGATCGCTTTACTGCCAAAATGATCTAATTTAATGGATTGGTTTAGACATGCATAACAGCATTTTGAGAACAAAGAGAGAAACAAAAAGGGACAACGCTTCATGGTGGAAGGTGATGTATAAATAACTGTGTATATGATGAAGGGGGTGGCAACACCCATTCCGAAATCCCGCCATTCCGACATCCCGCTATTCCGACATCCCGCTATTCCGACATCCCACCATTCCGACATACCACCATTCCGACATGCAAACGTCCCACCATTCCGACATCCCACCATTGCGACATCCCGCTATTCTGACGTTCAAATGTCCCACCATTCCGACAAGGCTTTCCGTATAAGGAAATGTGTGTTACTCAACAGGTGAGTCCCTTCTTTCTGTTCATGCAATTTATATGTTTAACATGTTTATAGACAAGCGTTATTAAAAACACAAAGTCTCGGCAACTGGAGGAGGAGAAGCAGTCCGCGGTGGTTTTCAATCACACACTCCAATGCCACTTGTTTCAACTTCCGAAAATTTAATCCAGGAAAAAAAGGCTTACAAACATGGACCAAAACGGCTCCATAACACGCACAAGAATCCAAAAGAAACGAAAGTTAACTAAAAGAAAGCAAATAAACAGTATGAAGTGGTCAAAATTGGTTTTACGCATGCCTATGTGCGTCTGGCACATGCGTCTTCGGGCTCTCCCACGTTGGTTTGTGGATGAAAGCTATATGTTCAGCTGTAATGTCATGTAAAAACAATCTCTACATGACATTTAGTCCCAGGTGTGACCAGTTAGGTCCTTAAGATATCAACAGGCTGTATAAAGCTACAACCGTTGCGGCTGTGTGTTTGTGCCAAATGCGCAAAACCCATCCGCGCTTCCCAAAATTGGAGTGAGTACTCATAAATCACGTGAATAACATGAATAAACGTTTTTACTGCATTTTGTTTTGTTTTATACGTTCTATGCTGTCATTTCTATCTTCTCCTATTGGCAAGGCAAGGCAGAGTGCTCGCAACTGTGTCCTGTGCAGTAGCCGTGATATCTGTAATTGCAATTATTACTTTTGCATATGATGACAGCGTGCAAAAGACGCATGGGCTCTGTGGAGAACTCCGCTCCAGCTGGCTGCTGTGACAGCTCACTGACACTGTATTTCTGCTTAATCAGTTTCAGTCTCGCCAGAGTTACATTAATATCTGTATTTTTATATTTGAAATTCAGGGGATTTTGATAATAGATTATTAAAGTTTGTTTGCGAGGCTGTGGCCTCTGCATGTGCAAAGCTTGTGCGCCAAACTTTAGGGCGAATTTGCGCCGGCATATCATTAGTGCAAAATGTTTTGGGTAAAAAATAGGCTATTAAAAGGAACTGTCGGAATGGCGGTATGTTAAAAAAAACAAAAAACATACTGCCATTCCGACCATAGGAGGAAAAAAGTGTCGGAATGGTGGGACGTTTGATAAAAAATTAAGTGTCGCCATTCCGACAATTGGAGACCCATGTCGGAATGGCGAGATGTCGGAATGGCAGCATGTAACCATGATGAAGGAGAGACCATTTGAGCAGCACAGCCATTTCGCAGCACAGGGACAGCAATCCAAGTTACAGGATCTCCCACGTGGTATCACCTGTCACATTGTGTCAAGGCATCAAAAGAAGAAAAAATCACCAAACTCAAGGACAAAAAGACAAAGACTCCGGTGAACGAAGACAGAGGACTGACAAACCAGAAATACAAAAGGATTCTCGATATCAAGATCCAGAAGAAGAGGCTAACAATGCCACGAACACTTACGATGCTGGGAATGATGCCAGCAATGAACAGAGAAGAAGATTCAGTGTCATCAATCTGCATTACGTGCCTCTAATGAGGGGGTGAATATAGAATCCTCAACGATTACAACGTCTCTGGGAACTGTGACAACAACAAGGTTTAAACCATTTTGATATATATTGTAACCTATTGTCTAAGGAATAGTGCTGAAAATGAGGTAAATCTAATCCACCACTGTCCTTGGTCTTCTGTAGGGTTTTTAAACTAATATGTGGTGGTTTGTTTTTCCACAGAAATTTGGAGATGCATGAATCTAGTGACTTAAACCAAGTAGCAGATGGTTTTATGGGGATCATTGAGAACAAATAGTTAACTTTTGGTAGTATCATCATTTTAATGGATGTAACTCTCCCCATAAGTGATATAGGTAAGGACTTCCAATGAGAGATCGTCCTCTACTGTCTTTAATAATTGCACATAATTTAGCTTTGTTAGCTCTGAGAGCCTGGAGGAAATGTTTATGCCTAAATATCTAATATTTCCTGACTGTAAAGTGATCGCAGGTATATTATGGACCCTACAGTTAATGGGCAGAACTGTGGTCTTAGACCAGTTGATAGAGTAGTCAGAAAGTGCTGAGAATTTATTTATGAGTGTGATCGTGTGACTGAGAGACGTCTGTGAGTTCTGAAGGAAAAGTAATACATCATCAGCATAAAGACTTATTTTATGCTCAATATTTTGGGATTAACTACTCACAAACGGGTAAGAAAAGGTAGTATTGCCAGACCATACATGATCAAAACAGGGAGCGGAGGTGGTTCAGCTGCAAGGTGTGAATGTCTGACTATAGTTTGTAAAAAGCGGGTAAGATAAGGTGCGAATGCCCGACAATGTATGATCAAAAGAGGGAGCGGAGGGTTTTGGTACAAGAAGGTTTGAATGTCCGACCATAGTTTGTAAAAAGCGGGTAAGAAAAGGTTACCATACATCATCAAAAGCAGGAGTGGATGTGTTCGGCTACAAGAAGATTTGAATGTCCATCAATAATTGCTTTAAAACATGAAAGAAAATTTTTGAATATCAAACCGCACATGATCATAAGCGGGAAAGGAGTTGTTCAGCTGCAAGAAGGTGTGAATGTCCACCCATAATTACTGAAAAATGGGTAAGAAAAGGTGAAAATGCCCAACCATACATCATCAAAAGCAGGAGTGGATGTGTTCGGCTACAAGAAAGTTTGAATGTCCGACCATAGTTTGTAAAAAGCGGGTAAGAAAAGGTTCGAATGCCCGAACATAGACCATCAAAAGAGGGAGCGGAGGTGTTCCGCTGTAAGAAGGTGTAAATGTCCGACCATAGTTGGTAAAAAGCGGGTAAGAAAAGGTTAAAATACCCGACTGTACACAATCAATAGCGGGAGCGGAGTTGTTTGGCTACAAGAAGGTGTGAAAGTCCGACCACCGTTTGTAAAAAGCGGGTAAGAAAAGGTTCGAATGCCCGAATATATACCATCAAAAGTGGAAGTGGATGTGTTCGGCTGCAAGAAGGTGTGAACGTCCGACCAAAGTTTGTAAAAAGCAGTTAAGAAAAGGTTCGAATATCCAACCAAACATAATCAAAAGCGGGAGCAGAGCTGTTCGACTGCAAGTAGGTGTGAATGTCAGATCATAATTTGCAAAAAGCTGATGAGAAAGGGTGAGAATGCCCGGCTATACACCATCAAATGTGGGAGCGGAAGTGGTCGGCTGTGAGTAGGTGTGAATGTCCAACCATAATTGCTGAAAAATGTGTTAGAAGACACTAGAATGCCGGACAAGACATCATCAAATGCGGGAGCGGAGTTGTTCGGCTGTGAGTAGGTGTGAATCTCCGAGCATAGTTTGTAAAAAGGGGGTAAGAATAGGTTAGAATGCCCGAACATACACTATCAAAACAGGGAGCTGAGGTGGCTCAGCTGCAAGGTGTGAATGTCTGACTATAGTTTGTAAATAAGGTGCGAATGCCCAACAATGTATAATCAAAAGAGGGAGCGGAGGTTTTCGGCTACAAGAAGGTTTGAATGTCCGACCATAGTTTGTAAAAAGCGGGTAAGAAAAGGTTCAAATGCCTGACTATACACCATCAAAAGCGGGATCAGAGGTGTTCCGCTGTAAGACGGTGTGAATGTCCGACCATATTTGGTAAAAAGCGGGTAAGAAAAGGTTAAAATACCCGACTGTACACAATCAATAGCGGGACAGGAGGTGTTCAGCTGCAAGAAGGTGTGAATGTCCACCCATAATTACTGAAAAATGGGTAAGAAAAGGTGCGAATGCCAAACCATACATTATCAAAAGCAGGTGTGAATGTCAGATCATAATTTGCAAAAAGCTGATGAGAAAGGGTGAGAATGCCCGACTATACACCATCAAATGCGGGAGCGGAGTTGTTCGGCTGTGAGTAAGTGTGAATCTCCGACCATAATTGCTGAAAAATGTGTTAGAAAAGGTAAGAATGCTTGCCATACATCATCAAAAGCGGGAGAGGTGGTGTTCGGCTGCAAGTAGGTGTGAATGTCCAGCCATAATTACTAACAAACGGGTAAGAAAAGGTAGTATTGCCAGACCATACATGATCAAAACAGGGAGCTGAGGTGGTTCAGCTGCAAGGTGTGAATGTCTGACTATAGTTTGTAAAAAGCGGGTAAGACAAGGTGCGAATGCCCGACAATGTATGATCAAAAGAGGGAGTGGAGGTCTTCGGCTGCAAGGTCTGAATGTCTAACCATAATTTCTAAAAACCGGGTAAGAAAAGGCTCGAAAGCCCGACTATACACAATCAAAAGCGGGAGCGGGAGGTTTTCAGCTGCAAATCCTTCACTCAAACCAAGTGAAAACTGCTTTGTCCTTCATATTTATCAATGTCTAGATCGACTTCAACAAAGAACAACATTGTACTTTGCAGTAAAGAAAGAGCAAATAAAAGTTTTAGGAATCCGAGAATAAGCTTATTTTCATGAGTTCTGCACGATTATTGATTTTACTATAAATGAATGCCTTCACTCAAACTATGTTAAAACTGCTTTGTCCTTCATATTTATCAATGTCTAGATTGACTTCAACAAAGAACAACATTGTATTTTGCAGTAGAAGAAAAAGCAACACTGAAGGATCAGGAATCCGAGAATAAGCTTATTTTCATACGTTCTGCATGATTTGGGATTTTATGTATAAAATGAATTCCTTCACTCAAACCAAGTCAAAACTCCTTTTCCTTCATATTTATAAATGTCTAGATCGACTTCAACAAAGAACAACATTGTATTTTGCAGTAGAAGAAAAAGCAACACTGAAGGATCAGGAATCCGAGAATAAGCTTCTTTTCATACGTTCTGCATGATTTGGGATTTTATGTATAAAATTAATTCCTTCACTCAAACCAAGTGAAAACTGCTTTGTCCTTCATATTTATCAATGTCTAGATTTACTTCAACAAAGAACAACATTGTATTTTGCAGTAGTAGAAAGAGCAACACTTGAAGGAACAGGAATCCGAGAATAAGCTTATTTTCATACGTTCTGCATGATTTGGGATTTTATGTATAAAATGAATTCCTTTACTCAAACTATGTTAAAACTGCTTTGTCCTTCATATTTATCAATGTCTAGATTGACTTCAACAAAGAACAACATTGTATTTTGCAGTAGAAGAAATAGCTAAACTGAAGGATCAGGAATCCGAAAACACGCTTATTTTCATACGTTCTGCTTGATTTGGGATTTTGCTATAAAATTAATTCCTTCACTCAAACAAAGTGGAAACTGCTTTGTCCTTCATATTTATCAATGTCTATATCGATTTCAACAAAGAACAAGGCTGTATTTTGCAGTATAGGAAAGAGCAACACTGGAGGATCAGGAATCCGAGAATAAGCTTACTTTCATGAGTCCTGCACGATTTCGGATTTTCCTATAAAATGAATTGCTTTACTCAAACCAAGTTAAAATTGCTTTGTCCTTCATAGTTATCCATGTCTAAAATGTATCAAGCATAAAGTTCCTCATATTACCCTGAATGAGAAAGAAGCATCCCTTTGGTTGAGCAATACGTTCCTTTTGCGGAGTTATGCATGATTTCGGATTTTGCTATAAAATTCATTCCTTCACACCTTTTTTTTTCTCACCGCATTTTATAGATTATGGTTGGAAATTTCAACCACTCTAATCCGAAGACCTATCCTCCCGCTTTTGTTAATATATTTGAACTTTAGTTGGACATTCACCCCTTTTTGCAGCTAAACCACCTCCGCTCCCTGTTTTGATCATGTATGGTCTGGCAATACTACATTTTCTTACCCGTTTGTGAGTAATTATGGCTGGATATTCACACCTACTTGCAGCTGAACACAACCTCTCTCGCTTTTAATTATGTTTGGATATTCGAACCTTTTCTTTACTGCTTTTTGCCAACTTTGGTCGGACGTTCACACCTTCTTGCAGCCGAACACCTCCGCTTCCGCTTTTGATGGTATATATTCGGGCATTCGAACCTTTTCTTACCAGCTTTTTACAAACCATGGTTGGACTTTCACATCTTCTTGTAGCCGAACAACTCCGCTCCCGCTATTGATTGTGTACAGTCGGGTATTTTAACCTTTTCTTACCCACTTTTTACCAACTATGGTCGGACATTCACACCTTCTTGTAGCCGAACACCTCCGCTCCCTCTTTTGATGGTGTATGTTTGGGCATTCGAACCTTTTCTTACCCGCTTTTTACAAACTATGCTCGGACATTCAAACCTTCTTGTAGCCGAACACATCCACTCCTTCTTTTGATGATGTATGCTTGGGCATTCAAACCTACTTTTTGCCCGCTTTTCATTAATTTTGGGTGGACATTCACACCTTGTCTCACCCGCTTTTTGCAAACTATGGTCGGCTGTTCACAGCTTCCTCTCCACCATACTTGTATGGTGGGATGTTCACACCCAGTTGCATCCGAAGACCTCCGCCCCCACTTTTGTTGATATTTAGTTGGTCATTCGCAGCTTACCCGCTTTTGGCAAACTATGGCCTTCTTGCAGCCAAACACCTCTGATCTCGCTTTTGATAATGTAAGGTTGAGCATTCAGACCTTGCTTCACCTGCTTTTCACCAAATATAGTCGGACATTCACACCTTCTTGCAGCCGAACACTTCCGCTCCACCTTTTAGTGTTCTATCAAACCTTTTTTTCACCGAATTTTATAGATTATGGTTGGAAATTTTCAACCACTCTCATCCGAAGACCTCTCCTCCCGCTTTTGTTAATATATTTGAACTTTAGTCGGACATTCACACCTTCTTGCAGCTGAACCACCTCCGCTCCCTGTTTTGATCATGTATGGTCTGGCAATACTACCTTTTCTTACCCGTTCGTGAGTAATTATGGCTGGACATTCACACCTACTTGCAGCCGAACACCACCTCTCTCGCTTTTGATGATGTATGGACCGGCATTTTTACCTTTTCTAACACATTTTTCAGAAATTACGGTCGGAGATTCACACCTACTCACAGCCGAACAACTCCGCTCCCGCATTTGATGGTGTGCAGTCGGACATTCTCACCCTTTCTCATCAGCTTTTTGCAATTTATGATCTGACATTCACACCTACTTGCAGTCGAAAAGCTATGCTCCCGCTTTTGATTATGTTTGGTTGGATATTCAAACCTTTTCTTAACTGCTTTTTACAAACTTTGGTTGGACGTTCACACCTTCTTGTAGCCGAACACATCCACTCCTGCTTTTGATGATGTATGGTTGGGCATTCGCACCCTTTTTTTACCCATTTGTCAGGAATAATGGGTGGACATTCACACCTTCTTGCAGCAGAACACCTCCTCTCCCACTTATGATCATGTGCGGTTTGATTTTCGAAAATTTTCTTTCATGTTTTCTAGCAATTATTGATGGACATTTAGACCTTCTTGCAGCTGAACACCTCCGCCCCTGCTTTTGATCATACCTTGTCAGGCATTCGCACCATGTCTTACCCGCTTTTTACAAACTTTAGTCGAACATTTACACCTTTTTGCAGCCGAACACCACCTCTCTCGCTTTTGATGATGTATGGTCCGGCATTCTTTCCTTTTCTAACACATTTTTCAGCAATTATGGTCGGACATTCACACCTACTCAGAGCCGAACACCTCCGCTCCCGCATTTGATGGTGTATAGTCGGGCATTCTCACCCTTTCTCATCAGCTTTTTGCAAATTATGATATGACATTCACACCTGCTTTTGATAATGTATGGTTGGGCATTCGCACCTTTTTTTACCCATTTTTCAGGAATTATGGGTGGACATTCACACCTTCTTGCAGCTGAACACCTCCTCTCCTTCTTATGATCATGTGCGGATGATATTCGAAAATTTTCTTTCATGTTTTAAAGCAATTATTGATGGACATTCAGACCTTCTTGCAGCTGAACCACTCTGCTCCCGCTTTTGATGGTGTATAGTCGGGCTTTCGAGCCTTTCCTTCCCGGTTTTTACAAATTATGGTTGGACATTCAGACCTTCTTGCAGCCGAACACCTCCGCTCCCTCTTTTGATCATACATTGTCGGGCATTAGCACCTTTTCTTACCCGCTTTTTACAAACCATAGTCGGACTTTCACATCTTTTAGTAGCCGAACAACTCCGCTCCCGCTATTGATTGTGTACAGTCGGGTATTTTAACCTTTTCTTACCCGCTTTTTACCAACTATGGTCGGACATTCATACCTTCTTACAGCGGAACACCTCCGCTCCCTCTTTTGATGGTGTATGTTCAGGCAGTCAAACCTTTTCTTACCTGCTTTTTACAAACTATGGTCAGACATTCAACCCTTCTTGGAGCCGAACACATCCACTCCTGCTTTTGATTATGTATAGTTGGGCATTCGCACCTTTTCTTATCCATTTTTCAGTAATTATGGGTGTACATTCACACCTTCTTGCAGCCGAACACCTCCGCTCCCTCTTTTGATCATACATTTTCGGGCATTCGCACCTTTTCTTACCCGCTTTTTACAAACTATGGTCGGACTTTCACACCTTTTAGTAGCCGAACAACTCCGCACCCGCTACTGATTGTGTACAGTCGGGTATTTTAACCTTTTCTTACCCGTTTTTTACCAAGTATGGTCGGACATTCACACCTTCTTACAGCGGAACACCTCCGCTCCCTCCTTTGATGGTGTATGTTCGGGCATTCGAACCTTTTCTTACCCGCTTTTTACAAACTATGGTCAGACGTTCAAACCTTCTTGTAGCCGAACATATCCACTCCTGCTTTTGATGATGTATGGTTGGGCATTCGAACCTACTTGTTGCCCGCTTTTCATTAATTATGGGTGGACATTCACACCTTGTCTCAGCCAAACACCTCCGCTCCCTGTTTTGATCATGTATGGTTTGACATTCGCACCTTTGCTTACCCCCTTTTTATACTGATTGCTCAAGATTAAGTTGTTCTTTCTCAAACTACAAAAGTTTTTTAATTGTTGAAACTTGATTTGAAGTGGATAAATAAGGAAGACAAACAGTTTTAAGTCAGGCTGATAGCAATTAATTTTATAGCAAAATCTGTATTTCGTCATTTGTCGAGAGATGCTTATTGCTGAAGAAGTTCTTTCTCATTCTACAAAGTACAACGTTGTTTATCATTGAAACTTGATTAGACATGAATAAATATGAAGGACAAAGCAGTCTTAACTTGGTTTGAGTTAAGGAATTCGTTTTATAGGAGAATCCGAATTCGTGCATAACTCGTAAAATAGAGCTTATTTTCGGATTCTTGAAGAATGAGTCTGGTTCTTTCTCATAATACAAAGTTTGTTGTTTATTGTTGAAACTTCATCAGACCGTTAGATATAGTCGGACTCACCTCGACGCACGGCTTGGGATCTGGAACCAGTACTCTTGAGAGGGGTTGGACTCTCTTCCACTCTGGAGTTGCCCGTGGTGAGAGGCGCAGAGCAGGTGTGGGCATACTTATTGCCCCCCGGCTTTGTGCCAGTACATTGGGGTTTACCCCAGTGAACGAGAGGGTAGCCTCCCTCCGCCTTTGGGTGGGGGGACGAGTCCTGACTGTTGTTTGTGCCTATGCGCCAAACAGCAGTTCAGAGTACCTACCCTTTTTGGAGTCTCTGGGGGAGGCACTGGAGAATGCTCCTACCGGAGACTCCCTCATTCTGCTGGGGGACTTCAATGCTCACGTGGGCAATGAAAGTGAGACCTGGAGGGGTGTGATTGGGAGGAACGGCCCCCCCGATCTGAATCAGAGTGGTGTTATGTTGTTGGACTTCTGTGCCAGTCATAGACTGTCCATAACGAACACCATGTTCAGGCATAAGGGTGTCCATATGTGCACTTGGCACCAGGACACCCTTGGCCGCAGTTCGATGATCGACTTTGTGGTTGTATCATCGGACTTGCGGCCGTATGTCCTGGACACTCGGGTGAAGAGAGGGGCGGAGCTGTCAACTGATCACCACCTGGTGGTGAGTTGGCTCCGCTGGTGGGGGAGGATGCCGATCAGACCTGGCAGGCCCATACGTATTGTGAGGGTCTGCTGGGAGCGTTTGTCAGAATCCCCCGTCAGAAGGAGCTTTAACTCCCACCTCCGGCAGAGCTTCAACCATATTTGAGGTGGGGGACATTGAGTCCGAATGGGCCATGTTCCGTGACTCCATTGCCGAGGCAGCTGGTCGGAGTTGTGGCCGTAAGGTGGTCGGTGCCTGTCGTGGCGGCAACTCTCGAACCTGCTGGTGGACACCAGTGGTGAGGGAAGCCGTCAAGCTGAAGAAGGAGTCCTATCGGGCCTTTTTGGCCAGTGGGACCCTGGAAGAAGCTGATAGGTACCGACGGGCCAGACGGGCCACGGCTTCGGCGGTTGTGAGGCAAAAACTCGGGCCTAGGAGGAGTTCGGTGAGACCATGGAGAACGATTTCCGGATGGCCTCGAAAAGATTCTGGTCCACCATCCGGCGTCTCAGGGGGGGGGAAGCGGCTCACAGTCAACACTGTTTACAGTGGGGACGGGGCTTTGCTGACCTCAACTAGGGATGTTGTGAGTCGGTGGGGGGAGTACTTCGAGGAACTCCTCAATCCTACCAACACGTGCTCGGAAGAGGCAGAGTCGGAGAGCTCGGAGACGGGGCCTCCCATTTCTGGGGCTGAGGTTGCCGAGGTGGTTAAAAAGCTCCTCGGTGGCAAGGCCCCGGGGGTGGATGAGGTCCGTCCTGAGTTTCTCAAGGCTCTGGATGTTGTAGGGCTGTCTTGGCTGACACGCCTCTGCAGTATCGCGTGGACATCGGGGACAGTGCCTCTGGACTGGCAGATTGGGGTGGTGGTCCCCCTCTTTAAAAAGGGGGACCGGAGGGTGTGTTCCAACTATAGGGGTATCACACTCCTCAGCCTCCCTGGTAAGGTCTATTCGGGGGTATTGGAGAGGAGGATCCGTCGGATAATCGAGCCTCGGATTCAGGAGATGCAGTGTGGCTTTCGTCCTGGCCGTTGAATAGTGGACCAGCTCTATACCCTCGGCAGGATCCTGGAGGGTGCATGGGAGTTCGCCCAACCAGTCTACATGTGTTTTGTGGACTTGGAGAAAGCGTTCGACCGTGTCCCTCGTGGAGTCCTGTGGGGGGTGCTCCGGGAATATGGAGTGCCGGACCCCTTGATAGGGGCCGTTCGGTCTCTGTATGACCGGTGCCAGAGTTTGGTCCGCATTGCCGGCAGTAAGTCGGATACGTTTCCGGTGAGAGTTGGACTCCGTCAGGGCTGCCCTTTGTCTCCGATTCTGTTCCTAACTTTTATGGACAGAATTTCTAGGCGGAGCCAGGGCGTTGAGGGTGTCCCATTTGGCGACCTCAGAATCGGGTCTCTGCTTTTTGCAGATGATGTGGTTCTGTTAGCGTCGTCAGGCCGTGACCTTCAGCTCTCACTGGAGTGATTCGCAGCCGAGTGTGAAGCGGCTGGGATGAGAATCAGCACCTCCAAATCCGAGACTATGGTTCTCAGCCGGAAAAGGGTGGAATGCTCTCTCCGGGTCGGGAATGAGATCCTTCCCCAAGAGGAGGAGTTCAAGTATCTCGGGGTCTTGTTCACGAGTGACGGACGAATGGAGCGGGAGATTGACGGGCGGATCGGTGCGGCGCCTGCAGTGTTGCAGGCTCTGCACCGACCCGTCGTTGTGAAGAGGGAGCTGAGCCAGAAGGCGAAGCTCTCTACTTACTGGTCAATCTACGTTCCCATCCTCACCTATGGTCACGAGTTGTGGGTAGTGACCGAAAGAACAAGATCGCGAATACAAGCGGCCGAAATGGGTTTCCTCTGCAGGCTGTCTGGGCTCTCCCTTAGAGATAGGGTGAGAAGCTCAGTCATCCGGGAGGGGCTCGGAGTAGAACCGCTGCTCCTCCGCATTGAGAGGAGTCAGATGAGGTGGCTCGGGCATCTGGTTAGGATGCCCCCTGGGCGCCTCCCTGGGGAGGTGTTCCGGGCACGTCCCACTGGGAGGAGACCCCGGGGGAGACCCAGGACACGTTGGAGAGACTATGTCTCTCGGCTGGCCTGGGAACGCCTCGGGGTCCCCCCGGAAGAGCTGGAGGAAGTGGCCGGGGACAGAGACGTCTGGGTTTCTCTGCTCAAGCTGCTGCCCCCGCGACCCGACCCCTGGATAAGCGGCAGATGATGGATGGATGGATGGATATATCCTCCACCAACCAGACTTACAACCCCCGACTAGGGTAGCAGAATTTCTAAGCATCTGTACCCCAAAACTACTATCAAAAATAAATAAATTATTGTCTAAGATAGATGACACAATGTCTCTTCCATCCTCAAAATGGGAGGCAGATTTATCCATCAGTTCTGGTCATAGCTTCTAACCACAAATATGTTTGAACACCTTCATAAAGACTCGAAATCCTAATTTACAGCTCATACAATACAAAATCCTTCATAGAACACACTATACAGGACAAAGGATGTTCAGGATGGGTCTAACACACTCAAACATCTGCTCACATTGCACAGATAACACACCTGATGATTATGCACACGCTTTGTGGTTTTTCTGCGCCTGTCCAGAAGTTCTGGCTTGAAGTCTGTGAGGACCTATCAACATGGCTAAAGTGTAGCATCCCTGCATGCCCCACACTGTGCATACTGGGTGACTTAGACAACATCAACATGGAAATTAACTCAGCACACATGGTTGTCACAGTGTTATGTATCGCAAAGAAAACTATTCTCATGAACTGGAAAGCGAAGAACAATCTGTGTATTAACCAGTTTAGAAATTTTCTTTTAGATTATATTAGCATGGAAACAATGTCTGCCTCCTCAAAACATCAATTGGCTGAATTTCATTCTCTTTGGTCCCCTCTGATTAGTTTTATCACATAGTGGTGGTGGTGGGTTGCTGGGTGATGGTGGGTCTCAGGCCCGGGCTGCTGCGACTGGTGTGACCGGGTGGTTTGTTTGTTTGTTTTTTTATGTTGTTTGTTTGTTTTTTGTAGAGGTCCTCCTGGGTGGGGTTGGGTTGAGTGGGGTGGGGCGGGATGGGTACCTTCTGGGGGTACAGTAGCTCCCGGAATATGGTCGCTGCAGGCCCCGATTCTGGTGGACATCAGGCCCTCCTGCCCATTGTTGGCTCCCAGGTAGCGGGGATGCCTATTGCAGCCAGTCCCTGGCTGCCCTCTCTGGGGGAGAGTAGCTCCCCCGTTATATATCCCCATACCCCTCTCCCTTCTGGCTCCTGTACACAGCACACACTCACACATGAAGGGTTTTGGGGGCGTGTGTGTTCGGTGGGGTGCAGTGGATGGGGCCACGTAGGTGGTCCCCTTTGGTTGCACTCTGCAGTTCCCTGCCCCTGTTTTAATTACACCTTAGACATTACTACTTATCAAACACACTCACACACACACATTAGGTCTTGGGGGGTGGTTACACTGAGTGGCATCTGGTGGGCGGGGCTCTTTGGGTATGTAGGCTGCCCAGAGTGCCGCGCTCCCAGTTCTACAAGTTTGGCTGCCCCTCAATTTCAATTGCTCACTATTAGAAAATATTGAAGAGCCAGAAGGGTGAGGGGAGGGGTCTTCTTCGCACACCCCTGCTTCCTGGTGTCTGCTCGGGGCAGGAGGGGCCAGGAGGATTAATTAATTGTTCTGCTGGTTCGGGGTCTGTGGTGGCTGGGGGGTTGCTGGCCTCCTGGTGTGCCCGCTGCACTACACCCCAGCAGAGTCGAGGGAGGTAGGATGTGTGGATGTATGGGACATGAAAGTGTGTGTGGTAATGATTGGGCCTGGATCTGGGACTTGCTGTCGCCTGGCCTGCCTGTGTTTCTCCCGATGGGGCATCAGCGTTGCCTCTCCCCACTGCTCACGACTTCACCCACCTGTGGGCACGTCTTGACTCCCAGGGCACTTGGCCAGGGGCGCTGGGGCAGGCGCTGACCCACTTTGTGGCTGTCTGGGGCGCTTGGCCCTCCTGGGTATTGGGTGGGGCCTCTGCCGGGGGGTTTGGGGGTGCTCGGGCTCCTGGGGCCCAGGTCCAGTGCACGGCCCATGTCTGGGCGGCAGGGGCCTGGCGGGGTCGGTGGGCTGTTACCCCTGGTTCCCGGAGTGCCTCTGCCCTATGCTTATGGGGGCTCTTTCCGGGGGCTTCCTCTGCAGTCTTCTGGGTGGATGCGTGGTTGCCCCTGCGGTGGGCTGCCTGGGTTCTGTGCTCTGTGGGGGCTGCTGGTGGCCTGGGTCTTGTGGCCCTCTCTGCCTGCTTCTGATTGCTTGGGGGGGGGGGGGGGGGGCTGTGGATTGTGGCCCTGTACGCTTATACACTCATAACTAAGCACGGTTATCATGTAGGTCCTGTGCCATGGGTGTTGCATGTTCTCACACACACACACACACATTCATTAGTCCAGTAGCATGGTCACTAAGCAGTTGATGTATTATCATGTCGTCTCAGGTCATCTATATCCACAGCTGTGTTGTATGCGATTGCCGCTTCTTGTGCTTGTTTTTGTTTGTTTGTGTGTTTGTTTTTTCTCTGCTTGTCTGCTTTCAGGTGCTCCTGGTGGCGCTAAGGCTGGATTCCCCTCATAGGCCATGGATTGTTGTCTGTTTTGTTTTTTACAGGTGTAGCAGCTGGTTGTCTGGTTTTTGTTTCTATTTTTGTTCTGTTTCCTCTTCTTTCCTCTTCTTCTTTCCTTGTCCCCCGGTCCGGTTCAGTTCAGTTCATGTCATATATTGTAAACAGAAATAAATAAATGGGCATCAAGGGGAGCTTTACATTTATAAAACTTCCCTTGGCAAAACAAATCTGTTTGGCATCAAAGGTATTCAGACTACAATTCTTCTGACATAATGCTGAACAGGACAAGGGGAAAAAAAAATAAAGAATACAGTTCTGCCGAAAGCCAGGGATAGACCTGTTCTAAGTTCTATACTTTTTAAAAGGGGCGTGTTTATCAACTATGGAATTAGAAGATTTACAAAAATGGTCAAGTGCTAGATCTTCATCTGGGATTTTAACAGTGTCATATAACTATTCAACAGATCAGTTAAAAAAAAGCCTGCTCATGGAGATGTTTCAGGATCTGGATACCAAGCGTGGACCTAATGTTTTCATTTTTGCAATTCTGATACAGGCTATTGAGCAGTGATAACTAACACCAAGTTCAGATACTGCGGATTTTCTACCTTTGATTTGTTAAGATTGAGCCAATCAGGGACAACCTTGAAGGATCTCTTTGGTTTTGTAGGATCAGTAATTACCTGAGAAAGGTTGATATTGGTACACACCTTTTTTAAATGATCAGAGGCAGAGTTCAACTTGTTTAAATTAAAATTGCCACACAGAGATTGGGTTTAGGCCACATGCACACAGAATGACATCAACAAATATAAGAAATATTAAACATTTACACATAGATTTTTGAATACATGTAGAGGAATGATACTTTGAAATGTGCTCATTGCGGAGTTATGATCAGTTGAGTAATGAAGGTTGAACTATTCTAGGAAAGAGGTTCTATTCCCAGCATCATGATGGACACTCCTGATATAGAAGGTTTCGCTAACGCATTGGAATTGTTTTACTATTTTCATATGCATGTGCAATGAAGAATTGCTTGCTGCTGATAAATGCAAAGAAGAACAGCTTACACATAGATGCTCACATATAGGCTGCTGAATGCAATGAAGACCTGCTTATCAAGTAAAGTTCAATGTCAATGTGTAATATTCAATTAGGATTTGCAAAACAGTGAAGTTAAACAATGAATGGGTCCATAGTCGGTATGAGAAGACTACAGGAATATTTACCTGGGTGTACGCTCAAACAGAGATGAGAAAATTGCGATAAATAATTGTTTGTTTGTTTGTTAGTATGTATAGGAATGTTATGTGTATAAACTGTGTTGAGTTATAGTTACTCAGTAGTGTCTCAGTGAAACAACCGACGGGGGAAGCCTTGCGGTGACAACAAAAGCAGTGTTTTACTGATCAGTCAAGTTGCTCCAGTGTACTCCATACAAACTGGTTGGCTACTGAAGGGATAGAAAATGGGGAATACTTGTTTTAAAGCAAACAAGGAATTAGATGGGAAAAATACATGTTTTAACGGGACCCAGACAATATTAAATACTCAGACAGATGGGAGAAGAAGTGTAGTTTTGTAGGAAATCACAAAATTATTACATAGAATTAGTGAAATCAATTTAAGAATGCCTTTCTGAAGAGCTGTTTACCACAGATGAGCAGCTTTGCGACCAAGCACATTGTAGATCGCTTTACTGCCAAAATGATCTAATTTAATGGATTGGTTTAGACATGCATAACAGCATTTTAAGAACAAAGAGAGAAACAAAAAGGGACAACGCTTCATGGTGGAAGGTGATGTATAAATAACTGTGTATATGATGAAGGGGGTGGCAACACCCATTCCGAAATCCCGCCATTCCGACATCCCGCTATTCCGACATCCCACCATTCCGACATCCCACCATTCCGACATACCACCATTCCGACATGCAAACGTCCCACCATTCCGACATCCCACCATTGCGACATCCCGCTATTCTGACGTTCAAATGTCCCACCATTCCGACAAGGCTTTCCGTATAAGGAAATGTGTGTTACTCAACAGGTGAGTCCCTTCTTTCTGTTCATGCAATTTATATGTTTAACATGTTTATAGACAAGCGTTATTAAAAACACAAAGTCTCGGCAACTGGAGGAGGAGAAGCAGTCCGCGTGGTTTTCAATCACACACTCCAATGCCACTTGTTTCAACTTCCGAAAATTTAATCCAGGAAAAAAAGGCTTACAAACATGGACCAAAACGGCTCCATAACACGCACAAGAATCCAAAAGAAACGAAAGTTAACTAAAAGAAAGCAAATAAACAGTATGAAGTGGTCAAAATTGGTTTTACGCATGCCTATGTGCGTCTGGCACATGCGTCTTCGGGCTCTCCCACGTTTGTTTGTGGATGAAAGCTATATGTTCAGCTGTAATGTCATGTAAAAACAATCTCTACGTGACATTTAGTCCCAGGTGTGACCAGTTAGGTCCTTAAGATATCAACAGGCTGTATAAAGCTACAACCGTTGCGGCTGTGTGTTTGTGCCAAATGCGCAAAACCCATCCGCGCTTCCCAAAATTGGAGTGAGTACTCATAAATCACGTGAATAACATGAATAAACGTTTTTACTGCATTTTGTTTTGTTTTATACGTTCTATGCTGTCATTTCTATCTTCTCCTATTGGCAAGGCAAGGCAGAGTGCTCGCAACTGTGTCCTGTGCAGTAGCCGTGATATCTGTAATTGCAATTATTACTTTTGCATATGATGACAGCGTGCAAAAGACGCATGGGCTCTGTGGAGAACTCCGCTCCAGCTGGCTGCTGTGACAGCTCACTGACACTGTATTTCTGCTTAATCAGTTTCAGTCTCGCCAGAGTTACATTAATATCTGTATTTTTATATTTGAAATTCAGGGGATTTTGATAATAGATTATTAAAGTTTGTTTGCGAGGCTGTGGCCTCTGCATGTGCAAGGAGAGACCATTTGAGCAGCACAGCCATTTCGCAGCACAGGGACAGCAATCCAAGTTACAGGATCTCCCACGTGGTATCACCTGTCACATTGTGTCAAGGCATCAAAAGAAGAAAAAATCACCAAACTCAAGGACAAAAAGACAAAGACTCCGGTGAACGAAGACAGAGAACTGACAAACCAGAAATACAAAAGGATTCTCGATATCAAGATCCAGAAGAAGAGGCTAACAATGCCACGAACACTTACGATGCTGGGAATGATGCCAGCAATGAACAGAGAAGAAGATTCAGTGTCATCAATCTGCATTACGTGCCTCTAATGAGGGGGTGAATATAGAATCCTCAACGATTACAACGTCTCTGGGAACTGTGACAACAACAAGGTTTAAACCATTTTGATATATATTGTAACATATTGTCTAAGGAATAGTGCTGAAAATGAGGTAAATCTAATCCACCACTGTCCTTGGTCTTCTGTAGGGTTTTTAAACTAATACGTGGTGGTTTGTTTTTCCACAGAAATTTGGAGATGCATGAATCTAGTGACTTAAACCAAGTAGCAGATGGTTTTATGGGGATCATTGAGAACAAATAGTTAACTTTTGGTAGAATCATCATTTTAATGGATGAAACTCTCCCCATAAGTGATATAGGTAAGGACTTCCAACGAGAGATCGTCCTCTACTGTCTTTAATAATTGCACATAATTTAGCTTTGTTAGCTCTGAGAGCCTGGAGGAAATGTTTATGCCTAAATATCTAATATTTCCTGACTGTAAAGTGATCGCAGGTATATTATGGACCCTACAGTTAATGGGCAGAACTGTGGTCTTAGACCAGTTGATAGAGTAGTCAGAAAGTGCTGAGAATTTATTTATGAGTGTGATCGTGTGACTGAGAGACGTCTGTGAGTTCTGAAGGAAAAGTAATACATCATCAGCATAAAGACTTATTTTATGCTCAATATTTTGGGATTAATTACTCACAAACGGGTAAGAAAAGGTAGTATTGCCAGACCATACATGATCAAAACAGGGAGCGGAGGTGGTTCAGCTGCAAGGTGTGAATGTCTGACTATAGTTTGTAAAAAGCGGGTAAGATAAGGTGCGAATGCCCGACAATGTATGATCAAAAGAGGGAGCGGAGGGTTTTGGTACAAGAAGGTTTGAATGTCCGACCATAGTTTGTAAAAAGCGGGTAAGAAAAGGTTACCATACATCATCAAAAGCAGGAGTGGATGTGTTCGGCTACAAGAAGATTTGAATGTCCATCAATAATTGCTTTAAAACATGAAAGAAAATTTTCGAATATCAAACCGCACATGATCATAAGCGGGAAAGGAGTTGTTCAGCTGCAAGAAGGTGTGAATGTCCACCCATAATTACTGAAAAATGGGTAAGAAAAGGTGAAAATGCCCAACCATACATCATCAAAAGCAGGAGTGGATGTGTTCGGCTACAAGAAAGTTTGAATGTCCGACCATAGTTTGTAAAAAGCGGGTAAGAAAAGGTTCGAATGCCCGAACATAGACCATCAAAAGAGGGAGCGGAGGTGTTCCGCTGTAAGAAGGTGTAAATGTCCGACCATAGTTGGTAAAAAGCGGGTAAGAAAAGGTTAAAATACCCGACTGTACACAATCAATAGCGGGAGCGGAGTTGTTTGGCTACAAGAAGGTGTGAAAGTCCGACCACCGTTTGTAAAAAGCGGGTAAGAAAAGGTTCGAATGCCCGAATATATACCATCAAAAGTGGAAGTGGATGTGTTCGGCTGCAAGAAGGTGTGAACGTCCGACCAAAGTTTGTAAAAAGCAGTTAAGAAAAGGTTCGAATATCCAACCAAACATAATCAAAAGCGGGAGCAGAGCTGTTCGACTGCAAGTAGGTGTGAATGTCAGATCATAATTTGCAAAAAGCTGATGAGAAAGGGTGAGAATGCCCGGCTATACACCATCAAATGTGGGAGCGGAAGTGGTCGGCTGTGATTAGGTGTGAATGTCCAACCATAATTGCTGAAAAATGTGTTAGAAGACACTAGAATGCCGGATAAGACATCATCAAATGCGGGAGCGGAGTTGTTCGGCTGTGAGTAGGTGTGAATCTCCGAGCATAGTTTGTAAAAAGGGGGTAAGAATAGGTTAGAATGCCCGAACATACACTATCAAAACAGGGAGCTGAGGTGGCTCAGCTGCAAGGTGTGAATGTCTGACTATAGTTTGTAAATAAGGTGCGAATGCCCAACAATGTATAATCAAAAGAGGGAGCGGAGGTTTTCGGCTACAAGAAGGTTTGAATGTCCGACCATAGTTTGAAAAAAGCGGGTAAGAAAAGGTTAAAATGCCTGACTATACACCATCAAAAGCGGGATCAGAGGTGTTCCGCTGTAAGACGGTGTGAATGTCCGACCATATTTGGTAAAAAGCGGGTAAGAAAAGGTTAAAATACCCGACTGTACACAATCAATAGCGGGACAGGAGGTGTTCAGCTGCAAGAAGGTGTGAATGTCCACCCATAATTACTGAAAAATGGGTAAGAAAAGGTGCGAATGCCAAACCATACATTATCAAAAGCAGGTGTGAATGTCAGATCATAATTTGCAAAAAGCTGATGAGAAAGGGTGAGAATGCCCGACTATACACCATCAAATGCGGGAGCGGAGTTGTTCGGCTGTGAGTAAGTGTGAATCTCCGACCATAATTGCTGAAAAATGTGTTAGAAAAGGTAAGAATGCCGGCCATACATCATCAAAAGCGGGAGAGGTGGTGTTCGGCTGCAAGTAGGTGTGAATGTCCAGCCATAATTACTAACAAACGGGTAAGAAAAGGTAGTATTGCCAGACCATACATGATCAAAACAGGGAGCGGAGGTGGTTCAGCTGCAAGAAGGTGTGAATGTCCGACTAAAGTTCAAATATATTAACAAAAGCGGGAGGAGAGGTCTTCGGATGAGAGTGGTTGAGAATTTCCAACCATAATCTATAAAATGCGGTGAAAAAAAAGGTGTGATAGAACACTAAAAGGTGGAGCGGAAGTGTTCGGCTGCAAGAAGGTGTGAATGTCCGACTATATTTGGTGAAAAGCAGGTGAAGCAAAGTCTGAATGCCCAACCTTACATCATCAAAAGCGAGATCAGAGGTGTTTGGCTGCATGAAGGCCATAGTTTGCCAAAAGCGGGTAAGCTGCGAATGACCGACTAAATATCAACAAAAGGTCTTCGGATGCAAGTGGGTGTGAACAGCCGACCATAGTTGGCAAAAAGCGGGTGAGAAAAGGTGCGAATGTCCAACCATACATGATCAAAACAGGGAGCGGAGGTGTTTGGCTGTGACAAGGTGTGAATGTCCACCCAAATTTAATGAAAAGCGGGCAACAAGTAGGTTTGAATGCCCAACCATACATCATCAAAAGCAGGAGTGGATGTGTTCGGCTACAAGAAGGTTTGAATGTCCGAGCATAGTTTGTAAAAAGCGGGTAAGAAAAGGTTTGAATGCCCAAACATACACCATCAAAAGAGGGAGCGGAGGTGTTCCGCTGTAAGAAGGTGTGAATGTCCACCCATAGTTGGTAAAAAACGGGTAAGAAAAGGTTAAAATACCCGACTGTACACAATCAATAGCGGGAGCGGATGTGTTTGGCTACAAGAATGTGTGACAGTCCGACCATGGTTTGTAAAAAACGGGTAAGAAAAGGTGCGAATGCCCGACAATGTATGATCAAAAGAGGGAGCGGAGGTTTTCGGCTACAAGAAGGTTTGAATGTCCGACCATAGTTTGTAAAAAGCGGGTAAGAAAAGGTTCAAATGCCTGACTATACACAATCAAAAGCGGGAGCGGAGGTGTTCGGCTACAAGAAGGTGTGAAAGTTCAACCATGGTTTGTAAAAAGCTGCTAAGAAAAGGTTTGAATGCCCGAATATATACCATCAAAAGCGGGAGCAGAGCTGTTCGACTGCAAGTAGGTGTGAATGTCCAGCCATAATTACTCACAAACGGGTAAGAAAAGGTAGTATTGCCAGACCATACATGATCAAAACAGGGAGCTGAGGTGGTTCAGCACCAAGGTGTGAATGTCTGACTATAGTTTGTAAAAACCGTGGAAGGAAAGGCTCGAAAGCCCGACTATACACCATCAAAAGCGGGAGCAGAGTGGTTCAGCTGCAAGAAGGTCTGAATGTCCATCAATAATTGCTTTAAAACATGAAAGAAAATTTTCGAATATCATCCGCACATGATCATAAGAAGGAGAGGAGGTGTTCAGCTGCAAGAAGGTGTGAATGTCCACCCATAATTCCTGAAAAATGGGTAAAAAAAGGTGCGAATGCCCAACCATACATTATCAAAAGCAGGTGTGAATGTCAGATCATAATTTGCAAAAAGCTGATGAGAAAGGGTGAGAATGCCCGGCTATACACCATCAAATGCGGGAGCGGAAGTGTTCGGCTGTGAGTAGGTGTGAATGTCCAACCATAATTGCTGAAAAATGTGTTAGAAGAGACTAGAATGCCGGACAAGACATCATCAAATGCGGGAGCGGAGTTGTTCGGCTGTGAGTAGGTGTAAATCTCCGAGCATAGTTTGTAAAAAGGGGGTAAGAATAGGTTCGAATGCTCGAACATACACTATCAAAACAGGGAGCTGAGGTGGCTCAGCTGCAAGGTGTGAATGTCTGACTATAGTTTGTAAATAAGGTGCGATTGCCCAACAATGTATAATCAAAAGAGGGAGCGGAGGTTTTCGGCTACAAGAAGGTTTGAATGTCCGACCATAGTTTGTAAAAAGCGGGTAAGAAAAGGTTCAAGCGCCTGACTATACACCATCAAAAGCGGGAGCAGAGGTGTTCCGCTGTAAGACGGTGTGAATGTCCGACCATATTTGGTAAAAAGCGGGTAAGAAAAGGTTAAAATACCCGACTGTACACAATCAATAGCGGGAGAGGAGGTGTTCAGCTGCAAGAAGGTGTGAATGTCCACCCATAATTACTGAAAAATGGGTAAGAAAAGGTGCGAATGCCCAACCATACATTATCAAAAGCAGGTGTGAATGTCAGATCATAATTTGCAAAAAGCTGATGAGAAAGGGTGAGAATGCCCGACTATACACCATCAAATGCGGGAGCGGAGTTGTTCGGCTGTGAGTAAGTGTGAATCTCCGACCATAATTGCTGAAAAATGTGTTAGAAAAAGTAAGAATGCCGGTCCATACATCATCAAAAGCAGGAGAGGTGGTGTTCGGCTGCAAGTAGGTGTGAATGTCCAGCCATAATTACTAACAAACGGGTAAGAAAAGGTAGTATTGCCATACCATATATGATCAAAACAGGGAGCGGAGGTGGTTCAGCTGCAAGAAGGTGTGAATGTCCGACTAAAGTTCAAATATATTAACAAAAGCGGGAGGAGAGGTCTTCGGATGAGAGTGGTTGAGAACTTCCAACCATAATCTATAAAATGCGGTGAATAAAAGGTGTGATAGAACACTAAAAGGTGGAGCGGAAGTGTTCGGCTGCAAGAAGGTGTGAATGTCCTACTATATTTGGTGAAAAGCAGGTGAAGCAAGGTCTGAATGCCCAACCTTACATCATCAAAAGCGAGATCAGAGGTGTTTGGCTGCATGAAGGCCATAGTTTGCCAAAAGCGGGTAAGCTGCGAATGACCGACTAAATATCAACAAAAGGTCTTCGGATGCAAGTGGGTGTGAATATCCCACCATACAAGTATGGTGGAGAGGAAGCTGTGAAAAGCTGACCATAGTTGGCAAAAAGCGGGTGAGAAAAGGTGCGAATGTCCAACCATACATGATCAAAACAGGGAGCGGAGGTGTTTGGCTGTGACAAGGTGTGAATGTCCACCCAAAATTAATGAAAAGCGGGCAACAAGTAGGTTTAAATGCCCAACCATACATCATCAAAAGCAGGAGTGGATGTGTTCGGCTACAAGAAGGTTTGAATGTCCGAGCATAGTTTGTAAAAAGCGGGTAAGAAAAGGTTTGAATGCCCAAACATACACCATCAAAAGAGGGAGCGGAGGTGTTCCGCTGTAAGAAGGTGTGAATGTCCGACCATAGTTGGTAAAAAGTGGGTAAGAAAAGGTTAAAATACCCGACTGTACACAATCAATAGCGGGAGCGGATGTGTTTGGCTACAAGAATGTGTGACAGTCCGACCATGGTTTGTAAAAAACGGGTAAGAAAAGGTGCGAATGCCCGACAATGTATGATCAAAAGAGGGAGCGGAGGTTTTCGGCTACAAGAAGGTTTGAATGTCCGACCATAGTTTGTAAAAAGCGGGTAAGAAAAGGTTCAAATGCCTGACTATACACCATCAAAAGCGGGAGCGGAGGTGTTCCGCTGTAAGACGGTGTGAATGTCCGACCATAGTTGGTAAAAAGCGGGTAAGAAAAGGTTAAAATACCTGACTGTACACAATCAATAGCGGGAGCGGAGTTGTTCGGCTACAAGAAGGTGTGAAAGTTCAACCATGGTTTGTAAAAAGCTGCTAAGAAAAGGTTCGAATGCCCGAATATATACCATCAAAAGCGGAAGCGGAGGTGTTCGGCTGCAAGAATGTGTGAACGTCCGACCAAAGTTTGCAAAAAGCAGTTAAGAAAAGGTTCGAATGCCCGAATATATACCATCAAAAGCGGGAGCAGAGCTGTTCGACTGCAAGTAGGTGTGAATGTCCAGCCATAATTACTCACAAACGGGTAAGGAAAGGTAGTATTGCCAGACCATACATGATCAAAACAGGGAGCTGAAGTGGTTCAGCTGCAAGGTGTGAATGTCTGACTATAGTTTGTAAAAAGCGGGTAAGACAAGGTGCGAATGCCCGAGAATGTATGATCAAAAGAGGGAGTCGAGGTCTTCGGCTGCAAGGTCTGAATGTCCAACCATAATTTCTAAAAACCGGGTAAGAAAAGGCTCGAAAGCCCGACTATACACAATGAAAAGCAGGAGCGGGAGGTTTTCAGCTGCAAATCCTTCACTCAAACCAAGTGAAAACTGCTTTGTCCTTCATATTTATCAATGTCTAGATCGACTTCAACAAAGAACAACATTGTACTTTGCAGTAAAGAAAGAGCAAATCAAAAGTTTTAGGAATCCGAGAATAAGCTTATTTTCATGAGTTCTGCACGATTATTGATTTTACTATAAATGAATGCCTTCACTCAAACTATGTTAAAACTGCTTTGTCCTTCATATTTATCAATGTCTAGATTGACTTCAACAAAGAACAACACTGGATTTTGCAGTAGAAGAAAGAGCAACACTGAAGGATCAGTAATCCGAGAATAAGCTTATTTTCATACGTTCTAAATGATTTGGGATTTTATGTATAAAATGAATTCCTTCACTCAAACCAAGTTAAAACTGCTTTGTCCTTCATATTTATCAATGTCTAGATCGACTTCAACAAAGAACAACATTGTATTTTGCAGTAGAAGAAAAAGCAACACTGAAGGATCAGGAATCCGAGAATAAGCTTATTTTCATACGTTCTGCATGATTTGGGATTTTATGTATAAAATGAATTCCTTCACTCAAACCAAGTGAAAACTGCTTTGTCCTTCATATTTATCAATGTCTAGATTTACTTCAACAAAGAACAACATTGTATTTTGCAGTAGAAGAAATAGCAACACTGAAGGATCAGGAATCCGAAAACAAGCTTATTTTCATACGTTCTGCTTGATTTGGGATTTTGCTATAAAATTAATTCCTTCACTCAAACAAAGTGGAAACTGCTTTGTCCTTCATATTTATCAATGTCTATATCGATTTCAACAAAGAACAAGGCTGTATTTTGCAGTATAGGAAAGAGCAACACTGGAGGATCAGGAATCCGAGAATAAGCTTACTTTCATGAGTCCTGCACGATTTCGGATTTTCCTATAAAATGAATTGCTTTGCTCAAACCAAGTTAAAATTGCTTTGTCCTTCATAGTTATCCATGTCTAAAATGTATCAAGCATAAAGTTCCTCATATTACCCTGAATGAGAAAGAAGCATCCCTTTGGTTGAGCAATACGTTCCTTTTGCGGAGTTATGCATGATTTCGGATTTTGCTATAAAATTCATTCCTTCACACCTTTTTTTTTCATCGCATTTTATAGATTATGGTTGGAAATTCTCAACCACTCTAATCCGAAGACCTCTCCTCCCGCTTTTGTTAATATATTTGAACTTTAGTTGGACATTCACCCCTTTTTGCAGCTAAACCACCTCCGCTCCCTGTTTTGATCATGTATGGTCTGGCAATACTACATTTTCTTACCCGTTTGTGAGTAATTATGGCTGGATATTCACACCTACTTGCAGCTGAACACAATCTCTCTCGCTTTTAATTATGATTGGATATTCGAACCTTTTCTTTACTGCTTTTTGCCAACTTTGGTCGGACGTTCACACCTTCTTGCAGCCGAACACCTCCGCTTCCGCTTTTGATGGTATATATTCGGGCATTCGAACCTTTTCTTACTAGCTTTTTACAAACCATGGTTGGACTTTCACACCTTCTTGTAACCGAACAACTCCGCTCCCCCTATTGATTGTGTACAGTCGGGTATTTTAACCTTTTCTTACCCGCTTTTTACCAACTATGGTCGGACATTCACACCGTCTTACAGCGGAACCCCTCCGCTCCCGCTTTTGATGGTGTATAGTCAGGCATTTGAACCTTTTCTTACTCGCTTTTTACAAACTATGGTCGGACATTCAAACCTTCTTGTAGCCAAAAACCTCCGCTCCCTCTTTTGATCATACATTGTCGGGCATTCGCACCTTTTCTTACCCGTTTTTTACAAACCATGGTCGGACTTTCACACATTCTTGTAGCCAAACACATCCGCTCCCGCTATTGATTGTGTACAGTCGGGTATTTTAACCTTTTCTTACCCACTTTTTACCAACTATGGTTGGACATTCACACCGTCTTACAGCGGAACATCTCCGCTCCCGCTTTTGATGGTGTATAGTCAGGCATTTGAACCTTTTCTTACCCGCTTTTTACAAACTATGGTCGGACATTCAAACCTTCTTGTAGCCGAAAACCTCTGCTCCCTCTTTTGATTATACATTGTCGGGCATTCGCACCTTATCTTACCCGCTTTTTACAAACTATAGTCAGACATTCACACCTTGGTGCTGAACCACCTCACCTCCCTCTTTTGATCATATATGGTCTGGCAATACTACCTTTTCTTGCCCGTTTGTGAGTAATTATGGCTGGACATTCACACCTACTTGCAGTCGAACAGCTCTGCTCCCGCTTTTGATGATGTATGGACCGGCATTTTTACCTTTTCTAACACATTTTTCAGAAATTACAGTCGGAGATTCACACCTACTCACAGCCGAACAACTCCGCTCCCGCATTTGATGGTGTGCAGTCGGACATTCTCACCCTTTCTCATCACCTTTTTGCAAATTATGATCTGACATTCACACCTACTTGCAGTCGAAAAGCTATGCTCCCGCTTTTGATTATGTTTGGTTGGATATTCAAACCTTTTCTTAACTGCTTTTTACAAACTTTGGTTGGACGTTCACACCTTCTTGTAGCCGAACACATCCACTCCTGCTTTTGATGATGTATGGTTGGGCATTCGCACCTTTTTTTTACCCATTTGTCAGGAATAATGGGTGGACATTCACACCTTCTTGCAGCTGAAAACCTCCGCTCCCACTTATGATCATGTGCGGTTTGATTTTCGAAAATTTTCTTTCATGTTTTCTAGCAATTATTGATGGGCATTTAGACCTTCTTGCAGCTGAACACCTCCGCTCCTGCTTTTGATCATACCTTGTCAGGCATTCGCACCATGTCTTACCCGCTTTTTACAAACTTTAGTCGAACATTTACACCTTTTTGCAGCCGAACACCACCTCTCTCGCTTTTGATGATGTATGGTCCGGCATTCTTACCTTTTCTAACACATTTTTCAGCAATTATGGTCGGACATTCACACCTACTCAGAGCCGAACACCTCCGCTCCCGCATTTGATGGTGTATAGTCGGGCATTCTCACCCTTTCTCATCAGCTTTTTGCAAATTATGATCTGACATTCACACCTGCTTTTGATAATGTATGGTTGGGCATTCGCACCTTTTTTTACCCATTTTTCAGGAATTATGGGTGGACATTCACACCTTCTTGCAGCTTAACACCTCCTCTCCTTCTTATGATCATGTGCGGATGATATTCGAAAATTTTCTTTCATGTTTTAAAGCAATTATTGATGGACATTCAGACCTTCTTGCAGCTGAACCACTCTGCTCCCGCTTTTGATGGTGTATAGTCGGGCTTTCGAGCCTTTCCTTCCCGGTTTTTACAAATTATGGTTGGACATTCAGACCTTCTTGCAGCCGAACACCTCCGCTCCCTCTTTTGATCATACATTGTCTGGCATTCGAACCTTTTCTTACCAGCTTTTTACAAACCATGGTTGGACTTTCACACCTTCTTGTAGCCGAACAACTCCGCTCCCGCTATTGATTGTGTACAGTCGGGTATTTTAACCTTTTCTTACCTGCTTTTTACCAACTATGGTCGGACATTCACACCGTCTTACAGCGGAACAACTCCGCTCCGCGCTTTTGATGGTGTATAGTCAGGCATTTGAACCTTTTCTTACCCGCTTTTTACAAACTATGGTCGGACATTCAAACCTTCTTGTAGCCGAAAACCTCCGCTTTCTCTTTTGATTATACAATGTTGGGCATTCGCACCTTATTTACAAACTATAGTCAGACATTCACACCTTGCAGCTGAGCCACCTCAGCTCCCTGTTTTGATAGTGTATGTTCGGGCATTCGAACCTATTCTTACCCCCTTTTTACAAACTATGCTCGGAGATTCACACCTACTCACAGCCGAACAACTCCGCTCCCGCATTTGATTATGTATTGTCCGGCATTCTAGTCTCTTCTAACACATTTTTCAGCAATTATGGTCGGACATTCACACCTACTCACAGCCGAACACTTCCGCTCCCGCATTTGATGGTGTATAGCCGGGCATTCTCACCCTTTCTCATCAGCTTTTTGCAAATTATGATCTGACATTCACACCTACTTGCAGTCGAACAGCTCTGCTCCCGCTTTTGATTATGTTTGGTTGGATATTCGAACCTTTTCTTAACTGCTTTTTACAAACTTTGGTTGGACGTTCACACCTTCTTGCAGCCGAACCCATCCACTTCCACTTTTGATGGTATATATTCGGGCATTCGAACCTTTTCTTACCCGCTTTTTACAAACCGTGGTCGGACTTTCACACCTTCTTGTAGCCAAACAACTCCGCTCCCGCTATTGATTGTGTACAGTCGGGTATTTTAACCTTTTCTTACCCGCTTTTTACCAACTATGGTCGGACATTTACACTTTCTTACAGCGGAACACCTCCGCTCCCTCTTTTGATGGTCTATGTTCGGGCATTCGAACCTTGTCTTACCCGCTTTTTACAAACTATGGTCGGACATTCAAACCTTCTTGTAGCCGAACACATCCACTCCTGCTTTTGATGATGTATGGTTGGGCATTTTCACCTTTTCTTACCCATTTTTCAGTAATTATGGGTGGACATTCACACCTTCTTGCAGCTGAACAACTCCTCTCCCGCTTATGATCATGTGCGGTTTGATATTCGAAAATTTTCTTTCATGTTTTAAAGCAATTATTGATGGACATTCAAATCTTCTTGTAGCCGAACACATCCACTCCTGCTTTTGATGATGTATGGTTTGGCATTCGCACCCTTTTTTTACCCATTTTTCAGGAATTTTGGGTGGACATTCACACCTTGCAGCTGAACCACCTCCGCTCCCTGTTTTGATCATGTATGGTCTGGCAATACTACCTTTTCTTACCCGTTTGTGAGTAATTAATCCCAAAATATTGAGCATAAAATAAGTCTTTATGCTGATGATGTATTACTTTTCCTTCAGAACTCACAGACCAGTCACACGATCACACTCATAAATAAAGTCTCAGCACTTTCTGACTACTCTATCAACTGGTCTAAGACCACAGTTCTGCCCATTAACTGTAGGGTCCATAATATACCTGCGATCACTTTACAGTCAGGAAATATTAGATATTTAGGCATAAACATTTCCTCCAGGCTCTCAGAGCTAACAAAGCTAAATTATGTGCAATTATTAAAGACAGTAGAGGACGATCTCTCGTTGGAAGTCCTTACCTATATCACTTATGGGGAGAGTTACATCCATTAAAATGATGATACTACCAAAAGTTAACTATTTGTTCTCAATGATCCCCATAAAACCATCTGCTACTTGGTTTAAGTCACTAGATTCATGCATCTCCAAATTTCTGTGGAAAAACAAACCACCACGTATTAGTTTAAAAACCCTACAGAAGACCAAGGACAGTGGTGGATTAGATTTACCTCATTTTCAGCACTATTCCTTAGACAATAGGTTACAATATATATCAAAATGGTTTAAACCTTGTTGTTGTCACAGTTCCCAGAGACGTTGTAATCGTTGAGGATTCTATATTCACCCCCTCATTAGAGGCACGTAATGCAGATTGATGACACTGAATCTTCTTCTCTGTTCATTGCTGGCATCATTCCCAGCATCGTAAGTGTTCGTGGCATTGTTAGCCTCTTCTTCTGGATCTTGATATCGAGAATCCTTTTGTATTTCTGGTTTGTCAGTCCTCTGTCTTCGTTCACCGGAGTCTTTGTCTTTTTGTCCTTGAGTTTGGTGATTTTTTCTTCTTTTGATGCCTTGACACAATGTGACAGGTGATACCACGTGGGAGATCCTGTAACTTGGACTGCTGTCCCTGTGCTGCGAAATGGCTGTGCTCCTCAAATGGTCTCTCCTTCATCATGGTTACATGCTGCCATTCCGACATCTCACTTTTTTCCGACACTTAATTTTTTATCAAACGTCCCACCATTCCGACACTTTTTTCCTCCTATGGTCGGAATGGCGGTATGTTTTTTGTTTTTTTTAACATACCGCCATTCCGACAGTTCCTTTTAATAGCCTATTTTTTACCCAAAACATATTGCACTAATGATATGCCGGCGCAAATACGCCCTAAAGTTTGGCGCACAAGCTTTGCACATGCAGAGGCCACAGCCTCGCAAACAAACTTTAATAATCTATTATCAAAATCCCCTGAATTTCAAATATAAAAATACAGATATTAATGTAACTCTGGCGAGACTGAAACTGATTAAGCAGAAATACAGTGTCAGTGAGCTGTCACAGCAGCCAGCTGGAGTGGAGCTCTCCACAGAGCCCATGCGTCTTTTGCACGCTGTCATCATATGCAAAAGTAATAATTGCAATTACAGATATCACGGCTACTGCACAGGACACAGTTGCGAGCACTCTGCCTTGCCTTGCCAATAGGAGAAGAGAGAAATGACAGCATAGAACGTATAAAACACAACAAAATTCAGTAAAAACGATTATTCATGTTATTCACGTGATTTATGAGTACTCACTCCAATTTTGGGAAGCGCGGATGGGCTTTGCGCATTTGGCACAAACACACAGCCGCAACGGTTGTAGCTTTATACAGCCTGTTGATATCTTAAGGACCTAACTGGTCACACCTGGGAGTAAATGTCATGTAGAGATTGTTTTTACATGACATTACAGCTGAACATATAGCTTTCATCCACAAACCAACGTGGGAGAGCCCGAAGACGCATGTGCCAGACGCACATAGGCATGCGTAAAACCAATTTTGACCACTTCATACTGTTTATTTGCTTTCTTTTAGTTAACTTTCGTTTCTTTTGGATTCTTGTGCGTGTTATGGAGCCGTTTTGGTCCATGTTTGTAAGCCTTTTTTTCCTGGATAAAATTTTCGGAAGTTAAAACAAGTGGCATTGGAGTGTGTGATTGAAAACCACCGCGGACTGCTTCTCCTCCTCCAGTTGCCGAGACTTTGTGTTTTTAATAACGCTTGTCTATAAACATGTGTTAAACATATAAATTGCATGAACAGAAAGAAGGGACTCACCTGTTGAGTAACACACATTTCCTTATACGGAAAGCCTTGTCGGAATGGTGGGACATTTGAACGTCAGAATAGCGGGATGTCGCAATGGTGGGATGTCGGAATGGTGGGACGTCTGCATGTCGGAATGGTGGTATGTCGGAATGGTGGTATGTCGGAATGGTGGGATGTCGGAATAGCGGGATGTCGGAATGGCGGGATTTCGGAATGGGTGTTGCCACCCCCTTCATCATATACACAGTTATTTATACATCACCTTCCACCATGAAGCGTTGTCCCTTTTTGTTTCTCTCTTTGTTCTTAAAATGCTGTTATGCATGTCTAAACCAATCCATTAAATTAGATCATTTTGGCAGTAAAGCGATCTACAATGTGCTTGGTCGCAAAGCTGCTCATCTGTGGTAAACAGCTCTTCAGAAAGGCATTCTTCAATTGATTTCACTAATTCTATGTAATAATTTTGTGATTTCCTACAAAACTACACTTCTTCTCCCATCTGTCTGAGTATTTCATATTGTCTGGGTCCCGTTAAAACATGTATTTTTCCCATCTAATTCCTTGTTTGCTTTAAAACAAGTATTCCCCATTTTCTATCCCTTCAGTAGCCAACCAGTTTGTATGGAGTACACTGGAGCAACTTGACTGATCAGTAAAACACTGCTTTTGTTGTCACCGCAAGGCTTCCCCCGTCGGTTGTTTCACTGAGACACTACTGAGTAACTATAACTCAACACAGTTTATACACATAACATTCATATACATACTAACAAACAAACAAACAATTATTTATCGCAATTTTCTCATCTCTGTTTGAACGTACACCCAGGTAAATATTCCTGTAGTCTACTCATACCGACTATGGACCCATTCATTGTTTAACTTCACTGTTTTGCAAATCCTAATTGAATATTACACATTGACATTGAACTTTACTTGATAAGCAGGTCTTCATTGCATTCAGCAGCCTATATGTGAGCATCTATATGTAAGCTGTTCTTCTTTGCATTTATCAGCAGCAAGCAATTCTTCATTGCACATGCATATGAAAATAGTAAAACAATTCCAATGCGTTAGCGAAACCTTCTATATCAGGAGTGTCCATCATGATGCTGGGAATAGAACCTCTTTCCCAGAATAGTTCAACCTTCATTACTCAACTGATCATAACTCCGCAATGAGCACATTTCAAAGTATCATTCCTCTACATATATTCAAAAATCTATGTGTAAATGTTTAATATTTCTTATATTTGTTGATGTCATTCTGTGTGCATGTGGCCTAAACCCAATCTCTGTGTGGCAATTTTAATTTAAACAAGTTGAACTCTGCCTCTGATCATTTAAAAAAGGTGTGTACCAATATCAACCTTTCTCAGGTAATTACTGATCCTACAAAACCAAAGAGATCCTTCAAGGTTGTCCCTGATTGGCTCAATCTTAACAAATCAAAGGTAGAAAATCCGCAGTATCTGAACTTGATGTTAGTTATCACTGCTCAAAAGCCTGTATCAGAATTGCAAAAATGAAAACATTAGGTCCACGCTTGGTATCCAGATCCTGAAACATCTCCATGAGCAGGCTTTTTTTTAACTGATCTGTTGAATAGTTATATGACACTGTTAAAATCCCAGATGAAGATCTAGCACTTGACCATTTTTGTAAATCTTCTAATTCCATAGTTGATAAACACGCCCCTTTTAAAAAGTATAGAACTTAGAACAGGTCTATCCCTGGCTTTCGGCAGAACTGTCTTCTTTACTTTTTTTTCCCCTTGTCCTGTTCAGCATTATGTCAGAAGAATTGTAGTCTGAATACCTTTGATGCCAAACAGATTTGTTTTGCCAAGGGAAGTTTTATAAATGTAAAGCTCCCCTTGATGCCCATTTATTTATTTCTGTTTACAATATATGACATGAACTGAACTGAACCGGACCGGGGGACAAGGAAAGAAGAAGAGGAAAGAAGAGGAAACAGAACAAAAATAGAAACAAAAACCAGACAACCAGCTGCTACACCTGTAAAAAACAAAACAGACAACAATCCATGGCCTATGAGGGGAATCCAGCCTTAGCGCCACCAGGAGCACCTGAAAGCAGACAAGCAGAGAAAAAACAAACACACAAAAAAACAAAAACAAGCACAAGAAGCGGCAATCGCATACAACACAGCTGTGGATATAGATGACCTGAGACGACATGATAATACATCAACTGCTTAGTGACTATGCTACTGGACTAATGAATGTGTGTGTGTGTGTGTGAGAACATGCAACACCCATGGCACAGGACCTACATGATAACCGTGCTTAGTTATGAGTGTATAAGCGTACAGGGCCACAATCCACAGCCCCCCCCCCAAGCAATCAGAAGCAGGCAGAGAGGGCCACAAGACCCAGGCCACCAGCAGCCCCCACAGAGCACAGAACCCAGGCAGCCCACCGCAGGGGCAACCACGCATCCACCCAGAAGACTGCAGAGGAAGCCCCCGGAAAGAGCCCCCATAAGCATAGGGCAGAGGCACTCCGGGAACCAGGGGTAACAGCCCACCGACCCCGCCAGGCCCCAGCCGCCCAGACATGGGCCGTGCACTGGACCTGGGCCCCAGGAGCCCGAGCGCCCCCAAACCCCCCGGCAGAGGCCCCACCCAATACCCAGGAGGGCCAAGCGCCCCAGACAGCCACAAAGTGGGTCAGCGCCTGCCCCAGCGCCCCTGGCCAAGTGCCCTGGGAGTCAAGACGTGCCCACAGGTGGGTGAAGTCGCGAGCAGTGGGGAGAGGCAACGCTGATGCCCCATCGGGAGAAACACAGGCAGGCCAGGCGACAGCAAGTCCCAGATCCAGGCCCAATCATTACCACACACACTTTCACGTCCCATACATCCACACATCCTACCTCCCTCGACTCTGCTGGGGTGTAGTGCAGCGGGCACACCAGGAGGCCAGCAACCCCCCAGCCACCACAGACCCCGAACCAGCAGAACAATTAATTAATCCTCCTGGCCCCTCCTGCCCCGAGCAGACACCAGGAAGCAGGGGTGTGCGAAGAAGACCCCTCCCCTCACCCTTCTGGCTCTTCAATATTTTCTAATAGTGAGCAATTAAAATTGAGGGGCAGCCAAACTTGTAGAACTGGGAGCGCGGCACTCTGGGCAGCCTACATACCCAAAGAGTCCCGCCCACCAGATGCCACTCAGTGTAACCACCCCCCAAGACCTAATGTGTGTGTGTGAGTGTGTTTGATAAGTAGTAATGTCTAAGGTGTAATTAAAACAGGGGCAGGGAACTGCAGAGTGCAACCAAAGGGGACCACCTACGTGGCCCCATCCACTACACCCCACTGAACACACACGCCCCCAAAACCCTTCATGTGTGAGTGTGTGCTGTGTACAGGAACCAGAAGGGAGAGGGGTATGGGGATATATACCGGGGGAGCTACTCTCCCCCAGAGAGGGCAGCCAGGGACTGGCTGCAATAGGCATCCCCGCTACCTGGGAGCCAACAATGGGCAGGAGGGCCTGATGTCCACCAGGCTCGGGGCCTGCAGCGACCATATTCCGGGAGCTACTGTACCCCCAGAAGGTACCCATCCCGCCCCACCCCACTCAACCCAACCCCACCCAGGAGGACCTCTACAAAAAACAAACAAACAACATCAAAAAACAAACAAACAAACCACCCGGTCACACCAGTCGCAGCAGCCCGGGCCTGAGACCCACCATCACCAAGCAACCCACCACCACCACTATGTGATAAAACTAATCAGAGGGGACCAGAGAGAATGAAATTCAGCCAATTGATGTTTTGAGGAGGCAGACATTGTTTCCATGCTAATATAATCTAAAAGAAAATTTCTAAACTGGTTAATACACAGATTGTTCTTCGCTTTCCAGTTCATGAGAATAGTTTTCTTTGCGATACATAACACTGTGACAACCATGTGTGCTGAGTTAATTTTCATGTTGATGTTGTCTAAGTCACCCAGTATGCACAGTGTGGGGCATGCAGGGATGCTACACTTTAGCCATGTTGATAGGTCCTCACAGACTTCAAGCCAGAACTTCTGGACAGGCGCAGAAAACCACAAAGCGTGTGCATAATCATCAGGTGTGTTATCTGTGCAATGTGAGCAGATGTTTGAGTGTGTTAGACCCATCCTGAACATCCTTTGTCCTGTATAGTGTGTTCTATGAAGGATTTTGTATTGTATGAGCTGTAAATTAGGATTTCGAGTCTTTATGAAGGTGTTCAAACATATTTGTGGTTAGAAGCTATGACCAGAACTGATGGATAAATCTGCCTCCCATTTTGAGGATGGAAGAGACATTGTGTCATCTATCTTAGGCAATAATTTATATATTTTTGATAGTAGTTTTGGGGTACAGATGCTTAGAAATTCTGCTACCCTAGTCGGGTGTTGTAAGTCTGGTTGGTGGAGGATATATCCATCCATCCATCCATCGTCTGCCGCTTATCCGGGGGTCGGGTCGCGGGGGCAGCAGCTTGAGCAGAGAAACCCAGACGTCTCTGTCCCCGGCCACTTCCTCCAGCTCTTCCGGGGGGACCCCGAGGCGTTCCCAGGCCAGCCGAGAGACATAGTCTCTCCAACGTGTCCTGGGTCTCCCCCGGGGTCTCCTCCCAGTGGGACGTGCCCGGAACAGCTCCCCAGGGAGGCGCCCAGGGGCCATCCTAACCAGATGCCCGAGCCACCTCATCTGACTCCTCTCAATGCGGAGGAGCAGCGGTTCTACTCCGAGCCCCTCCCGGATGACTGAGCTTCTCACCCTATCTCTAAGGGAGAGCCCAGACACCCTGCGGAGGAAACCCATTTCGGCCGCTTGTATTCGCGATCTTGTTCTTTCGGTCACTACCCACAACTCGTGACCATAGGTGAGGATGGGAACGTAGATTGACCAGTAAGTAGAGAGCTTCGCCTTCTGGCTCAGCTCCCTCTTCACAACGACGGGTCGGTGCAGAGCCTGCAACACTGCAGGCGCCGCACCGATCCGCCCGTCAATCTCCCGCTCCATTCGTCCGTCACTCGTGAACAAGACCCCGAGATACTTGAACTCCTCCTCTTGGGGAAGGATCTCATTCCCGACCCGGAGAGAGCATTCCACCCTTTTCCGGCTGAGAACCATAGTCTCGGATTTGGAGGTGCTGATTCTCATCCCAGCCGCTTCACACTCGGCTGCGAATCACTCCAGTGAGAGCTGAAGGTCACGGCCTGACGACGCTAACAGAACCACATCATCTGCAAAAAGCAGAGACCCGATTCTGCGGTCGCCAAATGGGACACCCTCAACGCCCTGGCTCCGCCTAGAAATTCTGTCCATAAAAGTTAGGAACAGAATCGGTGACAAAGGGCAGCCCTGACGGAGTCCAACTCTCACCGGAAACGTATCCGACTTACTGCCGGCAATGCGGACCAAACTCTGGCACCGGTCATACAGAGACCGAACGGCCCCTATCAAGGGGTCCGGCACTCCATATTCCCGGAGCACCCCCCACAGGACTCCACGAGGGACACGGTCGAACGCTTTCTCCAAGTCCACAAAACACATGTAGACTGGTTGGGCGAACTCCCATGCACCCTCCAGGATCCTGCCGAGGGTATAGAGCTGGTCCATTGTTCCACGGCCAGGACGAAAGCCACACTGCATCTCCTGAATCCGAGGCTCGATTATCCGACGGATCCTCCTCTCCAATACCCCCGAATAGACCTTACCAGGGAGGCTGAGGAGTGTGATACCCCTATAGTTGGAACACACCCTCCGGTCCCCCTTTTTAAAGAGGGGGACCACCACCCCAATCTGCCAGTCCAGAGGCACTGTCCCCGATGTCCACGCGATACTGCAGAGGCGTGTCAGCCAAGACAGCCCTACAACATCCAGAGCCTTGAGAAACTCAGGTCGGACCTCATCCACCCCCGGGGCCTTGCCACCGAGGAGCTTTTTAACCACCTCGGCAACCTCAGCCCCAGAAATGGGAGGCCCCGTCTCCGAGCTCTCCGACTCTGCCTCTTCCGAGCACGTGTTGGTAGGATTGAGGAGTTCCTCGAAGTACTCCCCCCACCGACTCACAACATCCCTAGTTGAGGTCAGCAAAGCCCCGTCCCCACTGTAAACAGTGTTGACTGTGAGCCGCTCCCCCCCCCCTGAGACGCCGGATGGTGGACCAGAATCTTTTCGAGGCCGTCCGGAAATCGTTCTCCATGGTCTCACCGAACTCCTCCCAGGCCCGAGTTTTTGCCTCAGCAACCGCCGAAGCCGTGGCCCGTCTGGCCCGTCGGTACCTATCAGCTTCTTCCAGGGTCCCACTGGCCAAAAAGACCCGATAGGACTCCTCCTTCTTCAGCTTGACGGCTTCCCTCACCACTGGTGTCCACCAGCAGGTTCGAGGGTTGCCGCCACGACAGGCACCGACCACCTTACGGCCACAACTCCGACCAGCTGCCTCGGCAATGGAGTCACGGAACATGACCCATTCGGACTCAATGTCCCCCACCTCAAATATGGTTGAAGCTCTGCCGGAGGTGGGAGTTAAAGCTCCTTCTGACGGGGGATTCTGACAAATGCTCCCAGCAGACCCTCACAATACGTTTGGGCCTGCCAGGTCTGATCGGCATCCTCCCCCACCAGCGGAGCCAACTCACCACCAGGTGGTGCTCAGTTGACAGCTCCGCCCCTCTCTTCACCCGAGTGTCCAGGACATACGGCCGCAAGTCCGATGATACAACCACAAAGTCGATCATCGAACTGCGGCCAAGGGTGTCCTGGTGCCAAGTGCACATATGGACACCCTTATGCCTGAACATGGTGTTCGTTATGGACAGTCTATGACTGGCACAGAAGTCCAACAACATAACACCACTCTGATTCAGATCGGGGGGGCCATTCCTCCCAATCACACCCCTCCAGGTCTCACTGTCATTGCCCACGTGAGCATTGAAGTCCCCCAGCAGATTGAGGGAGTCTCCGGTAGGAGCATTCTCCAGTGCCTCCCCCAGAGACTCCAAAAAGGGTAGGTACTCTGAACTGCTGTTTGGCGCATAGGCACAAACAACAGTCAGGACTCGTCCCCCCACCCAAGGCGGAGGGAGGCTACCCTCTCGTTCACTGGGGTAAACCCCAATGTACTGGCACACAGCCGGGGGGCAATAAGTATGCCCACACCTGCTCTGCGCCTCTCACCACGGGCAACTCCAGAGTGGAAGAGAGTCCAACCCCTCTCAAGAGTACTGGTTCCAGATCCCAAGCCGTGCGTCGAGGTGAGTCCGACTATATCTAACGGTCTGATGAAGTTTCAACAATAAACAACAAACTTTGTATTATGAGAAAGAACCAGACTCATTCTTTAGGAATCCGAAAATAAGCTCTATTTTACGAGTTATGCACGAATTCGGATTCTCCTATAAAACGAATTCCTTAACTCAAACCAAGTTAAGACTGCTTTGTCGTTCATATTTATTCATGTCTAATCAAGTTTCAATGATAAACAACGTTGTACTTTGTAGAATGAGAAAGAACTTCTTCAGCAATAAGCATCTCTCGACAAATGACGAAATACAGATTTTGCTATAAAATTAATTGCTATCAGCCTGACTTAAAACTGTTTGTCTTCCTTATTTATCCACTTCAAATCAAGTTTCAACAATTAAAAAAAAATTGTAGTTTGAGAAAGAACAACTTAATCTTGAGCAATCAGTATAAAAAGAAGGTAAGCAAAGGTGCGAATGTCAAACCATACATGATCAAAACAGGGAGCGGAGGTGTTTGGCTGAGACAAGGTGTGAATGTCCACCCATAATTAATGAAAAGCGGGCAACAAGTAGGTTCGAATGCCCAACCATACATCATCAAAAGCAGGAGTGGATATGTTCGGCTACAAGAAGGTTTGAACGTCTGACCATAGTTTGTAAAAAGCAGGTAAGAAAAGGTTTGACTGCCCGAACATACACCATCAAAAGAGGGAGCGGAGGTGTTCCGCTGTAAGAAGGTGTGAATGTCCGACCATAGTTGGTAAAAAGCGGGTAAGAAAAGGTTAAAATACCCGACTGTACACAATCAATAGCGGGAGCGGAGTTGTTCGGCTACTAAAAGATGTGAAAGTCCGACTATGGTTTGTAAAAAGCGGGTAAGAAAAGGTGCGAATGCCCGAAAATGTATGATCAAAAGAGGGAGCGGAGGTGTTCGGCTGCAAGAAGGTGTGAATGTACACCCATAATTACTGAAAAATGGGTAAGAAAAGGTGCGAATGCCTAACTATACATAATCAAAAGCAGGAGTGGATGTGTTCGGCTCCAAGAAGGGTTGAATGTCTGACCATAGTTTGTAAAAAGCAGGTAAGAAAAGGTTTGACTGCCCGAACATACACCATCAAAAGAGGGAGCGGAGGTGTTCCGCTGTAAGAAGGTGTGAATGTCCGACCATAGTTGGTAAAAAGCGGGTAAGAAAAGGTTAAAATACCCGACTGTACACAATCAATAGCGGGAGCGGAGTTGTTCGGCTACAAGAAGGTGTGAAAGTCCAACCATGGTTTGTAAAAAGCGGGTAAGAAAAGGTTCGAATGCCCGACAATGTATGATCAAAAGAGGGAGCGGAGGTTTTCCGCTGCAAGAAGGTCTGAATGTCCAACCATAATTTGTAAAAACCGGGAAGGAAAGGCTCGAAAGCCCGACTATACACTATCAAAAGCGGGAGCAGAGTGGTTCAGCTGCAAGAAGGTCTGAGTGTCCATCAATAATTGCTTTAAAACATGAAAGAAAATTTTCGAATATCATCCGCACATGATCATAAGAAGGAGAGGAGGTGTTCAGCTGTAAGAAGGTGTGAATGTCCACCCATAATTCCTGAAAAATGGGTAAAAAAAGGTGCGAATGCCCAACCATACATTATCAAAAGCAGGTGTGAATGTCAGATCATAATTTGCAAAAAGCTGATGAGAAAGGGTGAGAATGCCCGACTATACACCATCAAATGCGGGAGCGGAGGTGTTCGGCTCTGAGTAGGTGTGAATGTCCGACCATAATTGCTGAAAAATGTGTTAGAAAAGGAAAGAATGCCGGACCATACATCATCAAAAGCGAGAGAGGTGGTGTTCGGCTACAAGAAGGTGTGAACGTCCAACCAAAGTTTGTAAAAAGCAGTTAAGAAAAGGTTTGAATATCCAACCAAACATAATCAAAAGCGGGAGCATAGCTTTTCGACTGCAAGTAGGTGTGAATGTCAGATCATAATTTGCAAAAAGCTGATGAGAAAGGGTGAGAATGTCCGACTGCACACCATCAAATGCGGGAGCGGAGTTGTTCGGCTGTGAGTAGGTGTGAATCTCCGACCGTAATTTCTGAAAAATGTGTTAGAAAAGGTAAGAATGTCCATACATCATCAAAAGCGAGAGAGGTGGTGTTCGGCTGCAAGTAGGTGTGAATGTCCAGCCATAATTACTCACAAACGGGTAAGAAAAGGTAGTATTGCCAGACCATACATGATCAAAACAGGGAGCGGAGGTGGTTCAGCTGCAAGAAGGTGTGAATGTCCGACTAAAGTTCAAATATATTAACAAAAGCGGGAGGAGAGGTCTTCGGATGAGAGTGGTTGAGAATTTTCAACCATAATCTATAAAATTCGGTGAAAAAAAGGTGTGATAGAACACTGAAAGGTGGAGCGGAAGTGTTCGGCTGCAAGAAGGTGTGAATGTCCGACTATATTTGGTGAAAAGCAGGTGAAGCAAGGTCTGAATGCCCAACCTTACATTATCAAAAGCGAGATCAGAGGTGTTTGGCTGCAAGAAGGCCATAGTTTGCCAAAAGCGGGTAAGCTGCGAATGACCAACTAAATATCAACAAAAGTGGGGTCGGAGGTCTTCGGATGCAACTGGGTGTGAACATCCCACCATACAAGTATGGTGGAGAGGAAGCTGTGAACAGCCGACCATAGTTTGCAAAAAGCGGGTGAGACAAGGTGCGAATGTCCAACCATACATGATCAAAACAGGGAGCGGAGGTGTTTGGCTGTGACAAGGTGTGAATGTCCACCCAAAATTAATGAAAAGCGGGCAAAAAGTAGGTTTGAATGCCCAAGCATACATCATCAAAAGAAGGAGTGGATGTGTTATGCTACAAGAAGGTTTGAATGTCCGAGCATAGTTTGTAAAAAGCGGGTAAGAAAAGGTTCGAATGCCCAAACATACACCATCAAAAGAGGGAGCGGAGGTGTTCCGCTGTAAGAAGGTGTGAATGTCCGACCATAGTTGGTAAAAAGTGGGTAAGAAAAGGTTAAAATACCCGACTTTACACAATCAATAGGGGGAGCGGAGATGTTCGGCTACAAGAAGGTGTGAAAGTCCAACCATGGTTTGTAAAAAGCTGGTAAGAAAAGGTTCGAATGCCCGAATATATACCATCAAAAGCGGAAGCGGAGGTGTTCGGCTGCAAGAAGGTGTGAACGTCCGACCAAAGTTTGTAAAAAGCAGTTAAGAAAAGGTTCGAATATCCAACCAAACATAATCAAAAGCGGGAGCAGAGCTGTTCGACTGCAAGTAGGTGTGAATGTCCAGCCATAATTACTCACAAACGGGTAAGAAAAGGTAGCATTGCCAAACCATACATGATCAAAACAGGGAGCTGAGGTGGTTCAGCACCAAGGTGTGAATGTCTGACTATAGTTTGTAAAAAGCGGGTAAGATAAGGTGCGAATGCCCGACAATGTATAATCAAAAGAGGGAGCAGAGGTTTTCGGCTACAAGAAGGTTTGAATGTCCGACCATAGTTTGTAAAAAGCGGGTAAGAAAAGGTTCAAATGCCTGACTATACACCATCAAAAGCGGGAGCGGAGATGTTCCGCTGTAAGACGGTGTGAATGTCCGACCATAGTTGGTAAAAAGCGGGTAAGAAAAGGTTAAAATACCCGACTGTACACAATCAAAAGCGGAAGTGGAGGTGTTCGGCTGCAAGAAGGTGTGAACGTCCGACCAAAGTTGGCAAAAAGCAGTAAAGAAAAGGTTCGAATATCCAAACATAATTAAAAGCGAGAGAGATTGTGTTCAGCTGCAAGTAGGTGTGAATATCCAGCCATAATTACTCACAAACGGGTAAGAAAATGTAGTATTGCCAGACCATACATGATCAAAACAGGGAGCAGAGGTGGTTTAGCTGCAAAAAGGGGTGAATGTCCAACTAAAGTTCAAATATATTAACAAAAGCGGGAGGAGAGGTCTTCGGATTAGAGTGGTTGAAATTTCCAACCATAATCTATAAAATGCGGTGAAAAAAAAAGGTGTTGAAGGAATTAATTTTATAGCAAAATCCGAAATCATGCATAACTCCGCAAAAGGAACGTATTGCTCAACCAAAGGGATGCTTCTTTCTCATTCAGGGTAATATGAGGAACTTTATGCTTGATACATTTTAGACATGGATAACTATGAAGGACAAAGCAATTTTAACTTGGTTTGAGCAAAGCAATTCATTTTATAGGAAAATCCGAAATCGTGCAGGACTCATGAAAGTAAGCTTATTCTCGGATTCCTGATCCTCCAGTGTTGCTCTTTCCTATACTGCAAAATACAGCCTTGTTCTTTGTTGAAATCGATATAGACATTGATAAATATGAAGGACAAAGCAGTTTCCACTTTGTTTGAGTGAAGGAATTAATTTTATAGCAAAATCCCAAATCAAGCAGAACGTATGAAAATAAGCGTGTTTTCGGATTCCTGATCCTTCAGTGTAGCTATTTCTTCTACTGCAAAATACAATGTTGTTCTTTGTTGAAGTCAATCTAGACATTGATAAATATGAAGGACAAAGCAGTTTTAACATAGTTTGAGTAAAGGAATTCATTTTATACATAAAATCCCAAATCATGCAGAACGTATGAAAATAAGCTTATTCTCGGATTCCTGTTCCTTCAAGTGTTGCTCTTTCTACTACTGCAAAATACAATGTTGTTCTTTGTTGAAGTAAATCTAGACATTGATAAATATGAAGGACAAAGCAGTTTCCACTTTGTTTGAGTGAAGGAATTAATTTTATAGCAAAATCCCAAATCAAGCAGAACGTATGAAAATAAGCGTGTTTTCGGATTCCCGATCCTTCAGTGTTGCTATTTCTTCTACTGCAAAATACAATGTTGTTCTTTGTTGAAGTAAATCTAGACATTGATAAATATGAAGGACAAAGCAGTTTTCACTTGGTTTGAGTGAAGGAATTCATTTTATACATAAAATCCCAAATCATGCAGAACGTATGAAAAGAAGCTTATTCTCGGATTCCTGATCCTTCAGTGTTGCTTTTTCTTCTACTGCAAAATACAATGTTGTTCTTTGTTGAAGTCGATCTAGACATTGATAAATATGAAGGACAAAACAGTTTTAACTTGGTTTGAGTGAAGGAATTCATTTTATACATAAAATCCCAAATCATGCAGAACGTATGAAAAGAAGCTTATTCTCGGATTACTGATCCTTCAGTGTTGCTCTTTCTTCTACTGCAAAATCCAGTGTTGTTCTTTGTTGAAGTCAATCTAGACATTGATAAATTTGAAGGACAAAGCAGTTTTAACTTGGTTTGAGTGAAGGAATTCATTTTATACATAAAATCCCAAATCATGCAGAACGTATGAAAATAAGCTTATTCTCGGATTACTGATCCTTCAGTGTTGCTCTTTCTTCTACTGCAAAATCCAGTGTTGTTCTTTGTTGAAGTCAATCTAGACATTGATAAATATGAAGGACAAAGCAGTTTTAACATAGTTTGAGTGAAGGCATTCATTTATAGTAAAATCAATAATCGTGCAGAACTCATGAAAATAAGCTTATTCTCGGATTCCTAAAACTTTTGATTTGCTCTTTCTTTACTGCAAAGTACAATGTTGTTCTTTGTTGAAGTCGATCTAGACATTGATAAATATGAAGGACAAAGCAGTTTTCACTTGGTTTGAGTGAAGGATTTGCAGCTGAAAACCTCCCGCTCCCGCTTTTGATTGTGTATAGTCGGGCTTTCGAGCCTTTTCTTACCCGGTTTTTAGAAATTATGGTTGGACATTCAGACCTTGCAGCCGAAGACCTCCACTCCCTCTTTTGATCATACATCGTCGGGCATTCGCACCTTGTCTTACCTTCCACGGTTTTTACAAACTATAGACATTCACACCTTGCAGCTGAACCACCTCAGCTCCCTGTTTTGATCATGTATGGTCTGGCAATACTACCTTTTCTTACCCGTTTGTGAGTAATTATGGCTGGACATTCACACCTACTTGCAGTCGAACAGCTCTGCTCCCGCTTTTGATGGTATATATTCGGGCATTCGAACCTTTTCTTAACTGCTTTTTGCAAACTTTGGTCGGACGTTCACACCTTCTTGTAGCCGAATACCTCCGCTTCCGCTTTTGATGGTATATATTCGGGCATTTTAACCTTTTCTTAGCAGCTTTTTACAAACCATGGTTGAACTTTCACACCTTCTTGTAGCCGAACACCTTTGCTCCCGCTTTTGATGGTGTATAGTCAGGCATTTGAACCTTTTCTTACCCGCTTTTTACAAACTATGGTCGGACATTCAAACCTTGTAGCCGAACACCTCCGCTACCTCTTTTGATCATACATTGTCGGGCATTCGCACCTTTTCTTACCCGTTTTTTACAAACCATGGTCGGACTGTCACACATTCTTGTAGCCAAACACATCCGCTCCCGCTATTGATTGTGTACAGTCGGGTATTTTAACCTTTTCTTACCCGTTTTTTACCAACTATGGTCGGACATTCACACCTTCTTACAGCGGAACACCTCTGCTCCCTCTTTTGATGGTGTATGTTTGGGCATTCGAACCTTTTCTTACCCGCTTTTTACAAACTATGCTCGGACATTCAAACCTTCTTGTAGCCGATCACATCCACTCCTGCTTTTGATGATGTATGGTTGGGCATTCAAACCTACTTGTTGCCCGCTTTTCATTAATTTTGGGTGGACATTCACACCTTGTCACAGCCAAACACCTCCGCTCCCTGTTTTGATCATGTATGGTTGGACATTCGCACCTTTTCTCACCCGCTTTTTGCCAACTATGGTCGGCTGTTCACAGCTTCCTCTCCACCATACTTGTATGGTGGGATATTCACACCCACTTGCATCCGAAGACCTTTTGTTGATATTTAGTCGGCCATTCGCAGCTTACCCGCTTTTGGCAAACTATGGCCTTCATGCAGCCAAACACCTCTGATCTCGCTTTTGATGATGTAAGGTTGGGCATTCAGACCTTGCTTCACCTGCTTTTCACCAAATATAGTCGGACATTCACAACTTCTTGCAGCCGAACACTTCCGCTCCACCTTTTAGTGTTCTATCACACCTTTTTTTTCACCGCATTTTATAGATTATGGTTGGAAATTCTCAACCACTCTCATCCAGAGACCTCTCCTCCCGCTTTTGTTAATATATTTGAACTTTAGTCGGACATTCACACCTTCTTGCAGCTGAACCACCTCCGCTCCCTGTTTTGATCATGTATGGTTGGACATTCGCACCTTTTCTCACCCGCTTTTTGCCAACTATGGTCGGCTGTTCACAGCTTCCTCTCCACCATACTTGTATGGTGGGATATTCACACCCACTTGCATCCGAAGACCTTTTGTTGATATTTAGTCGGCCATTCGCAGCTTACCCGCTTTTGGCAAACTATGGCCTTCATGCAGCCAAACACCTCTGATCTCGCTTTTGATGATGTAAGGTTGGGCATTCAGACCTTGCTTCACCTGCTTTTCACCAAATATAGTCGGACATTCACAACTTCTTGCAGCCGAACACTTCCGCTCCACCTTTTAGTGTTCTATCACACCTTTTTTTTCACCGCATTTTATAGATTATGGTTGGAAATTCTCAACCACTCTCATCCAGAGACCTCTCCTCCCGCTTTTGTTAATATATTTGAACTTTAGTCGGACATTCACACCTTCTTGCAGCTGAACCACCTCCGCTCCCTGTTTTGATCATGTATGGTCTGGCAATACTACCTTTTCTTACCCGTTTGTTAGTAATTATGGCTGGACATTCACACCTACTTGCAGCCGAACACCACCTCTCCCGCTTTTGATGATGTATGGACCGGCATTCTTACCTTTTCTAACACATTTTTCAGCAATTATGGTCGGAGATTCACACTTACTCACAGCCGAACAACTCCGCTCCCGCATTTGATGGTGTATAGTCGGGCATTCTCACCCTTTCTCATCAGCTTTTTGCAAATTATGATCTGACATTCACACCTGCTTTTGATAATGTATGGTTTGGCATTCGCACCTTTTCTTACCCATTTTTCAGTAATTATGGGTGGACATTCACACCTTCTTGCAGCTGAACACCTCCTCTCCCGCTATTGATTGTGTACAGTCGGGTATTTTAACCTTTTCTTACCCGCTTTTTACCAAATATGGTCGGACATTCACACCGTCTTACAGCGGAACACCTCTGCTCCCGCTTTTGATGGTGTATAGTCAGGCATTTGAACCTTTTCTTACCCGCTTTTTACAAACTATGCTCGGACATTCAAACCTTCTTGTAACCGAACACCTCCGCTCCCTCTTTTGATTATACATTGTTGGGCATTCGCACCTTATTTACAAACTATAGTCAGACATTCACACCTTGCAGCTGAGCCACCTCAGCTCCCTGTTTTGATAGTGTATGTTCGGGCATTCGAACCTATTCTTACCCCCTTTTTACAAACTATGCTCAGAGATTCACACCTACTCACAGCCGAACAACTCCGCTCCCGCATTTGATGATGTCTTGTCCGGCATTCTAGTCTCTTCTAACACATTTTTCAGCAATTATGGTTGGACATTCACACCTACTCACAGCCGAACACTTCCGCTCCCGCATTTGATGGTGTATAGCCGGGCATTCTCACCCTTTCTCATCAGCTTTTTGCAAATTATGATCTGACATTCACACCTACTTGCAGTCGAACAGCTCTGCTCCCGCTTTTGATTATGTTTGGTTGGATATTCGAACCTTTTCTTAACTGCTTTTTACAAACTTTTGTCGGACTTTCACACCTTCTTGTAGCCAAACAACTCCGCTCCCGCTATTGATTGTGTACAGTCGGGTATTTTAACCTTTTCTTACCCGCTTTTTACCAACTATGGTCGGACATTTACACCTTCTTACAGCGGAACACCTCCGCTCCCTCTTTTGATGGTCTATGTTCGGGCATTCGAACCTTTTCTTACCCGCTTTTTACAAACTATGGTCGGACATTCAAACCTTCTTGTAGCCGAACAACTCCGCTCCCCCTATTGATTGTGTACAGTCGGGTATTTTAACCTTTTCTTACCCGCTTTTGATGGTGTATTGTCAGGCATTTGAACCTTTTCTTACCCGCTTTTTACAAACCATGGTCGGACTTTCAAACCTTCTTGTAGCCCAACACATCCACTCCTGCTTTTGATGATGTATGTTTGGGCATTCGCACCTTTTCTTACCCATTTTTCAGTAATTATGGGTGGACATTCACACCTTCTTGCAGCTGAACACCTCCTCTCCCGCTTATGATGGTGTATAGTCGGGCTTTCAAGCCTTTTCTTACCCGGATTTTACAAATTATAGTCGGACTTTCACATCTTTTAGGAGCCGAACAACTCCGCTCCCGCTTTTGATTATGTTTGGTTGGATATTCGAACCTTTTCTTAACTGCTTCTTACAAACTTTGGTCGGACGTTCACACCTTCTTGCAGCCGAACACCTCCGCTTCCGCTTTTGATGGTATATATTCGGGCATTCGAACCTTTTTTTACCCGCTTTTTACAAACCATGGTTGGACTTTCACACCTTCTTGTAGCCAAACAACTCCGCTCCCCCTATTGATTGTGTACAGTCGGGTATTTTAACCTTTTCTTACCCGCTTTTTACCAACTATGGTCGGACATTCACACCGTCTTACAGCGTAACACCTCCGCTCCCGCTTTTGATGGTGTATAGTCAGGCATTTGAACCTTTTCTTACCCGCTTTTTACAAACTATGGTCGGACATTCAAACCTTCTTGTAGCCAAAAACCTCCGCTCCCTCTTTTGATCATACATTGTTGGGCATTCGCACCTTATCTTACCCGCTTTTTACAAACTATAGTCAGACATTCACACCTTGGTGCTGAACCACCTCAGCTCCCTGTTTTGATCATGTATGGTCTGGCAATACTACCTTTTCTTACCCGTTTGTGAGTAATTATGGCTGGACATTCACACCTACTTGCAGTCGAAAAGCTCTGCTCCCGCTTTTGATGGTGTATTGTCAGGCATTTGAACCTTTTCTTACCCGCTTTTTACAAACCATGGTCGGACTTTCAAACCTTCTTGTAGCCCAACACATCCACTCCTGCTTTTGATGATGTATGTTTGGGCATTCGCACCTTTTCTTACCCATTTTTCAGTAATTATGGGTGGACATTCACACCTTCTTGCAGCTGAACACCTCCTCTCCCGCTTATGATGGTGTATAGTCGGGCTTTCAAGCCTTTTCTTACCCGGATTTTACAAATTATAGTCGGACTTTCACATCTTTTAGGAGCCGAACAACTCCGCTCCCGCTATTGATTGTGTACAGTTGGGTATTTTAACCTTTTCTTACCCGCTTTTTACCAACTATGGTCAGACGTTCAAACCTTCTTGTAGCCGAACATATCCACTCCTGCTTTTGCTGATGTATGGTTGGGCATTCGAACCTACTTGTTGCCCGCTTTTCATTAATTATGGGTGGACATTCACACCTTGTCTCAGCCAAACACCTCCGCTCCCTGTTTTGATCATGTATGGTTTGACATTCGCACCTTTGCTTACCCTCTTTTTATACTGATTGCTCAAGATTAAGTTGTTCTTTCTCAAACTACAAATTTTTTTCAATTGTTGAAACTTGATTTGAAGTGGATAAATAAGGAAGACAAACAGTTTTAAGTCAGGCTGATAGCAATTAATTTTATAGCAAAATCTGTATTTCGTCATTTGTCGAGAGATGCTTATTGCTGAAGAAGTTCTTTCTCATTCTACAAAGTACAACGTTGTTTATCATTGAAAATTGATAAGACATGAATAAATATGAAGGACAAAGCAGTCTTAACTTGGTTTGAGTTAAGGAATTCGTTTTATAGGAGAATCCGAATTCGTGCATAACTCGTAAAATAGAGCTTATTTTCGGATTCCTGAAGAATGAGTCTGGTTCTTTCTCATAATACAAAGTTTGTTGTTTATTGTTGAAACTTCATCAGACCGTTAGATATAGTCGGACTCATCTCGACGCACGGCTTGGGATCTGGAACCAGTACTCTTGAGAGGGGTTGGACTCTCTTCCACTCTGGAGTTGCCCTTGGTGAGAGGCGCAGAGCAGGTGTGGGCATACTTATTGCCCCCCGGCTGTGTGCCAGTACATTGGGGTTTACCCCAGTGAACGAGAGGGTAGCCTCCCACCGCCTTGGGTGGGGGGACGAGTCCTGACTGTTGTTTGTGCCTATGCGCCAAACAGCAGTTCAGAGTACCTACCCTTTTTGGAGTCTCTGGGGGAGGCACTGGAGAATGCTCCTACCGGAGACTCCCTCATTCTGCTGGGGGACTTCAATGCTCACGTGGGCAATGACAGTGAGACCTGGAGGGGTGTGATTGGGAGGAACGGCCCCCCCGATCTGAATCAGAGTGGTGTTATGTTGTTGGACTTCTGTGCCAGTCATAGACTGTCCATAACGAACACCATGTTCAGGCATAAGGGTGTCCATATGTGCACTTGGCACCAGGACACCCTTGGCCACAGTTCGATGATCGACTTTGTGGTTGTATCATCGGACTTGCGGCCGTATGTCCTGGACACTCGGGTGAAGAGAGGGGCGGAGCTGTCAACTGATCACCACCTGGTGGTGAGTTGGCTCCGCTGGTGGGGGAGGATGCCGATCAGACCTGGCAGGCCCAAACGTATTGTGAGGGTCTGCTGGGAGCGTTTGTCAGAATACCCCGTCAGAAGGAGCTTTAACTCCCACCTCCGGCAGAGCTTCAACCATATTTGAGGTGGGGGACATTGAATGGGCCATGTTCCGTGACTCCATTGCCGAGGCAGCTGGTCGGAGTTGTGGCTGTAAGGTGGTCGGTGCCTGTCGTGGCGGCAACCCTCCAACCTGCTGGTGGACACCAGTGGTGAGGGAAGCCGTCAAGCTGAAGAAGGAGTCCTATCGGGCCTTTTTGGCCAGTGGGACCCTGGAAGAAGCTGATAGGTACCGACGGGCCAGACGGGCCGCGGCTTCGGCGGTTGCTGAGGCAAAAACTCGGTCCTGGGAGGAGTTCGGTGAGACCATGGAGAACGATTTCCGGACGGCCTCGAAAAGATTCTGGTCCACCATCCGGCGTCTCAGGGGGGGGAAGCGGCTCACAGTCAACACTGTTTACAGTGGGGACGGGGCTTTGCTGACCTCAACTCGGGATGTTGTGAGTCGGTGGGGGGAGTACTTCGAGGAACTCCTCAATCCTACCAACACGTGCTCGGAAGAGGCAGAGTCGGAGAGCTCGGAGACGGGGCCTCCCATTTCTGGGGCTGAGGTTGCCGAGGTGGTTAAAAAGCTTCTCGGTGTCCATGGCGTGGACATCGGGGACAGTGCCTCTGGACTGGCAGACTGGAGTGGTGGTCCCCCTCTTTAAAAAGGGGGACCGGAGGGTGTGTTCCAACTAAAGGGGTATCACACTCCTCAGCCTCCCTGGTAAGGTCTATTCGGGGGTATTGGAGAGGAGGATCCGTCGGATAATCGAGCCTCGGATTCAGGAGATGCAGTGTGGCTTTCGTCCTGGCCGTGGAACAGTGGACCAGCTCTATACCCTCGGCAGGATCCTGGAGGGTGCATGGGAGTTCGCCCAACCAGTCTACATGTGTTTTGTGGACTTGGAAAAAGCGTTCGACCGTGTCCCTCGTGGAGTCCTGTGGGGGGTGCTCCAGGAATATGGAGTGCCGGACCCCTTGATAGGGGCCGTTCGGTCTCTGTATGACCGGTGCCAGAGTTTGGTCCGCATTGCCGGCAGTAAGTCGGATACGTTTCCGGTGAGAGTTGGACTCCGTCAGGGCTGCCCTTTGTCACCGATTCTGTTCCTAACTTTTATGGACAGAATTTCTAGGCGGAGCCAGGGCGTTGAGGGTGTCCCATTTGGCGACCTCAGAATCGGGTCTCTGCTTTTTGCAGATGATGTGGTTCTGTTAGCGTCGTCAGGCCGTGACCTTCAGCTCTCACTGGAGTGATTCGCAGCCGAGTGTGAAGCGGCTGGGATGACAATCAGCACCTCCAAATCCGAGACTATGGTTCTCAGCCGGAAAAGGGTGGAATGCTCTCTCCGGGTCGGGAATGAGATCCTTCCCCAAGAGGAGGAGTTCAAGTATCTCGGGGTCTTGTTCACGAGTGACGGACGAATGGAGCGGGAGATTGACGGGCGGATCGGTGCAGCGCCTGCAGAGCCTGCAACACTGCAGGCGCTGCACCGACCCGTCGTTGTGAAGAGGGAGCTCTCTACTTACTGGTCAATCTACGTTCCCATCCTCACCTATGGTCACGAGTTGTGGGTAGTGACCGAAAGAACAAGATCGCGAATACAAGCGGCCGAAATGGGTTTCCTCCGCAGGGTGTCTGGGCTCTCCCTTAGAGATAGGGTGAGAAGCTCAGTCATCCGGGAGGGGCTCGGAGTAGAACCGCTGCTCCTCCGCATTGAGAGGAGTCAGATGAGGTGGCTCGGGCATCTGGTTAGGATGCCCCCTGGGCGCCTCCCTGGGGAGGTGTTCCGGGCATGTCCCACTGGGAGGAGACCCCGGGGGAGACCCAGGACACGTTGGAGAGACTATGTCTCTCGGCTGGCCTGGGAACGCCTCGGGGTCCCCCCGGAAGAGCTGGAGGAAGTGGCCGGGGACAGAGACGTCTGGGTTTCTCTGCTCAAGCTGCTGCCCCCGCGACCCGACCCCCAGATAAGCGGCAGATGATGGATGGATGGATGGATATATCCTCCACCAACCAGACTTACAACCCCCGACTAGGGTAGCAGAATTTCTAAGCATCTGTACCCCAAAACTACTATCAAAAATATATAAATTATTGTCTAACATAGATGACGTGATGTAGTGGATGGGGCCACGTAGGTGGTCCCCTTTGGTTGCACTCTGCAGTTCCCTGCCCCTGTTTTAATTACACCTTAGACATTACTACTTATCAAACACACTCACACACACACATTAGGTCTTGGGGGGTGGTTACACTGAGTGGCATCTGGTGGGCGGGGCTCTTTGGGTATGTAGGCTGCCCAGAGTGCCGCGCTCCCAGTTCTACAAGTTTGGCTGCCCCTCAATTTTAATTGCTCACTATTAGAAAATATTGAAGAGCCAGAAGGGTGAGGGGAGGGGTCTTCTTCGCACACCCCTTCTTCCTGGTGTCTGCTCGGGGCAGGAGGGGCCAGGAGGATTAATTAATTTTTCTGCTGGTTCGGGGTCTGTGGTGGCTGGGGGGTTGCTGGCCTCCTGGTGTGCCCGCTGCACTACACCCCAGCAGAGTCGAGGGAGGTAGGATGTGTGGATGTGTGGATGCATGGGACGTGAAAGTGTGTGTGGTAATGATTGGGCCTGGATCTGGGACTTGCTGTCGCCTGGCCTGCCTGTGTTTCTCCCGATGGAGCATCAGCGTTGCCTCTCCCCACTGCTCGCGACTTCACCCACCTGTGGGCATGTCTTGACTCCCAGGGCACTTGGCCAGGGGCGCTGGGGCAGGCGCTGATCCACTTTGTGGCTGTCTGGGGCGCCTAGCCCACCTGGGTATTGGGTGGGGCCTCTGCCGGGGGGTTTGGGGGCGCTCGGGCTCCTGGGGCCCAGGTCCAGTGCACGGCCCATGTCTGGGCGGCTGGGGCCTGGCGGGGTCGGTGGGCTGTTGCCCCTGGTTCCCGGAGTGCCTCTGCCCTATGCTTATGGGGGCTCTTTCCGGGGGCTTCCTCTGCAGTCTTCTGGGTGGATGTGTGGTTGCCCCTGCGGTGGGCTGCCTGGGTTCTGTGCTCTGTGGGGGCTGCTGGTGGCCTGGGTCTTGTGGCCCTCTCTGCCTGCTTCTGATTGCTTGGGGGGGGGCTGTGGATTGTGGCCCTGTACGCTTATACACTCATAACTAAGCACGGTTATCATGTAGGTCCTGTGCCATGGGTGTTGCATGTTCTCACACACACACACACATTCATTAGTCCAGTAGCATGGTCACTAAGCAGTTGATGTATTATCATGTCGTCTCAGGTCATCTATATCCACAGCTGTGTTGTATGCGATTGCCGCTTCTTGTGCTTGTTTTTGTTTGTTTGTGTGTTGGTTTTTTCTCTGCTTGTCTGCTTTCAGGTGCTCCTGGTGGCGCTAAGGCTGGATTCCCCTCATAGGCCATGGATTGTTGTCTGTTTTGTTTTTTACAGGTGTAGCAGCTGGTTGTCTGGTTTTTGTTTCTATTTTTGTTCTGTTTCCTCTTCTTTCCTCTTCTTCTTTCCTTGTCCCCCGGTCCGGTTCAGTTCAGTTCATGTCATATATTGTAAACAGAAATAAATAAATGGGCATCAAGGGGAGCTTTACATTTATAAAACTTCCCTTGGCAAAACTAATCTGTTTGGCATCAAAGGTATTCAGACTACAATTCTTCTGACATAATGCTGAACAGGACAAGGGGAAAAATAAGTAAAGAAGACAGTTCTGCCGAAAGCCAGGGATAGACCTGTTCTAAGTTCTATACTTTTTAAAAGGGGCGTGTTTATCAACTATGGAATTAGAAGATTTACAAAAATGGTCAAGTGCTAGATCTTCATCTGGGATTTTAACAGTGTCATTTAACTATTCAACAGATCAGTTAAAAAAAAGCCTGCTCATGGAGATGTTTCAGGATCTGGATACCAAGCGTGGACCTAATGTTTTCATTTTTGCAATTCTGATACAGGCTATTGAGCAGTGATAACTAACACCAAGTTCAGATACTGCGGATTTTCTACCTTTGATTTGTTAAGATTGAGCCAATCAGGGACAACCTTGAAGGATCTCTTTGGTTTTGTAGGATCAGTAATTACCTGAGAAAGGTTGATATTGGTACACACCTTTTTTAAATGATCAGAGGCAGAGTTCAACTTGTTTAAATTAAAATTGCCACACAGAGATTGGGTTTAGGCCACATGCACACAGAATGACATCAACAAATATAAGAAATATTAAACATTTACACATAGATTTTTGAATACATGTAGAGGAATGATACTTTGAAATGTGCTCATTGCGGAGTTATAATCAGTTGAGTAATGAAGGTTGAACTATTCTAGGAAAGAGGTTCTATTCCCAGCATCATGATGGACACTCCTGATATAGAAGGTTTCGCTAACGCATTGGAATTGTTTTACTATTTTCATATGCATGTGCAATGAAGAATTGCTTGCTGCTGATAAATGCAAAGAAGAACAGCTTACACATAGATGCTCACATATAGGCTGCTGAATGCAATGAAGATCTGCTTATCAAGTAAAGTTCAATGTCAATGTGTAATATTCAATTAGGATTTGCAAAACAGTGAAGTTAAACAATGAATGGGTCCATAGTCGGTATGAGAAGACTACAGGAATATTTACCTGGGTGTACGTTCAAACAGAGATGAGAAAATTGCGATAAATAATTGTTTGTTTGTTTGTTATATATATGTATGTTATGTGTATAAACTGTGTTGAGTTATAGTTACTCAGTAGTGTCTCAGTGAAACAACCGACGGGGGAAGCCTTGCGGTGACAACAAAAGCAGTGTTTTACTGATCAGTCAAGTTGCTCCAGTGTACTCCATACAAACTGGTTGGCTACTGAAGGGATAGAAAATGGGGAATACTTGTTTTAAAGCAAACAAGGAATTAGATGGGAAAAATACATGTTTTAATGGGACCCAGACAATATTAAATACTCAGACAGATGGGAGAAGAAGTGTAGTTTTGTAGGAAATCACAAAATGATTACATAGAATTAGTGAAATCAATTGAAGAATGCCTTTCTGAAGAGCTGTTTACCACAGATGAGCAGCTTTGCGACCAAGCACATTGTAGATCGCTTTACTGCCAAAATGATCTAATTTAATGGATTGGTTTAGACATGCATAACAGCATTTTAAGAACAAAGAGAGAAACAAAAAGGGACAACGCTTCATGGTGGAAGGTGATGTATAAATAACTGTGTATATGATGAAGGGGGTGGCAACACCCATTCCGAAATCCCGCCATTCCGACATCCCGCTATTCCGACATCCCACCATTCCGACATACCACCATTCCGACATGCAAACGTCCCACCATTCCGACATCCCACCATTGCGACATCCCGCTATTCTGACGTTCAAATGTCCCACCATTCCGACAAGGCTTTCCGTATAAGGAAATGTGTGTTACTCAACAGGTGAGTCCCTTCTTTCTGTTCATGCAATTTATATGTTTAACATGTTTATAGACAAGCGTTATTAAAAACACAAAGTCTCGGCAACTGGAGGAGGAGAAGCAGTCCGCGGTGGTTTTCAATCACACACTCCAATGCCACTTGTTTCAACTTCCGAAAATTTAATCCAGGAAAAAAAGGCTTACAAACATGGACCAAAACGGCTCCATAACACGCACAAGAATCCAAAAGAAACGAAAGTTAACTAAAAGAAAGCAAATAAACAGTATGAAGTGGTCAAAATTGGTTTTACGCATGCCTATGTGCGTCTGGCACATGCGTCTTCGGGCTCTCCCACGTTGGTTTGTGGATGAAAGCTATATGTTCAGCTGTAATGTCATGTAAAAACAATCTCTACATGACATTTAGTCCCAGGTGTGACCAGTTAGGTCCTTAAGATATCAACAGGCTGTATAAAGCTACAACCGTTGCGGTGTGTGTTTGTGCCAAATGCGTAAAACCCATCCGCGCTTCCCAAAATTGGAGTAAGTACTCATAAATCACGTGAATAACATGAATAAACGTTTTTACTGCATTTTGTTTTGTTTTATACGTTCTATGCTGTCATTTCTATCTTCTCCTATTGGCAAGGCAAGGCAGAGTGCTCGCAACTGTGTCCTGTGCAGTAGCCGTGATATCTGTAATTGCAATTATTACTTTTGCATATGATGACAGCGTGCAAAAGACGCATGGGCTCTGTGGAGAACTCCGCTCCAGCTGGCTGCTGTGACAGCTCACTGACACTGTATTTCTGCTTAATCAGTTTCAGTCTCGCCAGAGTTACATTAATATCTGTATTTTTATATTTGAAATTCAGGGGATTTTGATAATAGATTATTAAAGTTTGTTTGCGAGGCTGTGGCCTCTGCATGTGCAAAGCTTGTGCGCCAAACTTTAGGGCGTATTTGCGCCGGCATATCATTAGTGCAAAATGTTTTGGGTAAAAAATAGGCTATTAAAAGGAACTGTCGGAATGGCGGTATGTTAAAAAAAACAAAAAACATACTGCCATTCCGACCACAGGAGGAAAAAAGTGTCGGAATGGTGGGACGTTTGATAAAAAATTAAGTGTCGCCATTCCGACAATTGGAGACCCATGTCGGAATGGCGAGATGTCGGAATGGCAGCATGTAACCATGATGAAGGAGAGACCATTTGAGCAGCACAGCCATTTCGCAGCACAGGGACAGCAATCCAAGTTACAGGATCTCCCACGTGGTATCACCTGTCACATTGTGTCAAGGCATCAAAAGAAGAAAAAATCACCAAACTCAAGGACAAAAAGACAAAGACTCCGGTGAACGAAGACAGAGGACTGACAAACCAGAAATACAAAAGGATTCTCGATATCAAGATCCAGAAGAAGAGGCTAACAATGCCACGAACACTTACGATGCTGGGAATGATGCCAGCAATGAACAGAGAAGAAGATTCAGTGTCATCAATCTGCATTACGTGCCTCTAATGAGGGGGTGAATATAGAATCCTCAACGATTACAACGTCTCTGGGAACTGTGACAACAACAAGGTTTAAACCATTTTGATATATATTGTAACCTATTGTCTAAGGAATAGTGCTGAAAATGAGGTAAATCTAATCCACCACTGTCCTTGGTCTTCTGTAGGGTTTTTAAACTAATACGTGGTGGTTTGTTTTTCCATAGAAATTTGGAGATGCATGAATCTAGTGACTTAAACCAAGTAGCAGATGGTTTTATGGGGATCATTGAGAACAAATAGTTAACTTTTGGTAGTATCATCATTTTAATGGATGTAACTCTCCCCATAAGTGGTATAGGTAAGGACTTCCAACGAGAGATCGTCCTCTACTCTACTGTCTTTAATAATTGCACATAATTTAGCTTTGTTAGCTCTGAGAGCCTGGAGGAAATGTTTATGCCTAAATATCTAATATTTCCTGACTGTAAAGTGATCGCAGGTATATTATGGACCCTACAGTTAATGGGCAGAACTGTGGTCTTAGACCAGTTGATAGAGTAGTCAGAAAGTGCTGAGAATTTATTTATGAGTGTGATCGTGTGACTGAGAGACGTGACTGAGAGACGTCAGTGAGTTCTGAAGGAAAAGTCATCAGTATAAAGACTTATTTTATGCTCAATATTTTGGGATTAATTACTCACAAACGGGTAAGAAAAGGTAGTATTGCCAGACCATACATGATCAAAACAGGGAGCGGAGGTGGTTCAGCTGCAAGGTGTGAATGTCTGACTATAGTTTGTAAAAAGCGGGTAAGATAAGGTGCGAATGCCCGACAATGTATGATCAAAAGAGGGAGCGGAGGGTTTTGGCTACAAGAAGGTTTGAATGTCCGACCATAGTTTGTAAAAAGCGGGTAAGAAAAGGTTACCATACATCATCAAAAGCAGGAGTGGATGTGTTCGGCTACAAGAAGATTTGAATGTCCATCAATAATTGCTTTAAAACATGAAAGAAAATTTTCAAATATCAAACCGCACATGATCATAAGCGGGAAAGGAGTTGTTCAGCTGCAAGAAGGTGTGAATGTCCACCCATAATTACTGAAAAATGGGTAAGAAAAGGTGAAAATGCCCAACCATACATCATCAAAAGCAGGAGTGGATGTGTTCGGCTACAAGAAAGTTTGAATGTCCGACCATAGTTTGTAAAAAGCGGGTAAGAAAAGGTTCGAATGCCCGAACATAGACCATCAAAAGAGGGAGCGGAGGTGTTCCGCTGTAAGAAGGTGTAAATGTCCGACCATAGTTGGTAAAAAGCGGGTAAGAAAAGGTTAAAATACCCGACTGTACACAATCAATAGCGGGAGCGGAGTTGTTTGGCTACAAGAAGGTGTGAAAGTCCGACCACGGTTTGTAAAAAGCGGGTAAGAAAAGGTTCGAATGCCCGAATATATACCATCAAAAGTGGAAGTGGATGTGTTCGGCTGCAAGAAGGTGTGAACGTCCGACCAAAGTTTGTAAAAAGCAGTTAAGAAAAGGTTCGAATATCCAACCAAACATAATCAAAAGCGGGAGCAGAGCTGTTCGACTGCAAGTAGGTGTGAATGTCAGATCATAATTTGCAAAAAGCTGATGAGAAAGGGTGAGAATGCTCGGCTATACACCATCAAATGTGGGAGCGGAAGAGGTCGGCTGTGAGTAGGTGTGAATGTCCAACCATAATTGCTGAAAAATGTGTTAGAAGAGACTAGAATGCCGGACAAGACATCATCAAATGCGGGAGCGGAGTTGTTCGGCTGTGAGTAGGTGTGAATCTCCGAGCATAGTTTGTAAAAAGGGGGTAAGAATAGGTTCGAATGCCCGAACATACACTATCAAAACAGGGAGCTGAGGTGGCTCAGCTGCAAGGTGTGAATGTCTGACTATAGTTTGTAAATAAGGTGCGAATGCACAACAATGTATAATCAAAAGAGGGAGCGGAGGTTTTCGGCTACAAGAAGGTTTGAATGTCCGACCATAGTTTGTAAAAAGCGGGTAAGAAAAGGTTCAAATGCCTGACTATACACCATCAAAAGCGGGAGCGGAGGTGTTCCGCTGTAAGACGGTGTGAATGTCTGACCATATTTGGTAAAAAGCGGGTAAGAAAAGGTTAAAATACCCGACTGTACACAATCAATAGCGGGAGAGGAGGTGTTCAGCTGCAAGAAGGTGTGAATGTCCACCCATAATTACTGAAAAATGGGTAAGAAAAGGTGCGAATGCCAAACCATACATTATCAAAAGCAGGTGTGAATGTCAGATCATAATTTGCAAAAAGCTGATGAGAAAGGGTGAGAATGCCCGACTATACACCATCAAATGCGGGAGCGGAGTTGTTCGGCTGTGAGTAATTGTGAATCTCCGACCATAATTGCTGAAAAATGTGTTAGAAAAGGTAAGAATGCCGGCCATACATCATCAAAAGCGGGAGAGGTGGTGTTCGGCTGCAAGTAGGTGTGAATGTCCAGCCATAATTACTAACAAACGCGTAAGAAAAGGTAGTATTGCCAGACCATACATGATCAAAACAGGGAGCGGAGGTGGTTCAGCTGCAAGAAGGTGTCAATGTCCGACTAAAGTTCAAATATATTAACAAAAGCGGGAGGAGAGGTATTCGGATGAGAGTGGTTGAGAATTTCCAACCATAATCTATAAAATGCGGTGAAAAAAAAGGTGTGATAGAACACTAAAAGGTGGAGCGGAAGTGTTCGGCTGCAAGAAGGTGTGAATGTCCGACTATATTTGGTGAAAAGCAGGTGAAGCAAAGTCTGAATGCCCAACCTTACATCATCAAAAGCGAGATCAGAGGTGTTTGGCTGCATGAAGGCCATAGTTTGCCATAAGCGGGTAAGCTGCGAATGACCGACTAAATATCAACAAAAGGTCTTCGGATGCAAGTGGGTGTGAACAGCCGACCATAGTTGGCAAAAAGCGGGTGAGAAAAGGTGCGAATGTCCAACCATACATGATCAAAACAGGGAGCGGAGGTGTTTGGCTGTGACAAGGTGTGAATGTCCACCCAAATTTAATGAAAAGCGGGCAACAAGTAGGTTTGAATGCCCAACCATACATCATCAAAAGCAGGAGTGGATGTGTTCGGCTACAAGAAGGTTTGAATGTCCGAGCATAGTTTGTAAAAAGCGGGTAAGAAAAGGTTCGAATGCCTGACTATACACCATCAAAAGCGGGAGCGGAGGTGTTCGGCTACAAGAAGGTGTGAAAGTTCAACCATGGTTTGTAAAAAGCTGCTAATAAAAGGTTTGAATGCCCGAATATATACCATCAAAAGCGGGAGCAGAGCTGTTCGACTGCAAGTAGGTGTGAATGTCCAGCCATAATTACTCACAAACGGGTAAGAAAAGGTAGTATTGCCAGACCATACATGATCAAAACAGGGAGCTGAGGTGGTTCAGCTGCAAGGTGTGAATGTCTGACTATAGTTTGTAAAAAGCGGGTAAGACAAGGTGCGAATGCCCGACAATGTATGATCAAAAGAGGGAGTGGAGGTCTTCGGCTGCAAGGTCTGAATGTCTAACCATAATTTCTAAAAACCGGGTAAGAAAAGGCTCGAAAGCCCGACTATACACAATCAAAAGCGGGAGCAGGAGGTTTTCAGCTGCAAATCCTTCACTCAAACCAAGTGAAAACTGCTTTGTCCTTCATATTTATCAATGTCTAGATCGACTTCAACAAAGAACAACATTGTACTTTGCAGTAAAGAAAGAGCAAATAAAAAGTTTTAGGAATCCGAGAATAAGCTTATTTTCATGAGTTCTGCACGATTATTGATTTTACTATAAATGAATGCCTTCACTCAAATTATGTTAAAACTGCTTTGTCCTTCATATTTATCAATGTCTAGATTGACTTCAACAAAGAACAACACTGGATTTTGCAGTAGAAGAAAGAGCAACACTGAAGGATCAGTAATCCGAGAATAAGCTTATTTTCATACGTTCTGCATGATTTGGGATTTTATGTATAAAATGAATTTCTTCACTCAAACCAAGTTAAAACTGCTTTGTCCTTCATATTTATCAATGTCTAGATCGACTTCAACAAAGAACAACATTGTATTTTGCAGTAGAAGAAAAAGCAACACTGAAGGATCAGGAATCCGAGAATAAGCTTCTTTTCATACGTTCTGCATGATTTGGGATTTTATGTATAAAATGAATTCCTTCACTCAAACCAAGTGAAAACTGCTTTGTCCTTCATATTTATCAAAGTCTAGATTTACTTCAACAAAGAACAACATTGTATTTTGCAGTAGTAGAAAGAGCAACACTTGAAGGAACAGGAATCCGAGAATAAGCTTATTTTCATACGTTCTGCATGATTTGGGATTTTATGTATAAAATTAATTCCTTCACTCAAACAAAGTGGAAACTGCTTTGTCCTTCATATTTATCAATGTCTATATCGATTTCAACAAAGAAAAAGGCTGTATTTTGCAGTATAGGAAAGAGCAACACTGGAGGATCAGGAATCCGAGAATAAGCTTACTTTCATGAGTCCTGCACGATTTCGGATTTTCCTATAAAATGAATTGCTTTGCTCAAACCAAGTTAAAATTGCTTTGTCCTTCATAGTTATCCATGTCTAAAATGTATCAAGCATAAAGTTCCTCATATTACCCTGAATGAGAAAGAAGCATCCCTTTGGTTGAGCAATACATTCCTTTTGCGGAGTTATGCATGATTTCGGATTTTGCTATAAAATTAATTCCTTCACACCTTTTTTTTTCACCGCATTTTATAGATTATGGTTGGAAATTTCAACCACTCTAATCCGAAGACCTATCCTCCCGCTTTTGTTAATATATTTGAACTTTAGTTGGACATTCACCCCTTTTTGCAGCTAAACCACCTCCGCTCCCTGTTTTGATCATGTATGGTCTGGCAATACTACATTTTCTTACCCGTTTGTGAGTAATTATGGCTGGATATTCACACCTACTTGCAGCTGAACACAATCTCTCTCGCTTTTAATTATGTTTGGATATTCGAACCTTTTCTTTACTGCTTTTTGCCAACTTTGGTCGGACGTTCACACCTTCTTGCAGCCGAACACCTCCGCTTCCGCTTTTGATGGTATATATTCGGGCATTCGAACCTTTTCTTACCAGCTTTTTACAAACGATGGTTGGACTTTCACACCTTCTTGTAGCCGAACAACTCCGCTCCCGCTATTGATTGTGTACAGTCGGGTATTTTAACCTTTTCTTACCCGCTTTTTACCAACTATGGTCGGACATTCACACCGTCTTACAGCGGAACATCTCCGCTCCCGCTTTTGATGGTGTATAGTCAGGCATTTGAACCTTTTCTTACCCGCTTTTTACAAACTATGGTCGGACATTCAAACCTTCTTGTAGCCGAAAACCTCTGCTCCCTCTTTTGATTATACATTGTCGGGCATTCGCACCTTATCTTACCCGCTTTTTACAAACTATAGTCAGACATTCACACCTTGGTGCTGAACCACCTCAGCTCCCTGTTTTGATCATGTATGGTCTGGCAATACTACCTTTTCTTACCCGTTTGTGAGTAATTATGGCTGGACATTCACACCTACTTGCAGTCGAACAGCTCTGCTCCCGCTTTTGATTATGTTTGGTTGGATATTCGAACCTTTTCTTAACTGCTTTTTACAAACTTTGGTCGGACGTTCACACCTTCTTGCAGCCGAACACCTCCGCTTCCGCTTTTGATGGTATATATTCGGGCATTCGAACCTTTTCTTACCAGCTTTTTACAAACCATGGTTGGACTTTCACATCTTCTTGTAGCCGAACAACTCTGCTCCCCCTATTGATTGTGTACAGTCGGGTATTTTAACCTTTTCTTACCCACTTTTTACCAACTTTGGTCGGACATTCACACCTTCTTACAGCGGAACACCTCCGCTCCCTCTTTTGATGGTGTATGTTTGGGCATTCGAACCTTTTCTTACCCGCTTTTTACAAACTATGCTCGGACATTCAAACCTTCTTGTAGCCGAACACATCCACTCCTTCTTTTGATGATGTATGCTTGGGCATTCAAACCTACTTTTTGCCCGCTTTTCATTAATTTTGGGTGGACATTCACACCTTGTCACAGCCAAACACCTCCGCTCCCTGTTTTGATCATGTATGGTTGGACATTCGCACCTTGTCTCACCCGCTTTTTGCAAACTATGGTCGGCTGGTCACAGCTTCCTCTCCACCATACTTGTATGGTGGGATGTTCACACCCAGTTGCATCCGAAGACCTCCGCCCCCACTTTTGTTGATATTTAGTTGGTCATTCGCAGCTTACCCGCTTTTGGCAAACTATGGCCTTCTTGCAGCCAAACACCTCTGATCTCGCTTTTGATAATGTAAGGTTGGGCATTCAGACCTTGCTTCACCTGCTTTTCACCAAATATAGTCGGACATTCACACCTTCTTGCAGCCGAACACTTCCGCTCCACCTTTTAGTGTTCTATCAAACCTTTTTTTCACCGAATTTTATAGATTATGGTTGGAAATTCTCAACCACTCTCATCCGAAGACCTCTCCTCCCGCTTTTGTTAATATATTTGAACTTTAGTCGGACATTCACACCTTCTTGCAGCTGAACCACCTCCGCTCCCTGTTTTGATCATGTATGGTCTGGCAATACTACCTTTTCTTACCCGTTTGTGAGTAATTATGGCTGGACATTCACACCTACTTGCAGCCGAACACCACCTTTCTCGCTTTTGATGATGTATGGACCGGCATTCTTACCTTTTCTAACACATTTTTCAGAAATTACGGTCGGAGATTCACACCTACTCACAGCCGAACAACTCCGCTCCCGCATTTGATGGTGTGCAGTCGGACATTCTCACCCTTTCTCATCAGCTTTTTGCAAATTATGATCTGACATTCACACCTACTTGCAGTCGAAAAGCTATGCTCCCGCTTTTGATTATGTTTGGTTGGATATTCAAACCTTTTCTTAACTGCTTTTTACAAACTTTGGTTGGACGTTCACACCTTCTTGTAGCCGAACACATCCACTCCTGCTTTTGATGATGTATGGTTGGGCATTCGCACCTTTTTTTTACCCATTTGTCAGGATTAATGGGTGGACATTCACACCTTCTTGCAGCTGAACACCTCCTCTCCCCCATATGACCATGTGCGGTTTGATTTTCGAAAATTTTCTTTCATGTTTTCTAGCAATTATTGATGGACATTTAGACCTTCTTGCAGCTGAACACCTCCGCCCCTGCTTTTGATCATACCTTGTCAGGCATTCGCACCATGTCTTACCCGCTTTTTACAAACTTTAGTCGAACATTTACACCTTTTTGCAGCCGAACACCACCTCTCTCGCTTTTGATGATGTATGGTCCGGCATTCTTTCCTTTTCTAACACATTTTTCAGCAATTGTGGTCGGACATTCACACCTACTCAGAGCCGAACACCTCCGCTCCCGCATTTGATGGTGTATAGTCGGGCATTCTCACCCTTTCTCATCAGCTTTTTGCAAATTATGATCTGACATTCACACCTGCTTTTGATAATGTATGGTTGGGCATTCGCACCTTTTTTTTACCCATTTTTCAGGAATTATGGGTGGACATTCACACCTTCTTGCAGCTGAACACCTCCTCTCCTTCTTATGATCATGTGCGGATGATATTCGAAAATTTTCTTTCATGTTTTAAAGCATTTATTGATGGACATTCAGACCTTCTTGCAGCTGAACCACTCTGCTCCCGCTTTTGATGGTGTATAGTCGGGCTTTCGAGCCTTTCCTTCCCGGTTTTTACAAATTATGGTTGGACATTCAGACCTTCTTGCAGCCGAACACCTCCGCTCCCTCTTTTGATCATACATTGTCGGGCATTAGCACCTTTTCTTACCCGCTTTTTACAAACCATAGTCGGACTTTCACATCTTTTAGTAGCCGAACAACTCCGCTCCCGCTATTGATTGTGTACAGTCGGGTATTTTAACCTTTTCTTACCCGCTTTTTACCAACTATGGTCGGACATTCACACCTTCTTACAGCGGAACACCTCCGCTCCCTCTTTTGATGGTGTATGTTCGGGCAGTCAAACCTTTTCTTACCTGCTTTTTACAAACTATGGTCAGACATTCAACCCTTCTTGGAGCCGAACACATCCACTCCTGCTTTTGATTATGTATAGTTGGGCATTCGCACCTTTTCTTATCCATTTTTCAGTAATTATGGGTGTACATTCACACCTTCTTGCAGCCGGACACCTCCGCTCCCTCTTTTGATCATACATTTTCGGGCATTCGCACCTTTTCTTACCCGCTTTTTACAAACCATGGTCGGACTTTCACACCTTTTAGTAGCCGAACAACTCCACACCCGCTACTGATTGTGTACAGTCGGGTATTTTAACCTTTTCTTACCCGTTTTTTACCAACTATGGTCGGACATTCACACCTTCTTACAGCGGAACACCTCCGCTCCCTCCTTTGATGGTGTATGTTCGGGCATTCGAACCTTTTCTTACCCGCTTTTTACAAACTATGGTCAGACGTTCAAACCTTCTTGTAGCCGAACATATCCACTCCTGCTTTTGATGATGTATGGTTGGGCATTCGAACCTACTTGTTGCCCGCTTTTCATTAATTATGGGTGGACATTCACACCTTGTCTCAGCCAAACACCTCCGCTCCCTGTTTTGATCATGTATGGTTTGACATTCGCACCTTTGCTTACCCTCTTTTTATACTGATTGCTCAAGATTAAGTTGTTCTTTCTCAAACTACAAAAGTTTTTTAATTGTTGAAACTTGATTTGAAGTGGATAAATAAGGAAGACAAACAGTTTTAAGTCAGGCTGATAGCAATTAATTTTATAGCAAAATCTGTATTTCGTCATTTTTCGAGAGATGCTTATTGCTGAAGAAGTTCTTTCTCATTCTACAAAGTACAACGTTGTTTATCATTGAAACTTGATTAGACATGAATAAATATGAAGGACAAAGCAGTCTTAACATGGTTTGAGTTAAGGAATTCGTTTTATAGGAGAATCCGAATTCGTGCATAACTCGTAAAATAGAGCTTATTTTCGGATTCCTGAAGAATGAGTCTGGTTCTTTCTCATAATACAAAGTTTGTTGTTTATTGTTGAAACTTCATCAGACCGTTAGATATAGTCGGACTCACCTCGACGCACGGCTTGGGATCTGGAACCAGTACTCTTGAGAGGGGTTGGACTCTCTTCCACTCTGGAGTTGCCCGTGGTGAGAGGCGCAGAGCAGGTGTGGGCATACTTATTGCCCCCCGGCTGTGTGCCAGTACATTGGGGTTTACCCCAGTGAACGAGAGGGTAGCCTCCCTCCGCCTTTGGGTGGGGGGACGAGTCCTGACTGTTGTTTGTGCCTATGCGCCAAACAGCAGTTCAGAGTACCTACCCTTTTTGGAGTCTCTGGGGGAGGCACTGGAGAATGCTCCTACCGGAGACTCCCTCATTCTGCTGGGGGACTTCAATGCTCACGTGGGCAATGACAGTGAGACCTGGAGGGGTGTGATTGGGAGGAACGGCCCCCCCGATCTGAATCAGAGTGGTGTTATGTTGTTGGACTTCTGTGCCAGTCATAGACTGTCCATAACGAACACCATGTTCAGGCATAAGGGTGTCCATATGTGCTCTTGGCACCAGGACACCCTTGGCCGCAGTTCGATGATCGACTTTGTGGTTGTATCATCGGACTTGCGGCCGTATGTCCTGGACACTCGGGTGAAGAGAGGGGCGGAGCTGTCAACTGATCACCACCTGGTGGTGAGTTGGCTCCGCTGGTGGGGGAGGATGCCGATCAGACCTGGCAGGCCCATACGTATTGTGAGGGTCTGCTGGGAGCGTTTGTCAGAATCCCCCGTCAGAAGGAGCTTTAACTCCCACCTCCGGCAGAGCTTCAACCATATTTGAGGTGGGGGACATTGAGTCCGAATGGGCCATGTTCCGTGACTCCATTGCCGAGGCAGCTGGTCGGAGTTGTGGCCGTAAGGTGATCGGTGCCTGTCGTGGCGGCAACCCTCGAACCTGCTGGTGGACACCAGTGGTGAGGGAAGCCGTCAAGCTGAAGAAGGAGTCCTATCGGGCCTTTTTGGCCAGTGGGACCCTGGAAGAAGCTGATAGGTACCGACGGGCCAGACGGGCCACGGCTTCGGCGGTTGTGAGGCAAAAACTCGGGCCTAGGAGGAGTTCGGTGAGACCATGGAGAACGATTTCCGGATGGCCTCGAAAAGATTCTGGTCCACCATCCGGCGTCTCAGGGGGAGGGAAGCGGCTCACAGTCAACACTGTTTACAGTGGGGACGGGGCTTTGCTGACCTCAACTAGGGATGTTGTGAGTCGGTGGGGGGAGTACTTCGAGGAACTCCTCAATCCTACCAACACGTGCTCGGAAGAGGCAGAGTCGGAGAGCTCGGAGACGGGGCCTCCCATTTCTGGGGCTGAGGTTGCCGAGGTGGTTAAAAAGCTCCTCGGTGGCAAGGCCCCGGGGGTGGATGAGGTCCGTCCTGAGTTTCTCAAGGCTCTGGATGTTGTAGGGCTGTCTTGGCTGACACGCCTCTGCAGTATCGCGTGGACATCGGGGACAGTGCCTCTGGACTGGCAGATTGGGGTGGTGGTCCCCCTCTTTAAAAAGGGGGACCGGAGGGTGTGTTCCAACTATAGGGGTATCACACTCCTCAGCCTCCCTGGTAAGGTCTATTCGGGGGTATTGGAGAGGAGGATCCGTCGGATAATCGAGCCTCGGATTCAGGAGATGCAATGTGGCTTTCGTCCTGGCCGTGGAACAGTGGACCAGCTCTATACCCTCGGCAGGATCCTGGAGGGTGCATGGGAGTTCGCCCAACCAGTCTACATGTGTTTTGTGGACTTGGAGAAAGCGTTCGACCGTGTCCCTCGTGGAGTCCTGTGGGGGGTGCTCCGGGAATATGGAGTGCCGGACCCCTTGATAGGGGCCGTTCGGTCTCTGTATGACCGGTGCCAGAGTTTGGTCCGCATTGCCGGCAGTAAGTCGGATACGTTTCCGGTGAGAGTTGGACTCCGTCAGGGCTGCCCTTTGTCTCCGATTCTGTTCCTAACTTTTATGGACAGAATTTCTAGGCGGAGCCAGGGCGTTGAGGGTGTCCCATTTGGCGACCTCAGAATCGGGTCTCTGCTTTTTGCAGATGATGTGGTTCTGTTAGCGTCGTCAGGCCGTGACCTTCAGCTCTCACTGGAGTGATTCGCAGCCGAGTGTGAAGCGGCTGGGATGAGAATCAGCACCTCCAAATCCGAGACTATGGTTCTCAGCCGTAAAAGGGTGGAATGCTCTCTCCGGGTCGGGAATGAGATCCTTCCCCAAGAGGAGGAGTTCAAGTATCTCAGGGTCTTGTTCACGAGTGACGGACGAATGGAGCGGGAGATTGACGGGTGGATCGGTGCGGCGCCTGCAGTGTTGCAGGCTCTGCACCGACCCGTCGTTGTGAAGAGGGAGCTGAGCCAGAAGGCGAAGCTCTCTACTTACTGGTCAATCTACGTTCCCATCCTCACCTATGGTCACGAGTTGTGGGTAGTGACCGAAAGAACAAGATCGCGAATACAAGCGGCCGAAATGGGTTTCCTCCGCAGGGTGTCTGGGCTCTCCCTTAGAGATAGGGTGAGAAGCTCAGTCATCCGGGAGGGGCTCGGAGTAGAACCGCTGCTCCTCCGCATTGAGAGGAGTCAGATGAGGTGGCTCGGGCATCTGGTTAGGATGCCCCCTGGGCGCCTCCCTGGGGAGGTGTTCCGGGCACGTCCCACTGGGAGGAGACCCCGGGGGAGACCCAGGACACGTTGGAGAGACTATGTCTCTCGGCTGGCCTGGGAACGCCTCGGGGTCCCCCCGGAAGAGCTGGAGGAAGTGGCCGGGGACAGAGACGTCTGGGTTTCTCTGCTCAAGCTGCTGCCCCCGCGACCCGACCCCCGGATAAGCGGCAGATGATGGATGGATGGATGGATATATCCTCCACCAACCAGACTTACAACCCCCGACTAGGGTAGCAGAATTTCTAAGCAGCTGTACCCCAAAACTACTATCAAAAATATATAAATTATTGTCTAAGATAGATGACACAATGTCTCTTCCATCCTCAAAATAGGAGGCAGATTTATCCATCAGTTCTGGTCATAGCTTCTAACCACAAACATGTTTGAACACCTTCATAAAGACTCGAAATCCTAATTTACAGCTCATACAATACAAAATCCTTCATAGAACACACTATACAGGACAAAGGATGTTCAGGATGGGTCTAACACACTCAAACATCTGCTCACATTGCACAGATAACACACCTGATGATTATGCACACGCTTTGTGGTTTTTCTGCGCCTGTCCAGAAGTTCTGGCTTGAAGTCTGTGAGGACCTATCAACATGGCTAAAGTGTAGCATCCCTGCATGCCCCACACTGTGCATACTGGGTGACTTAGACAACATCAACATGGAAATTAACTCAGCACACATGGTTGTCACAGTGTTATGTATCGCAAAGAAAACTATTCTCATGAACTGGAAAGCGAAGAACAATCTGTGTATTAACCAGTTTAGAAATTTTCTTTTAGATTATATTAGCATGGAAACAATGTCTGCCTCCTCAAAACATCAATTGGCTGAATTTCATTCTCTTTGGTCCCCTCTGATTAGTTTTATCACATAGTGGTGGTGGTGGGTTGCTGGGTGATGGTGGGTCTCAGGCCCGGGCTGCTGCGACTGGTGTGACCGGGTGGTTTGTTTGTTTGTTTTTTGATGTTGTTTGTTTGTTTTTTGTAGAGGTCCTCCTGGGTGGGGTTGGGTTGAGTGGGGTGGGGCGGGATGGGTACCTTCTGGGGGTACAGTAGCTCCCGGAATATGGTCGCTGCAGGCCCCGAGCCTGGTGGACATCAGGCCCTCCTGCCCATTGTTGGCTCCCAGGTAGCGGGGATGCCTCTCTGGGGGAGAGTAGCTCCCCCGGTATATATCCCCATACCCCTCTCCCTTCTGGCTCCTGTACACAGCACACACTCACACATGAAGGGTTTTGGGGGCGTGTGTGTTTGGTGGGATGTAGTGGATGGGGCCACGTAGGTGGTCCCCTTTGGTTGCACTCTGCAGTTCCCTGCCCCTGTTTTAATTACACCTTAGACATTACTACTTATCAAACACACTCACACACACACATTAGGTCTTGGGGGGTGGTTACACTGAGTGGCATCTGGTGGGCCGGGCTCTTTGGGTATGTAGGCTGCCCAGAGTGCCGCGCTCCCAGTTCTACAAGTTTGGCTGTCCCTCAATTTTAATTGCTCACTATTAGAAAATATTGAAGAGCCAGAAGGGTGAGGGGAGGGGTCTTCTTCGCACACCCCTGCTTCCTGGTGTCTGCTCGGGGCAGGAGGGGCCAGGAGGATTAATTAATTGTTCTGCTGGTTCGGGGTCTGTGGTGGCTGGGGGGTTGCTGGCCTCCTGGTGTGCCCGCTGCACTACACCCCAGCAGAGTCGAGGGAGGTAGGATGTGTGGATGTGTGGATGTATGGGACGTGAAAGTGTGTGTGGTAATGATTGGGCCTGGATCTGGGACTTGCTGTCGCCTGGCCTGCCTGTGTTTCTCCCGATGGGGCATCAGCGTTGCCTCTCCCCACTGCTCGCGACTTCACCCACCTGTGGGCACGTCTTGACTCCCAGGGCACTTGGCCAGGGGCGCTGGGGCAGGCGCTGACCCACTTTGTGGCTGTCTGGGGCGCTTGGCCCTCCTGGGTATTGGGTGGGGCCTCTGCCGGGGGGTTTGGGGGCGCTCGGGCTCCTGGGGCCCAGGTCCAGTGCACGGCCCATGTCTGGGCGGCTGGGGCCTGGTGGGGTAGGTGGACTGTTGCCCCTGGTTCCCGAAGTGCCTCTGCCCTATGCTTATGGGGGCTCTTTCCGGGGGCTTCCTCTGCAGTCTTCTGGGTGGATGCGTGGTTGCCCCTGCGGTGGGCTGCCTGGGTTCTGTGCTCTGTGGGGGCTGCTGGTGGCCTGGGTCTTGTGGCCCTCTCTGCCTGCTTCTGATTGCTTGGGGGGGGGGCTGTGGATTGTGGCCCTGTACGCTTATACACTCATAACTAAGCACGGTTATCATATAGGTCCTGTGCCATGGGTGTTGCATGTTCTCACACACACACACACACACATTCATTAGTCCAGTAGCATGGTCACTAAGCAGTTGATGTATTATCATGTCGTCTCAGGTCATCTATATCCACAGCTGTGTTGTATGCGATTGCCGCTTCTTGTGCTTGTTTTTGTTTGTTTGTGTGTTGGTTTTTTCTCTGCTTGTCTGCTTTCAGGTGCTCCTGGTGGCGCTAAGGCTGGATTCCCCTCATAGGCCATGGATTGTTGTCTGTTTTGTTTTTTACAGGTGTAGCAGCTGGTTGTCTGGTTTTTGTTTCTATTTTTGTTCTGTTTCCTCTTCTTTCCACTTCTTCTTTCCTTGTCCCCCGGTCCGGTTCAGTTCAGTTCATGTCATATATTGTAAACAGAAATAAATAAATGGGCATCAAGGGGAGCTTTACATTTATAAAACTTCCCTTGGCAAAACAAATCTGTTTGGCATCAAAGGTATTCAGACTACAATTCTTCTGACATAATGCTGAACAGGACAAGGGGAAAAAAAATAAAGAAGACAGTTCTGCCGAAAGCCAGGGATAGACCTGTTCTAAGTTCTATACTTTTTAAAAGGGGCGTGTTTATCAACTATGGAATTAGAAGATTTACAAAAATGGTCAAGTGCTAGATCTTCATCTGGGATTTTAACAGTGTCATATAACTATTCAACAGATCAGTTAAAAAAAAGCCTGCTCATGGAGATGTTTCAGGATCTGGATACCAAGCGTGGACCTAATGTTTTCATTTTTGCAATTCTGATACAGGCTATTGAGCAGTGATAACTAACACCAAGTTCAGATACTGCGGATATTCTACCTTTGATTTGTTAAGATTGAGCCAATCAGGGACAACCTTGAAGGATCTCTTTGGTTTTGTAGGATCAGTAATTACCCGAGAAAGGTTGATATTGGTACACACCTTTTTTAAATGATCAGAGGCAGAGTTCAACTTGTTTAAATTAAAATTGCCACACAGAGATTGGGTTTAGGCCACATGCACACAGAATGACATCAACAAATATAAGAAATATTAAACATTTACACAGATTTTTGAATATATGTAGAGGAATGATACTTTGAAATGTGCTCATTGCGGAGTTATGATCAGTTGAGTAATGAAGGTTGAACTATATGGTAAAGAGGTTCTATTCCCAGCATCATGATGGACACTCCTGATATAGAAGGTTTCGCTAACGCATTGGAATTGTTTTACTATTTTCATATGCATGTGCAATGAAGAATTGCTTGCTGCTGATAAATGCAAAGAAGAACAGCTTACACATAGATGCTCACATATAGGCTGCTGAATGCAATGAAGACCTGCTTATCAAGTAAAGTTCAATGTCAATGTGTAATATTCAATTAGGATTTGCAAAACAGTGAAGTTAAACAATGAATGGGTCCATAGTCGGTATGAGAAGACTACAGGAATATTTACCTGGGTGTACGTTCAAACAGAGATGAGAAAATCGCGATAAATAATTGTTTGTTTGTTTGTTAGTATGTATATGAATGTTATGTGTATAAACTGTGTTGAGTTATAGTTACTCAGTAGTGTCTCAGTGAAACAACCGACGGGGGATGCCTTGCGGTGACAACAAAAGCAGTGTTTTACTGATCAGTCAAGTTGCTCCAGTGTACTCCATACAAACTGGTTGGCTACTGAAGGGATAGAAAATGGGGAATTCTTGTTTTAAAGCAAACAAGGAATTAGATGGGAAAAATACATGTTTTAACGGGACCCAGACAATATTAAATACTCAGACAGATGGGAGAAGAAGTGTAGTTTTGTAGGAAATCACAAAATTATTACATAGAATTAGTGAAATCAATTGAAGAATGCCTTTCTGAAGAGCTGTTTACCACAGATGAGCAGCTTTGCGACCAAGCACATTGTAGATCGCTTTACTGCCAAAAGAATGCCTTTCTGAAGAGCTGTTTACCACAGATGAGCAGCTTTGCGACCAAGCACATTGTAGATCGCTTTACTGCCAAAATTATCTAATTTAATGGATTGGTTTAGACATGCATAACAGCATTTTAAGAACAAAGAGAGAAACAAAAAGGGACAACGCTTCATGGTGGAAGGTGATGTATAAATAACTGTGTATATGATGAAGGGGGTGGCAACACCCATTCCGAAATCCCGCCATTCCGACATCCCGCCATTCCGACATCCCGCTATTCCGACATCCCACCATTCCGACATCCCACCATTCCGACATACCACCATTCCGACATGCAAACGTCCCACCATTCCGACATCCCACCATTGCGACATCCCGCTATTCTGACGTTCAAATGTCCCACCATTCCGACAAGGCTTTCCGTATAAGGAAATGTGTGTTACTCAACAGGTGAGTCCCTTCTTTCTGTTCATGCAATTTATATGTTTAACACATGTTTATAGACAAGCGTTATTAAAAACACAAAGTCTCGGCAACTGGAGGAGGAGAAGCAGTCCGCGGTGGTTTTCAATCACACACTCCAATGCCACTTGTTTCAACTTCCGAAAATTTAATCCAGGAAAAAAAGGCTTACAAACATGGACCAAAACGGCTCCATAACACGCACAAGAATCCAAAAGAAACGAAAGTTAACTAAAAGAAAGCAAATAAACAGTATGAAGTGGTCAAAATTGGTTTTACGCATGCCTATGTGCGTCTGGCACATGCGTCTTCGGGCTCTCCCACGTTGGTTTGTGGATGAAAGCTATATGTTCAGCTGTAATGTCATGTAAAAACAATCTCTACATGACATTTACTCCCAGGTGTGACCAGTTAGGTCCTTAAGATATCAACAGGCTGTATAAAGCTACAACCGTTGCGGCTGTGTGTTTGTGCCAAATGTGCAAAGCCCATCCGCGCTTCCCAAAATTGGAGTGAGTACTCATAAATCACGTGAATAACATGAATAAACGTTTTTACTGAATTTTGTTGTGTTTTATACGTTCTATGCTGTCATTTCTCTCTTCTCCTATTGGCAAGGCAAGGCAGAGTGCTCGCAACTGTGTCCTGTGCAGTAGCCGTGATATCTGTAATTGCAATTATTACTTTTGCATATGATGACAGCGTGCAAAAGACGCATGGGCTCTGTGGAGAGCTCCGCTCCAGCTGGCTGCTGTGACAGCTCACTGACACTGTATTTCTGCTTAATCAGTTTCAGTCTCGCCAGAGTTACATTAATATCTGTATTTTTATATTTGAAATTCAGGGGATTTTGATAATAGATTATTAAAGTTTGTTTGCGAGGCTGTGGCCTCTGCATGTGCAAAGCTTGTGCGCCAAACTTTAGGGCGTATTTGCGCCGGCATATCATTAGTGCAAAATGTTTTGGGTAAAAAATAGGCTATTAAAAGGAACTGTCGGAATGGCGGTATGTTAAAAAAAACAAAAAAACATACCGCCATTCCGACCATAGGAGGAAAAAGTGTCGGAATGGTGGGACGTTTGATAAAAAATTAAGTGTCGCCATTCCGACAATTGGAGACCCATGTCGGAATGGCGAGATGTCGGAATGGCAGCATGTAACCATGATGAAGGAGAGACCATTTGAGCAGCACAGCCATTTCGCAGCACAGGGACAGCAGTCCAAGTTACAGGATCTCCCACGTGGTATCACCTGTCACATTGTGTCAAGGCATCAAAAGAAGAAAAAATCACCAAACTCAAGGACAAAAAGACAAAGACTCCGGTGAACGAAGACAGAGGACTGACAAACCAGAAATACAAAAGGATTCTCGATATCAAGATCCAGAAGAAGAGGCTAACAATGCCACGAACACTTACGATGCTGGGAATGATGCCAGCAATGAACAGAGAAGAAGATTCAGTGTCATCAATCTGCATTACGTGCCTCTAATGAGGGGGTGAATATAGAATCCTCAACGATTACAAAGTCTCTGGGAACTGTGACAACAACAAGGTTTAAACCATTTTGATATATATTGTAACCTATTGTCTAAGGAATAGTGCTGAAAATGAGGTAAATCTAATCCACCACTGTCCTTGGTCTTCTGTAGGGTTTTTAAACTAATACGTGGTGGTTTGTTTTTCCACAGAAATTTGGAGATGCATGAATCTAGTGACTTAAACCAAGTAGCAGATGGTTTTATGGGGATCATTGAGAACAAATAGTTAACTTTTGGTAGAATCATCATTTTAATGGATGTAACTCTCCCCATAAGTGATATAGGTAAGGACTTCCAACGAGAGATCGTCCTCTACTGTCTTTAATAATTGCACATAATTTAGCTTTGTTAGCTCTGAGAGCCTGGAGGAAATGTTTATGCCTAAATATCTAATATTTCCTGACTGTAAAGTGATCGCAGGTATATTATGGACCCTACAGTTAATGGGCAGAACTGTGGTCTTAGACCAGTTGATAGAGTAGTCAGAAAGTGCTGAGAATTTATTTATGAGTGTGATCGTGTGACTGAGAGACGTCTGTGAGTTCTGAAGGAAAAGTAATACATCATCAGCATAAAGACTTATTTTATGCTCAATATTTTGGGATTAATTACTCACAAACGGGTAAGAAAAGGTAGTATTGCCAGATCATACATGATCAAAACAGGGAGCGGAGGTGGTTCAGCTGCAAGGTGTGAATGTCTGACTATAGTTTGTAAAAAGCGGGTAAGATAAGGTGCGAATGCCCGACAATGTATGATCAAAAGAGGGAGCGGAGGGTTTTGGCTACAAGAAGGTTTGAATGTCCGACCATAGTTTGTAAAAAGCGGGTAAGAAAAGGTTACCATACATCATCAAAAGCAGGAGTGGATGTGTTCGGCTACAAGAAGATTTGAATGTCCATCAATAATTGCTTTAAAACATGAAAGAAAATTTTCGAATATCAAACCGCACATGATCATAAGCGGGAAAGGAGTTGTTCAGCTGCAAGAAGGTGTGAATGTCCACCCATAATTACTGAAAAATGGGTAAGAAAAGGTGAAAATGCCCAACCATACATCATCAAAAGCAGGAGTGGATGTGTTCGGCTACAAGAAAGTTTGAATGTCCGACCATAGTTTGTAAAAAGCGGGTAAGAAAAGGTTCGAATGCCCGAACATAGACCATCAAAAGAGGGAGCGGAGGTGTTCCGCTGTAAGAAGGTGTAAATGTCCGACCATAGTCGGTAAAAAGCGGGTAAGAAAAGGTTAAAATACCCGACTGTACACAATCAATAGCGGGAGCGGAGTTGTTTGGCTACAAGAATGTGTGAAAGTCCGACCACGGTTTGTAAAAAGCGGGTAAGAAAAGGTTCGAATGCCCGAATATATACCATCAAAAGTGGAAGTGGATGTGTTCGGCTGCAAGAAGGTGTGAACGTCCGACCAAAGTTTGTAAAAAGCAGTTAAGAAAAGGTTCGAATATCCAACCAAACATAATCAAAAGCGGGAGCAGAGCTGTTCGACTGCAAGTAGGTGTGAATGTCAGATCATAATTTGCAAAAAGCTGATGAGAAAGGGTGAGAATGCCCGGCTATACACCATCAAATGTGGGAGCGGAAGAGGTCGGCTGTGAGTAGGTGTGAATGTCCAACCATAATTGCTGAAAAATGTGTTAGAAGAGACTAGAATGCAGGACAAGACATCATCAAATGCGGGAGCGGAGTTGTTCGGCTGTGAGTAGGTGTGAATCTCCGAGCATAGTTTGTAAAAAGGGGGTAAGAATAGGTTCGAATGCCCGAACATACACTATCAAAACAGGGAGCTGAGGTGGCTCAGCTGCAAGGTGTGAATGTCTGACTATAGTTTGTAAATAAGGTGCGAATGCCCAACAATGTATAATCAAAAGATGGAGCGGAGGTTTTCGGCTACAAGAAGGTTTGAATGTCCGACCATAGTTTGTAAAAAGCGGGTAAGAAAAGGTTCAAATGCCTGACTATACACCATCAAAAGCGGGAGCAGAGGTGTTCCGCTGTAAGACGGTGTGAATGTCCGACCATATTTGGTAAAAAGCGGGTAAGAAAAGGTTAAAATACCCGACTGTACACAATCAATAGCGGGAGAGGAGGTGTTCAGCTGCAAGAAGGTGTGAATGTCCACCCATAATTACTGAAAAATGGGTAAGAAAAGGTGCGAATGCCAAACCATACATTATCAAAAGCAGGTGTGAATGTCAGATCATAATTTGCAAAAAGCTGATGAGAAAGGGTGAGAATGCCCGACTATACACCATCAAATGCGGGAGCGGAGTTGTTCGGCTGTGAGTAAGTGTGAATCTCCGACCATAATTGCTGAAAAATGTGTTAGAAAAGGTAAGAATGCCGGCCATACATCATCAAAAGCGGGAGAGGTGGTGTTCGGCTGCAAGTAGGTGTGAATGTCCAGCCATAATTACTAACAAACGGGTAAGAAAAGGTAGTATTGCCAGACCATACATGATCAAAACAGGGAGCGGAGGTGGTTCAGCTGCAAGAAGGTGTGAATGTCCGACTAAAGTTCAAATATATTAACAAAAGCGGGAGGAGAGGTCTTCGGATGAGAGTGGTTGAGAATTTCCAACCATAATCTATAAAATGCGGTGAAAAAAAAGGTGTGATAGAACACTAAAAGGTGGTGCGGAAGTGTTCGGCTGCAAGAAGGTGTGAATGTCCGACTATATTTGGTGAAAAGCAGGTGAAGCAAAGTCTGAATGCCCAACCTTACATCATCAAAAGCGAGATCAGAGGTGTTTGGCTGCATGAAGGCCATAGTTTGCCAAAAGCGGGTAAGCTGCGAATGACCGACTAAATATCAACAAAAGGTCTTCGGATGCAAGTGGGTGTGAACAGCCGACCATAGTTGGCAAAAAGCGGGTGAGAAAAGGTGCGAATGTCCAACCATACATGATCAAAACAGGGAGTGGAGGTGTTTGGCTGTGACAAGGTGTGAATGTCCACCCAAATTTAATGAAAAGCGGGCAACAAGTAGGTTTGAATGCCCAACCATACATCATCAAAAGCAGGAGTGGATGTGTTCGGCTACAAGAAGGTTTGAATGTCCGAGCATAGTTTGTAAAAAGCGGGTAAGAAAAGGTTCGAATGCCCAAACATACACCATCAAAAGAGGGAGCGGAGGTGTTCCGCTGTAAGAAAGTGTGAATGTCCGACCATAGTTGGTAAAAAACGGGTAAGAAAAGGTTAAAATACCCGACTGTACACAATCAATAGCGGGAGCGGATGTGTTTGGCTACAAGAATGTGTGACAGTCCGACCATGGTTTGTAAAAAACGGGTAAGAAAAGGTTTGAATGCCCGAATATATACCATCAAAAGCGGGAGCAGAGCTGTTCGACTGCAAGTAGGTGTGAATGTCCAGCCATAATTACTCACAAACGGGTAAGAAAAGGTAGTATTGCCAGACCATACATGATCAAAACAGGGAGCTGAGGTGGTTCAGCTGCAAGGTGTGAATGTCTGACTATAGTTTGTAAAAAGCGGGTAAGACAAGGTGCGAATGCCCGACAATGTATGATCAAAAGAGGGAGTGGAGGTCTTCGGCTGCAAGGTCTGAATGTCTAACCATAATTTCTAAAAACCGGGTAAGAAAAGGCTCGAAAGCCCGACTATACACAATCAAAAGCGGGAGCAGGAGGTTTTCAGCTGCAAATCCTTCACTCAAACTAGGTGAAAACTGCTTTGTCCTTCATATTTATCAATGTCTAGATCGACTTCAACAAAGAACAACATTGTACTTTGCAGTAAAGAAAGAGCAAATCAAAAGTTTTAGGAATCCGAGAATAAGCTTATTTTCATGAGTTCTGCACGATTATTGATTTTACTATAAATGAATGCCTTCACTCAAACCAAGTTAAAACTGCTTTGTCCTTCATATTTATCAATGTCTAGATCGACTTCAACAAAGAACAACATTGTATTTTGCAGTAGAAGAAAAAGCAACACTGAAGGATCAGGAATCCGAGAATAAGCTTCTTTTCATAAGTTCTGCATGATTTGGGATTTTATGTATAAAATGAATTCCTTCACTCAAACCAAGTGAAAACTGCTTTGTCCTTCATATTTATCAATGTCTAGATTTACTTCAACAAAGAACAACATTGTATTTTGCAGTAGTAGAAAGAGCAACACTTGAAGGAACAGGAATCCGAGAATAAGCTTATTTTCTTACGTTCTGCATGATTTGGGATTTTATGTATAAAATGAATTCCTTTACTCAAACCAAGTTAAAACTGCTTTGTCCTTCATATTTATCAATGTCTAGATCGACTTCAACAAAGAACAACATTGTATTTTGCAGTAGAAGAAAAAGCAACACTGAAGGATCAGGAATCCGAGAATAAGCTTCTTTTCATACGTTCTGCATGATTTGGGATTTTATGTATAAAATGAATTCCTTCACTCAAACCAAGTGAAAACTGCTTTGTCCTTCATATTTATCAATGTCTAGATTTACTTCAACAAAGAACAACATTGTATTTTGCAGTAGTAGAAAGAGCAACACTTGAAGGAACAGGAATCCGAGAATAAGCTTATTTTCATACGTTCTGCATGATTTGGGATTTTATGTATAAAATGAATTCCTTTACTCAAACTATGTTAAAACTGCTTTGTCCTTCATTTGTCAGGCATTTTAACCTTTTCTTACCCGCTTTTTACAAACTATGGTCGGACATTCAAACCTTCTTGTAGCCGAAAACCTCTGCTCCCTCTGTTGATTATACATTGTCGGGCATTCGCACCTTATCTTACCCGCTTTTTACAAACTATAGTCAGACATTCACACCTTGGTGCTGAACCACCTCAGCTCCCTGTTTTGATCATGTATGGTCTGGCAATACTACCTTTTCTTACCCGTTTGTGAGTAATTATGGTGGACATTCACACCTACTTGCAGTCGAACAGCTCTGCTCCCGCTTTTGATTATGTTTGGTTGGATATTCGAACCTTTTCTTAACTGCTTTTTACAAACTTTGGTCGGACGTTCACACCTTCTTGCAGCCGAACACCTCCGCTTCCGCTTTTGATGGTATATATTCGGGCATTCGAACCTTTTCTTACCAGCTTTTTACAAACCATGGTTGGACTTTCACATCTTCTTGTAGCCGAACAACTCCGCTCCCCCTATTGATTGTGTACAGTCGGGTATTTTAACCTTTTCTTACCCACTTTTTACCAACTATGGTCGGACATTCACACCTTCTTACAGCGGAACACCTCCGCTCCCTCTTTTGATGGTGTATGTTTGGGCATTCGAACCTTTTCTTACCCGCTTTTTACAAACTATGCTCGGACATTCAAACCTTCTTGTATCCGAACACATCCACTCCTTCTTTTGATGATGTATGCTTGGGCATTCAAACCTACTTTTTGCCCGCTTTTCATTAATTTTGGGTGGACATTCACACCTTGTCACAGCCAAACACCTCCGCTCCCTGTTTTGATCATGTATGGTTGGACATTCGCACATTGTCTCACCCGCTTTTTGCAAACTATGGTCGGCTGTTCACAGCTTCCTCTCCACCATACTTGTATGGTGGGATGTTCACACCCAGTTGCATCCGAAGACCTCCGCCCCCACTTTTGTTGATATTTAGTCGGTCATTCGCAGCTTACCCGCTTTTGGCAAACTATGGCCTTCTTGCAGCCAAACACCTCTGATCTCGCTTTTGATAATGTAAGGTTGGGCATTCAGACCTTGCTTCACCTGCTTTTCACCAAATATAGTCGGACATTCACACCTTCTTGCAGCCGAACACTTCCGCTCCACCTTTTAGTGTTCTATCAAACCTTTTTTTCACCGAATTTTATAGATTATGGTTGGAAATTCTCAACCACTCTCATCCGAAGACCTCTCCTCCCGCTTTTGTTAATATATTTGAACTTTAGTCGGACATTCACACCTTCTTGCAGCTGAACCACCTCCGCTCCCTGTTTTGATCATGTATGGTCTGGCAATACTACCTTTTCTTACCCGTTTGTGAGTAATTATGGCTGGACATTCACACCTACTTGCAGCCGAACACCACCTCTCTCGCTTTTGATGATGTATGGACCGGCATTCTTACCTTTTCTAACACATTTTTCAGAAATTACGGTCGGAGATTCACACCTACTCACAGCCGAACAACTCCGCTCCCGCATTTGATGGTGTGCAGTCGGACATTCTCACCCTTTCTCATCAGCTTTTTGCAAATTATGATCTGACATTCACACCTACTTGCAGCCGAACACCACCTCTCTCGCTTTTGATGATGTATGGACCGGCATTCTTACCTTTTCTAACACATTTTTCAGAAATTACGGTCGGAGATTCACACCTACTCACAGCCGAACAACTCCGCTCCCGCATTTGATGGTGTGCAGTCGGACATTCTCACCCTTTCTCATCAGCTTTTTGCAAATTATGATCTGACATTCACACCTACTTGCAGTCGAAAAGCTATGCTCCCGCTTTTGATTATGTTTGGTTGGATATTCAAACCTTTTCTTAACTGCTTTTTACAAACTTTGGTTGGACGTTCACACCTTCTTGTAGCCGAACACATCCACTCCTGCTTTTGATGATGTATGGTTGGGCATTCGCACCTTTTTTTTACCCATTTGTCAGGAATAATGGGTGGACATTCACACCTTCTTGCAGCTGAACACCTCCTCTCCCACGTATGATCATGTGCGGTTTGATTTTCGAAAATTTTCTTTCATGTTTTCTAGCAATTATTGATGGACATTTAGACCTTTTTGCAGCTGAACACCTCCGCCCCTGCTTTTGATCATACCTTGTCAGGCATTCTCACCATGTCTTACCCGCTTTTTACAAACTTTAGTCGAACATTTACACCTTTTTGCAGCCGAACACCACCTCTCTCGCTTTTGATGATGTATGGTCCGGCATTCTTTCCTTTTCTCACACATTTTTCAGCAATTATGGTCGGACATTCACACCTACTCAGAGCCGAACACCTCCGCTCCCGCATTTGATGGTGTATAGTCGGGCATTCTCACCCTTTCTCATCAGCTTTTTGCAAATTATGATCTGACATTCACACCTGCTTTTGATAATGTATGGTTGGGCATTCGCACCTTTTTTTACCCATTTTTCAGGAATTATGGGTGGACATTCACACCTTCTTGCAGCTGAACACCTCCTCTCCTTCTTATGATCATGTGCGGATGATATTCGAAAATTTTCTTTCATGTTTTAAAGCAATTATTGATGGACATTCAGACCTTCTTGCAGCTGAACCACTCTGCTCCCGCTTTTGATGGTGTATAGTCGGGCTTTCGAGCCTTTCCTTCCCGGTTTTTACAAATTATGGTTGGACATTCAGACCTTCTTGCAGCCGAACACCTCCGCTCCCTCTTTTGATCATACATTGTCGGGCATTAGCACCTTTTCTTACCCGCTTTTTACAAACCATAGTCGGACTTTCACATCTTTTAGTAGCCGAACAACTCCGCTCCCGCTATTGATTGTGTACAGTCGGGTATTTTAACCTTTTCTTACCCGCTTTTTACCAACTATGGTCGGACATTCACACCTTCTTACAGCGGAACACCTCCGCTCCCTCTTTTGATGGTGTATGTTCGGGCAGTCAAACCTTTTCTTACCTGCTTTTTACAAACTATGGTCAGACATTCAACCCTTCTTGGAGCCGAACACATCCACTCCTGCTTTTGATTATGTATAGTTGGGCATTCGCACCTTTTCTTATCCATTTTTCAGTAATTATGGGTGTACATTCACACCTTCTTGCAGCCGAACACCTCCGCTCCCTCTTTTGATCATACATTTTCGGGCATTCGCACCTTTTCTTACCCGCTTTTTACAAACCATGGTCGGACTTTCACACCTTTTAGTAGCCGAACAACTCCGCACCCGCTACTGATTGTGTACAGTCGGGTATTTTAACCTTTTCTTACCCGCTTTTTACCAACTATAGTCAGACATTCACACCTTGGTGCTGAACCACCTCAGCTCCCTGTTTTGATCATGTATGGTCTGGCAATACTACCTTTTCTTACCCGTTTGTGAGTAATTATGGTGGACATTCACACCTACTTGCAGTCGAACAGCTCTGCTCCCGCTTTTGATTATGTTTGGTTGGATATTCGAACCTTTTCTTAACTGCTTTTTACAAACTTTGGTCGGACGTTCACACCTTCTTGCAGCCGAACACCTCCGCTTCCGCTTTTGATGGTATATATTCGGGCATTCGAACCTTTTCTTACCAGCTTTTTACAAACCATGGTTGGACTTTCACATCTTCTTGTAGCCGAACAACTCCGCTCCCCCTATTGATTGTGTACAGTCGGGTATTTTAACCTTTTCTTACCCACTTTTTACCAACTATGGTCGGACATTCACACCTTCTTACAGCGGAACACCTCCGCTCCCTCTTTTGATGGTGTATGTTTGGGCATTCGAACCTTTTCTTACCCGCTTTTTACAAACTATGCTCGGACATTCAAACCTTCTTGTATCCGAACACATCCACTCCTTCTTTTGATGATGTATGCTTGGGCATTCAAACCTACTTTTTGCCCGCTTTTCATTAATTTTGGGTGGACATTCACACCTTGTCACAGCCAAACACCTCCGCTCCCTGTTTTGATCATGTATGGTTGGACATTCGCACATTGTCTCACCCGCTTTTTGCAAACTATGGTCGGCTGTTCACAGCTTCCTCTCCACCATACTTGTATGGTGGGATGTTCACACCCAGTTGCATCCGAAGACCTCCGCCCCCACTTTTGTTGATATTTAGTCGGTCATTCGCAGCTTACCCGCTTTTGGCAAACTATGGCCTTCTTGCAGCCAAACACCTCTGATCTCGCTTTTGATAATGTAAGGTTGGGCATTCAGACCTTGCTTCACCTGCTTTTCACCAAATATAGTCGGACATTCACACCTTCTTGCAGCCGAACACTTCCGCTCCACCTTTTAGTGTTCTATCAAACCTTTTTTTCACCGAATTTTATAGATTATGGTTGGAAATTCTCAACCACTCTCATCCGAAGACCTCTCCTCCCGCTTTTGTTAATATATTTGAACTTTAGTCGGACATTCACACCTTCTTGCAGCTGAACCACCTCCGCTCCCTGTTTTGATCATGTATGGTCTGGCAATACTACCTTTTCTTACCCGTTTGTGAGTAATTATGGCTGGACATTCACACCTACTTGCAGCCGAACACCACCTCTCTCGCTTTTGATGATGTATGGACCGGCATTCTTACCTTTTCTAACACATTTTTCAGAAATTACGGTCGGAGATTCACACCTACTCACAGCCGAACAACTCCGCTCCCGCATTTGATGGTGTGCAGTCGGACATTCTCACCCTTTCTCATCAGCTTTTTGCAAATTATGATCTGACATTCACACCTACTTGCAGCCGAACACCACCTCTCTCGCTTTTGATGATGTATGGACCGGCATTCTTACCTTTTCTAACACATTTTTCAGAAATTACGGTCGGAGATTCACACCTACTCACAGCCGAACAACTCCGCTCCCGCATTTGATGGTGTGCAGTCGGACATTCTCACCCTTTCTCATCAGCTTTTTGCAAATTATGATCTGACATTCACACCTACTTGCAGCCGAACACCACCTCTCTCGCTTTTGATGATGTATGGACCGGCATTCTTACCTTTTCTAACACATTTTTCAGAAATTACGGTCGGAGATTCACACCTACTCACAGCCGAACAACTCCGCTCCCGCATTTGATGGTGTGCAGTCGGACATTCTCACCCTTTCTCATCAGCTTTTTGCAAATTATGATCTGACATTCACACCTACTTGCAGTCGAAAAGCTATGCTCCCGCTTTTGATTATGTTTGGTTGGATATTCAAACCTTTTAACTGCTTTTTACAAACTTTGGTTGGACGTTCACACCTTCTTGTAGCCGAACACATCCACTCCTGCTTTTGATGATGTATGGTTGGGCATTCGCACCTTTTTTTTACCCATTTGTCAGGAATAATGGGTGGACATTCACACCTTCTTGCAGCTGAACACCTCCTCTCCCACTTATGATCATGTGCGGTTTAATTTTCGAAAATTTTCTTTCATGTTTTCTAGCAATTATTGATGGACATTTAGACCTTCTTGCAGCTGAACACCTCCGCCCCTGCTTTTGATCATACCTTGTCAGGCATTCGCACCATGTCTTACCCGCTTTTTACAAACTTTAGTCGAACATTTACACCTTTTTGCAGCCGAACACCACCTCTCTCGCTTTTGATGATGTATGGTCCGGCATTCTTTCCTTTTCTCACACACTTTTCAGCAATTATGGTCGGACATTCACACCTACTCAGAGCCGAACACCTCCGCTCCCGCATTTGATGGTGTATAGTCGGGCATTCTCACCCTTTCTCATCAGCTTTTTGCAAATTATGATCTGACATTCACACCTGCTTTTGATAATGTATGGTTGGGCATTCGCACCTTTTTTTACCCATTTTTCAGGAATTATGGGTGGACATTCACACCTTCTTGCAGCTGAACACCTCCTCTCCTTCTTATGATCATGTGCGGATGATATTCGAAAATTTTCTTTCATGTTTTAAAGCAATTATTGATGGACATTCAGACCTTCTTGCAGCTGAACCACTCTGCTCCCGCTTTTGATGGTGTATAGTCGGGCTTTCGAGCCTTTCCTTCCCGGTTTTTACAAATTATGGTTGGACATTCAGACCTTCTTGCAGCCGAACACCTCCGCTCCCTCTTTTGATCATACATTGTCGGGCATTAGCACCTTTTCTTACCCGCTTTTTACAAACCATAGTCGGACTTTCACATCTTTTAGTAGCCGAACAACTCCGCTCCCGCTATTGATTGTGTACAGTCGGGTATTTTAACCTTTTCTTACCCGCTTTTTACCAACTATGGTCGGACATTCACACCTTCTTACAGCGGAACACCTCCGCTCCCTCTTTTGATGGTGTATGTTCGGGCAGTCAAACCTTTTCTTACCTGCTTTTTACAAACTATGGTCAGACATTCAACCCTTCTTGGAGCCGAACACATCCACTCCTGCTTTTGATTATGTATAGTTGGGCATTCGCACCTTTTCTTATCCATTTTTAAGTAATTATGGGTGTACATTCACACCTTCTTGCAGCCGAACACCTCCGCTCCCTCTTTTGATCATACATTTTCGGGCATTCGCACCTTTTCTTACCCGCTTTTTACAAACCATGGTCGGACTTTCACACCTTTTAGTAGCCGAACAACTCCGCACCCGCTACTGATTGTGTACAGTCGGGTATTTTAACCTTTTCTTACCCGTTTTTTACCAACTATGGTCGGACATTCACACCTTCTTACAGCGGAACACCTCCGCTCCCTCCTTTGATGGTGTATGTTCGGGCATTCGAACCTTTTCTTACCCGCTTTTTACAAACTATGGTCAGACGTTCAAACCTTCTTGTAGCCGAACATATCCACTCCTGCTTTTGATGATGTATGGTTGGGCATTCGAACCTACTTGTTGCCCGCTTTTCATTAATTATGGGTGGACATTCACACCTTGTCTCAGCCAAACACCTCCGCTCCCTGTTTTGATCATGTATGGTTTGACATTCGCACCTTTGCTTACCCTCTTTTTATACTGATTGCTCAAGATTAAGTTGTTCTTTCTCAAACTACAAAAGTTTTTTAATTGTTGAAACTTGATTTGAAGTGGATAAATAAGGAAGACAAACAGTTTTAAGTCAGGCTGATAGCAATTAATTTTATAGCAAAATCTGTATTTCGTCATTTGTCGAGAGATGCTTATTGCTGAAGAAGTTCTTTCTCATTCTACAAAGTACAACGTTGTTTATCATTGAAACTTGATTAGACATGAATAAATATGAAGGACAAAGCAGTCTTAACATGGTTTGAGTTAAGGAATTCGTTTTATAGGAGAATCCGAATTCGTGCATAACTCGTAAAATAGAGCATATTTTCGGATTCCTGAAGAATGAGTCTGGTTCTTTCTCATAATACAAAGTTTGTTGTTTATTGTTGAAACTTCATCAGACCGTTAGATATAGTCGGACTCACCTCGACACACGGCTTGGGATCTGGAACCAGTACTCTTGAGAGGGGTTGGACTCTCTTCCACTCTGGAGTTGCCCGTGGTGAGAGGCGCAGAGCAGGTGTGGGCATACTTATTGCCCCCCGGCTGTGTGCCAGTACATTGGGGTTTACCCCAGTGAACGAGAGGGTAGCCTCCCTCCGCCTTTGGGTGGGGAGACGAGTCCTGACTGTTGTTTGTGCCTATGCGCCAAACAGCAGTTCAGAGTACCTACCCTTTTTGGAGTCTCTGGGGGAGGCACTGGAGAATGCTCCTACCGGAGACTCCCTCATTCTGCTGGGGGACTTCAATGCTCACGTGGGCAATGACAGTGAGACCTGGAGGGGTGTGATTGGGAGGAACGGCCCCCCCGATCTGAATCAGAGTGGTGTTATGTTGTTGGACTTCTGTGCCAGTCATAGACTGTCCATAACGAACACCATGTTCAGGCATAAGGGTGTCCATATGTGCACTTGGCACCAGGACACCCTTGGCCGCAGTTCGATGATCGACTTTGTGGTTGTATCATCGGACTTGCGGCCGTATGTCCTGGACACTCGGGTGAAGAGAGGGGCGGAGCTGTCAACTGATCACCACCTGGTGGTGAGTTGGCTCCGCTGGTGGGGGAGGATGCCGATCAGACCTGGCAGGCCCAAACGTATTGTGAGGGTCTGCTGGGAGCGTTTGTCAGAATCCCCCGCCAGAAGGAGCTTTAACTCCCACCTCCGGCAGAGCTTCAACCATATTTGAGGTGGGGGACATTGAGTCCGAATGGGCCATGTTCCGTGACTCCATTGCCGAGGCAGCTGGTCGGAGTTGTGGCCGTAAGGTGGTCGGTGCCTGTCGTGGCGGCAACCCTCGAACCTGCTGGTGGACACCAGTGGTGAGGGAAGCCGTCAAGCTGAAGAAGGAGTCCTATCGGGCCTTTTTGGCCAGTGGGACCCTGGAAGAAGCTGATAGGTACCGACGGGCCAGACGGGCCATGGCTTCGGCGGTTGTGAGGCAAAAACTCGGGCCTAGGAGGAGTTCGGTGAGACCATGGAGAACGATTTCCGGATGGCCTCGAAAAGATTCTGGTCCACCATCCGGCGTCTCAGGGGGGGGGAAGCGGCTCACAGTCAACACTGTTTACAGTGGGGACGGGGCTTTGCTGACCTCAACTAGGGATGTTGTGAGTCGGTGGGGGGAGTACTTCGAGGAACTCCTCAATCCTACCAACACGTGCTCGGAAGAGGCAGAGTCGGAGAGCTCGGAGACGGGGCCTCCCATTTCTGGGGCTGAGGTTGCCGAGGTGGTTAAAAAGCTCCTCGGTGGCAAGGCCCCGGGGGTGGATGAGGTCCGTCCTGAGTTTCTCAAGGCTCTGGATGTTGTAGGGCTGTCTTGGCTGACACGCCTCTGCAGTATCGCGTGGACATCGGGGACAGTGCCTCTGGACTGGCAGATTGGGGTGGTGGTCCCCCTCTTTAAAAAGGGGGACCGGAGGGTGTGTTCCAACTATAGGGGTATCACACTCCTCAGCCTCCCTGGTAAGGTCTATTCGGGGGTATTGGAGAGGAGGATCCGTCGGATAATCGAGCCTCGGATTCAGGAGATGCAGTGTGGCTTTCGTCCTGGCCGTGGAACAGTGGACCAGCTCTATACCCTCGGCAGGATCCTGGAGGGTGCATGGGAGTTCGCCCAACCAGTCTACATGTGTTTTGTGGACTTGGAGAAAGCGTTCGACCGTGTCCCTCGTGGAGTCCTGTGGGGGGTGCTCCGGGAATATGGAGTGCCGGACCCCTTGATAGGGGCCGTTCGGTCTCTGTATGACCGGTGCCAGAGTTTGGTCCGCATTGCCGGCAGTAAGTCGGATACGTTTCCGGTGAGAGTTGGACTCCGTCAGGGCTGCCCTTTGTCTCCGATTCTGTTCCTAACTTTTATGGACAGAATTTCTAGGCGGAGCCAGGGCGTTGAGGGTGTCCCATTTGGCGACCTCAGAATCGGGTCTCTGCTTTTTGCAGATGATGTGGTTCTGTTAGCGTTGTCAGGCCGTGACCTTCAGCTCTCACTGGAGTGATTCGCAGCCGAGTGTGAAGCGGCTGGGATGAGAATCAGCACCTCCAAATCCGAGACTATGGTTCTCAGCCGGAAAAGGGTGGAATGCTCTCTCCGGGTCGGGAATGAGATCCTTCCCCAAGAGGAGGAGTTCAAGTATCTCGGGGTCTTGTTCACGAGTGACGGACGAATGGAGCGGGAGATTGACGGGCGGATCGGTGCGGCGCCTGCAGTGTTGCAGGCTCTGCACCGACCCGTCGTTGTGAAGAGGGAGCTGAGCCAGAAGGCGAAGCTCTCTACTTACTGGTCAATCTACGTTCCCATCCTCACCTATGGTCACGAGTTGTGGGTAGTGACCGAAAGAACAAGATCGCGAATACAAGCGGCCGAAATGGGTTTCCTCCGCAGGGTGTCTGGGCTCTCCCTTAGAGATAGGGTGAGAAGCTCAGTCATCCGGGAGGGGCTCGGAGTAGAACCGCTGCTCCTCCGCATTGAGAGGAGTCAGATGAGGTGGCTCGGGCATCTGGTTAGGATGCCCCCTGGGCGCCTCCCTGGGGAGGTGTTCCGGGCACGTCCCACTGGGAGGAGACCCCGGGGGAGACCCAGGACACGTTGGAGAGACTATGTCTCTCGGCTAGCCTGGGAACGCCTCGGGGTCCCCCCGGAAGAGCTGGAGGAAGTGGCCGGGGACAGAGACGTCTGGGTTTCTCTGCTCAAGCTGCTGCCCCCGCGACCCGACCCCCGGATAAGCGGCAGATGATGGATGGATGGATGGATATATCCTCCACCAACCAGACTTACAACCCCCGACTAGGGTAGCAGAATTTCTAAGCATCTGTACCCCAAAACTACTATCAAAAATATATAAATTATTGTCTAAGATAGATGACACAATGTCTCTTCCATCCTCAAAATGGGAGGCAGATTTATCCATCAGTTCTGGTCATAGCTTCTAACCACAAATATGTTTGAACACCTTCATAAAGACTCGAAATCCTAATTTACAGCTCATACAATACAAAATCCTTCATAGAACACACTATACAGGACAAAGGATGTTCAGGATGGGTCTAACACACTCAAACATCTGCTCACATTGCACAGATAACACACCTGATGATTATGCACACGCTTTGTGGTTTTCTGCGCCTGTCCAGAAGTTCTGGCTTGAAGTCTGTGAGGACCTATCAACATGGCTAAAGTGTAGCATCCCTGCATGCCCCACACTGTGCATACTGGGTGACTTAGACAACATCAACATGGAAATTAACTCAGCACACATGGTTGTCACAGTGTTATGTATCGCAAAGAAAACTATTCTCATGAACTGGAAAGCGAAGAACAATCTGTGTATTAACCAGTTTAGAAATTTTCTTTTAGATTATATTAGCATGGAAACAATGTCTGCCTCCTCAAAACATCAATTGGCTGAATTTCATTCTCTCTGGTCCCCTCTGATTAGTTTTATCACATAGTGGTGGTGGTGGGTTGCTGGGTGATGGTGTGACCGGGTGGTTTGTTTGTTTGTTTTTTGATGTTGTTTGTTTGTTTTTTGTAGAGGTCCTCCTGGGTGGGGTTGGGTTGAGTGGGGTGGGGCGGGATGGGTACCTTCTGGGGGTACAGTAGCTCCCGGAATATGGTCGCTGCAGAACCCCGAGCCTGGTGGACATCAGGCCCTCCTGCCCATTGTTGGCTCCCAGGTGGCGGGGATGCCTATTGCAGCCAGTCCCTGGCTGCCCTCTCTGGGGGAGAGTAGCTCCCCCGGTATATATCCCCATACCCCTCTCCCTTCTGGCTCCTGTACACAGCACACACTCACACATGAAGGGTTTTGGGGGCGTGTGTGTTCGGTGGGATGTAGTGGATGGGGCCACGTAGGTGGTCCCCTTTGGTTGCACTCTGCAGTTCCCTGCCCCTGTTTTAATTACACCTTAGACATTACTACTTATCAAACACACTCACACACACACATTAGGTCTTGGGGGGTGGTTACACTGAGTGGCATCTGGTGGGCGGGGCTCTTTGGGTATGTAGGCTGCCCAGAGTGCCGCGCTCCCAGTTCTACAAGTTTGGCTGCCCCTCGATTTTAATTGCTCACTATTAGAAAATATTGAAGAGCCAGAAGGGTGAGGGGAGGGGTCTTCTTCGCACACCCCTGCTTCCTGGTGTCTGCTCGGGGCAGGAGGGGCCAGGAGGATTAATTAATTGTTCTGATGGTTCGGGGTCTGTGGTGGCTGGGGGGTTGCTGGCCTCCTGGTGTGCCCGCTGCACTACACCCCAGCAGAGTCGAGGGAGGTAGGATGTGTGGATGTGTGGATGTATGGGACGTGAAAGTGTGTGTGGTAATGATTGGGCCTGGATCTGGGACTTGCTGTCGCCTGGCCTGCCTGTGTTTCTCCCGATGGGGCATCAGCGTTGCCTCTCCCCACTGCTCGCGACTTCACCCACCTGTGGGCACGTCTTGACTCCCAGGGCACTTGGCCAGGGGCGCTGGGGCAGGCGCTGACCCACTTTGTGGCTGTCTGGGGCGCTTGGCCCTCCTGGGTATTGGGTGGGGCCTCTGCCGGGGGGTTTGGGGGCGCTCGGGCTCCTGGGGCCCAGGTCCAGTGCACGGCCCATGTCTGGGCGGCTGGGGCCTGGCGGGGTCGGTGGGCTGTTACCCCTGGTTCCCGGAGTGCCTCTGCCCTATGGTTATGGGGGCTCTTTCCGGGGGCTTCCTCTGCAGTCTTCTGGGTGGATGCGTGATTGCCCCTGCGGTGGGCTGCCTGGGTTCTGTGCTCTGTGGGGGCTGCTGGTGGCCTGGGTCTTGTGGCCCTCTCTGCCTGCTTCTGATTGCTTGGGGGGGGGGGCTGTGGATTGTGGCCCTGTACGCTTATACACTCATAACTAAGCACGGTTATCATGTAGGTCCTCTGCCATGGGTGTTGCATGTTCTCACACACACACACACACATTCATTAGTCCAGTAGCATGGTCACTAAGCAGTTGATGTATTATCATGTCGTCTCAGGTCATCTATATCCACAGCTGTGTTGTATGCGATTGCCGCTTCTTGTGCTTGTTTTTGTTTGTTTGTGTGTTTGTTTTTTCTCTGCTTGTCTGCTTTCAGGTGCTCCTGGTGGCGCTAAGGCTGGATTCCCCTCATAGGCCATGGATTGTTGTCTGTTTTGTTTTTTACAGGTGTAGCAGCTGGTTGTCTGGTTTTTGTTTCTATTTTTGTTCTGTTTCCTCTTCTTTCCTCTTCTTCTTTCCTTGTCCCCCGGTCCGGTTCAGTTCAGTTCATGTCATATATTGTAAACAGAAATAAATAAATGGGCATCAAGGGGAGCTTTACATTTATAAAACTTCCCTTGGCAAAACAAAACTGTTTGGCATCAAAGGTATTCAGACTACAATTCTTCTGACATAATGCTGAACAGGACAAGGGGAAAAATAAGTAAAGAAGACAGTTCTGCCGAAAGCCAGGGATAGACCTGTTCTAAGTTCTATACTTTTTAAAAGGGGCGTGTTTATCAACTATGGAATTAGAAGATTTACAAAAATGGTCAAGTGCTAGATCTTCATCTGGGATTTTAACAGTGTCATATAACTATTCAACAGATCAGTTAAAAAAAAGCCTGCTCATGGAGATGTTTCAGGATCTGGATACCAAGCGTGGACCTAATGTTTTCATTTTTGCAATTCTGATACAGGCTATTGAGCAGTGATAACTAACACCAAGTTCAGATACTGCGGATTTTCTACCTTTGATTTGTTAAGATTGAGCCAATCAGGGACAACCTTGAAGGATCTCTTTGGTTTTGTAGGATCAGTAATTACCTGAGAAAGGTTGATATTGGTACACACCTTTTTTAAATGATCAGAGGCAGAGTTCAACTTGTTTAAATTAAAATTGCCACACAGAGATTGGGTTTAGGCCACATGCACACAGAATGACATCAACAAATATAAGAAATATTAAACATTTACACGTAGATTTTTGAATATATGTAGAGGAATGATACTTTGAAATGTGCTCATTGCGGAGTTATGATCAGTTGAGTAATGAAGGTTGAACTATTCTGGGAAAGAGGTTCTATTCCCAGCATCATGATGGACACTCCTGATATAGAAGGTTTCGCTAACGCATTGGAATTGTTTTACTATTTTCATATGCATGTGCAATGAAGAATTGCTTGCTGCTGATAAATGCAAAGAAGAACAGCTTACACATAGATGCTCACATATAGGCTGCTGAATGCAATGAAGACCTGCTTATCAAGTAAAGTTCAATGTCAATGTGTAATATTCAATTAGGATTTGCAAAACAGTGAAGTTAAACAATGAATGGGTCCATAGTCGGTATGAGAAGACTACAGGAATATTTACCTGGGTGTACGTTCAAACAGAGATGAGAAAATTGCGATAAATAATTGTTTGTTTGTTTGTTAGTATGTATATGAATGTTATGTGTATAAACTGTGTTGAGTTATAGTTACTCAGTAGTGTCTCAGTGAAACAACCGACGGGGGAAGCCTTGCGGTGACAACAAAAGCAATGTTTTACTGATCAGTCAAGTTGCTCCAGTGTACTCCATACAAACTGGTTGGCTACTGAAGGGATAGAAAATGGGGAATACTTGTTTTAAAGCAAACAAGGAATTAGATGGGAAAAATACATGTTTTAACGGGACCCAGACAATATTAAATACTCAGACAGATGGGAGAAGAAGTGTAGTTTTGTAGGAAATCACAAAATTATTACATAGAATTAGTGAAATCAATTGAAGAATGCCTTTCTGAAGAGCTGTTTACCACAGATGAGCAGCTTTGCGACCAAGCACATTGTAGATCGCTTTACTGCCAAAATGATCTAATTTAATGGATTGGTTTAGACATGCATAACAGCATTTTAAGAACAAAGAGAGAAACAGAAAGGGACAACGCTTCATGGTGGAAGGTGATGTATAAATAACTGTGTATATGATGAAGGGGGTGGCAACACCCATTCCGAAATCCCGCCATTCCGACATCCCGCTATTCCGACATCCCACCATTCCGACATCCCACCATTCCGACATACCACCATTCCGACATGCAAACGTCCCACCATTCCGACATCCCACCATTGCGACATCCCGCTATTCTGACGTTCAAATGTCCCACCATTCCGACAAGGCTTTCCGTATAAGGAAATGTGTGTTACTCAACAGGTGAGTCCCTTCTTTCTGTTCATGCAATTTATATGTTTAACACATGTTTATAGACAAGCGTTATTAAAAACACAAAGTCTCGGCAACTGGAGGAGGAGAAGCAGTCCGCGGTGGTTTTCAATCACACACTCCAATGCCACTTGTTTTAACTTCCGAAAATTTAATCCAGGAAAAAAAGGCTTACAAACATGGACCAAAACGGCTCCATAACACGCACAAGAATCCAAAAGAAACAAAAGTTAACTAAAAGAAAGCAAATAAACAGTATGAAGTGGTCAAAATTGGTTTTACGCATGCCTATGTGCGTCTGGCACATGCGTCTTCGGGCTCTCCCACGTTGGTTTGTGGATGAAAGCTATATGTTCAGCTGTAATGTCATGTAAAAACAATCTCTACATGACATTTACTCCCAGGTGTGACCAGTTAGGTCCTTAAGATATCAACAGGCTGTATAAAGCTACAACCGTTGCGGCTGTGTGTTTGTGCCAAATGCGCAAAGCCCATCCGCGCTTCCCAAAATTGGAGTGAGTACTCATAAATCACGTGAATAACATGAATAAACGTTTTTACTGAATTTTGTTGTGTTTTATACGTTCTATGCTGTCATTTCTCTCTTCTCCTATTGGCAAGGCAAGGCAGAGTGCTCGCAACTGTGTCCTGTGCAGTAGCCGTGATATCTGTAATTGCAATTATTACTTTTGCATATGATGACAGCGTGCAAAAGACGCATGGGCTCTGTGGAGAGCTCCGCTCCAGCTGGCTGCTGTGACAGCTCACTGACACTGTATTTCTGCTTAATCAGTTTCAGTCTCGCCAGAGTTACATTAATATCTGTATTTTTATTTTTATTTGAAATTCAGGGGATTTTGATAATAGATTATTAAAGTTTGTTTGCGAGGCTGTGGCCTCTGCATGTGCAAAGCTTGTGCGCCAAACTTTAGGGCGTATTTGCGCCGGCATATCATTAGTGCAAAATGTTTTGGGTAAAAAATAGGCTATTAAAAGGAACTGTCGGAATGGCGGTATGTTAAAAAAAAACAAAAAACATACCGCCATTCCGACCATAGGAGGAAAAAAGTGTCGGAATGGTGTGACGTTTGATAAAAAATTAAGTGTCGCCATTCCGACAATTGGAGACCCATGTCGGAATGGCGAGATGTCGGAATGGCAGCATGTAACCATGATGAAGGAGAGACCATTTGAGCAGCACAGCCATTTCGCAGCACAGGGACAGCAGTCCAAGTTACAGGATCTCCCACGTGGTATCACCTGTCACATTGTGTCAAGGCATCAAAAGAAGAAAAAATCACCAAACTCAAGGACAAAAAGACAAAGACTCCGGTGAACGAAGACAGAGGACTGACAAACCAGAAATACAAAAGGATTCTCGATATCAAGATCCAGAAGAAGAGGCTAACAATGCCACGAACACTTACGATGCTGGGAATGATGCCAGCAATGAACAGAGAAGAAGATTCAGTGTCATCAATCTGCATTACGTGCCTCTAATGAGGGGGTGAATATAGAATCCTCAACGATTACAACGTCTCTGGGAACTGTGACAACAACAAGGTTTAAACCATTTTGATATATATTGTAACCTATTGTCTAAGGAATAGTGCTGAAAATGAGGTAAATCTAATCCACCATTGTCCTTGGTCTTCTGTAGGGTTTTTAAACTAATACGTGGTGGTTTGTTTTTCCACAGAAATTTGGAGATGCATGAATCTAGTGACTTAAACCAAGTAGCAGATGGTTTTATGGGGATCATTGAAAACAAATAGTTAACTTTTGGTAGTATCATCATTTTAATGGATGTAACTCTCCCCATAAGTGATATAGGTAAGGACTTCCAACGAGAGATCGTCCTCTACTGTCTTTAATAATTGCACATAATTTAGCTTTGTTAGCTCTGAGAGCCTGGAGGAAATGTTTATGCCTAAATATCTAATATTTCCTGACTGTAAAGTGATCGCAGGTATATTATGGACCCTACAGTTAATGGGCAGAACTGTGGTCTTAGACCAGTTGATAGAGTAGTCAGAAAGTGCTGAGAATTTATTTATGAGTGTGATCGTGTGACTGAGAGACGTCTGTGAGTTCTGAAGGAAAAGTAATACATCATCAGCATAAAGACTTATTTTATGCTCAACATTTTGGGATTAATTACTCACAAACGGGTAAGAAAAGGTAGTATTGCCAGACCATACATGATCAAAACAGGGAGTGGAGGTGGTTCAGCTGCAAGGTGTGAATGTCTGACTATAGTTTGTAAAAAGCGGGTAAGATAAGGTGCGAATGCCCGACAATGTATGATCAAAAGAGGGAGCGGAGGTTTTCGGCTGCAAGAAGGTCTGAATGTCCACCCAAAATTCCTGAAAAATGGGTAAAAAAAAGGGTGCGATTGCCAAACCATACATCATCAAAAGCAGGAGTGGATGTGTTCGGCTACAAGAAGATTTGAATGTCCATCAATAATTGCTTTAAAACATGAAAGAAAATTTTCGAATATCAAACCGCACATGATCATAAGCGGGAAAGGAGTTGTTCAGCTGCAAGAAGGTGTGAATGTCCACCCATAATTACTGAAAAATGGGTAAGAAAAGGTGAAAATGCCCAACCATACATCATCAAAAGCAGGAGTGGATGTGTTCGGCTACAAGAAAGTTTGAATGTCCGACCATAGTTTGTAAAAAGCGGGTAAGAAAAGGTTCGAATGCCCGAACATAGACCATCAAAAGAGGGAGCGGAGGTGTTCCGCTGTAAGAAGGTGTAAATGTCCGACCATAGTTGGTAAAAAGCGGGTAAGAAAAGGTTAAAATACCCGACTGTACACAATCAATAGCGGGAGCGGAGTTGTTTGGCTACAAGAAGGTGTGAATGTCCGACCACGGTTTGTAAAAAGCGGGTAAGAAAAGGTTCGAATGCCCGAATATATACCATCAAAAGTGGAAGTGGATGGGTTCGGCTGCAAGAAGGTGTGAACGTCCGACCAAAGTTTGTAAAAAGCAGTTAAGAAAAGGTTCGAATATCCAACCAAACATAATCAAAAGCGGGAGCAGAGCTGTTCGACTGCAAGTAGGTGTGAATGTCAGATCATAATTTGCAAAAAGCTCATGAGAAAGGGTGAGAATGCCCGGCTATACACAATCAAATGCGGGAGCGGAAGTGTTCGGCTGTGAGTAGGTGTGAATGTCCGACCATAATTGCTGAAAAATGTGTTAGAAGAGACTAGAATGCCGTACAATACATCATCAAATGCGGGAGCGGAGTTGTTCGGCTGTGAGTAGGTGTGAATCTCCGAGCATAGTTTGTAAAAAGGGGGTAAGAATAGGTTCGAATGCCCGAACATACACTATCAAAACAGGGAGCTGAGGTGGCTCAGCTGCAAGGTGTGAATGTCTGACTATAGTTTGTAAATAAGGTGCGAATGCCCAACAATGTATAATCAAAAGAGGGAGCGGAGGTTTTCGGCTACAAGAAGGTTTGAATGTCCGACCATAGTTTGTAAAAAGCGGGTAAGAAAAGGTTCAAATGCCTGACTATACACCATCAAAAGCGGGAGCAGAGGTGTTCCGCTGTAAGACGGTGTGAATGTCCGACCATATTTGGTAAAAAGCGGGTAAGAAAAGGTTAAAATACCCGACTGTACACAATCAATAGCGGGAGAGGAGGTGTTCAGCTGCAAGAAGGTGTGAATGTCCACCCATAATTCCTGAAAAATGGGTAAGAAAAGGTGCGAATGCCCAACCATACATTATCAAAAGCAGGTGTGAATGTCAGATCATAATTTGAAAAAAGCTGATGAGAAAGGGTGAGAATGCCCGACTATACACCATCAAATGCGGGAGTGGAGTTGTTCGGCTGTGAGTAAGTGTGAATCTCCGACCATAATTGCTGAAAAATGTGTTAGAAAAGGTAAGAATGCCGGTCCATACATCATCAAAAGCGGGAGAGGTGGTGTTCGGCTGCAAGTAGGTGTGAATGTCCAGCCATAATTACTAACAAACGGGTAAGAAAAGGTAGTATTGCCAGACCATACATGATCAAAACAGGGAGCGGAGGTGGTTCAGCTGCAAGAAGGTGTGAATGTCCGACTAAAGTTCAAATATATTAACAAAAGCGGGAGGAGAGGTCTTCGGATGAGAGTGGTTGAGAATTTCCAACCATAATCTATAAAATGCGGTGAAAAAAAAGGTGTGATAGAACACTAAAAGGTGGAGCGGAAGTGTTCGGCTGCAAGAAGGTGTGAATGTCCGACTATATTTGGTGAAAAGCAGGTGAAGCAAGGTCTGAATGCCCAACCTTACATCATCAAAAGCGAGATCAGAGGTGTTTGGCTGCATGAAGGCCATAGTTTGCCAAAAGCGGGTAAGCTGCGAATGACCGACTAAATATCAACAAAAGGTCTTCGGATGCAAGTGGGTGTGAATATCCCACCATACAAGTATGGTGGAGAGGAAGCTGTGAACAGCCGACCATAGTTGGCAAAAAGCGGGTGAGAAAAGGTGCGAATGTCCAACGATACATGATCAAAACAGGGAGCGGAGGTGTTTGGCTGTGACAAGGTGTGAATGTCCACCCAAAATTAATGAAAAGCGGGCAACAAGTAGGTTTGAATACCCAACCATACATCATCAAAAGCAGGAGTGGATGTGTTCGGCTACAAGGTTTGAATGTCCGAGCATAGTTTGTAAAAAGCGGGTAAGAAAAGGTTCGAATGCCCAAACATACACCATCAAAAGAGGGAGCGGAGGTGTTCCGCTGTAAGAAGGTGTGAATGTCCGACCATAGTTGGTAAAAAGTGGGTAAGAAAAGGTTAAAATACCCGACTTTACACAATCAATAGGGGGAGCGGAGTTGTTCGGCTACAAGAAGGTGTGAAAGTCCAACCATGGTTTGTAAAAAGCTGGTAAGAAAAGGTTCGAATGCCCGAATATATACCATCAAAAGCGGAAGCGGAGGTGTTCGGCTGCAAGAAGGTGTGAACGTCCGACCAAAGTTTGTAAAAAGCAGTTAAGAAAAGGTTCGAATATCCAACCAAACATAATCAAAAGCGGGAGCAGAGCTGTTCGACTGCAAGTAGGTGTGAATGTCCAGCCATAATTACTCACAAACGGGTAAGAAAAGGTAGTATTGCCAGACCATACATGATCAAAACAGGGAGCTGAGGTGGTTCAGCTGCAAGGTGTGAATGTCTGACTATAGTCTGTAAAAAGCGGGTAAGACAAGGTGCGAATGCCCGACAATGTATGATCAAAAGAGGGAGTGGAGGTCTTCGGCTGCAAAGTCTGAATGTCCAACCATAATTTCTAAAAACCGGGTAAGAAAAGGCTCGAAAGCCCGACTATACACAATCAAAAGCGGGAGCGGGAGGTTTTCAGCTGCAAATCCTTCACTCAAACCAAGTGAAAACTGCTTTGTCCTTCATATTTATCAATGTCTAGATCGACTTCAACAAAGAACAACATTGTACTTTGTAGTAAAGAAAGAGCAAATCAAAAGTTTTAGGAATCCGAGAATAAGCTTATTTTCATGAGTTCTGCACGATTATTGATTTTACTATAAATGAACGCCTTCACTCAAACTATATTAAAACTTTTGTTAATATATTTGAACTTTAGTTGGACATTCACCCCCTTTTGCAGCTAAACCACCTCCACTCCCTGTTTTGATCATGTATGGTCTGGCAATACTACATTTTCTTACCCGTTTGTGAGTAATTATGGCTGGATATTCACACCTACTTGCAGCTGAACACAATCTCTCTCGCTTTTAATTATGTTTGGATATTCGAACCTTTTCTTTACTGCTTTTTAACAACTTTGGTCGGACGTTCACACCTTCTTGCAGCCGAACACCTCCGCTTCCGCTTTTGATGGTATATATTCGGGCATTCGAACCTTTTCTTACCAGCTTTTTACAAACCATGGTTGGACTTTCACACCTTCTTGTAGCCGAACAACTCCGCTCCCGCTATTGATTGTGTACAGTCGGGTATTTTAACCTTTTCTTACCCGCTTTTTACCAACTATGGTCGGACATTCACACCGTCTTACAGCGGAACATCTCCGCTCCCGCTTTTGATAGTGTATAGTCAGGCATTTGAACCTTTTCTTACCCGCTTTTTACAAATTATGGTCGGACATTCAAACCTTCTTGTAGCCGAAAACCTCTGCTCCCTCTTTTGATTATACATTGTCGGGCATTCGCACCTTATCTTACCCGCTTTGTACAAACTATAGTCAGACATTCACACCTTGGTGCTGAACCACCTCAGCTCCCTGTTTTGATCATGTATGGTCTGGCAATACTACCTTTTCTTACCCGTTTGTGAGTAATTATGGCTGGACATTCACACCTACTTGCAGTCGAACAGCTCTACTCCCGCTTTTGATTATGTTTGGTTGGATATTCGAACCTTTTCTTAACTGCTTTTTACAAACTTTGGTCGGACGTTCACACCTTCTTGCAGCCAAACACCTCCGCTTCCGCTTTTGATGGTATATATTCGGGCATTCGAACCTTTTCTTACCAGCTTTTTACAAACCATGGTTGGACTTTCACACCTTCTTGTATTCGAACAACTCCCCTCCCCCTATTGATTGTGTACAGTCGGGTATTTTAACCTTTTCTTACCCGCTTTTTACCAACTATGGTCGGACATTCACACCGTCTTACAGCGGAACACCTCCGCTCCCGCTTTTGATGGTGTATAGTCAGGCATTTGAACCTTTTCTTACCCGCTTTTTACAAACTATGGTCGGACATTCAAACCTTCTTGTAGCCAAAAACCTCCGCTCCCTCTTTTGATAATACATTGTCGGGCATTCGCACCTTTTCTTACCCGTTTTTTACAAACCATGGTCGGACTTTCACACATTCTTGTAGCCAAACACATCCGCTCCCGCTATTGATTGTGTACAGTCGGGTATTTTAACCTTTTCTTACCCGTTTTTTACCAACTCTGGTCGGACATTCACACCTTCTTACAGCGGAACACCTCCGCTCCCTCTTTTGATAGTGTATGTTCGGGCATTCGAATCTATTCTTACCCCCTTTTTACAAAATATGCTCGGAGATTCACACCTACTCACAGCCGAACAACTCCGCTCCCGCATTTGATGGTGTATAGTCGGGCATTCTCACCCTTTCTCATCAGCTTTTTGCAAATTATGATCTGACATTCACACCTACTTGCAGTCGAACAGCTCTGCTCCCGCTTTTGATTATGTTTGGTTGGATATTCGAAACTTTTCTTAACTGCTTTTTACAAACTTTGGTAGGACGTTCAAACTTTCAAGCAGCCGAACACCTCCGCTTCTGCTTTTGATGTTGTATATTCGGGCATACAAACCTTTTCTTACCCACTTTTTACAAACCATGGTCAGACTTTCACTCTTTGTTGCTGAACAACTCCGCTCCCTCTTTTGATTGTGTACAGTCGGGTATTTTCACCTTTTCTTACCTGCTTTTTACAAACTTTGGTCGGACATTCAAACCTTCTTGTAGCCGAACACATCCACTCCTGCTTTTGATGATGTATGGTTGGGCATTCGCACCTTTTCTTACCCATTTTTCAGTAATTATTGGTGGACATTCAGACCTTCTTGCAGCTGAACACCTCTGCTCCCTCTTTTGAGCATACATTGTCGGGCATTCGCACCTTGTCTTACCCGCTTTTTACAAACTTTAGTCAGACATTCACACCTTGCAGCTGAACCACCTCCGCTCCCTGTTTTGATCATGTATGGTCTGGCAATACTACCTTTTCTTACCCATTTGTGAGTAATTATGGCTGGATATTCACACCTACTTGCAGCCGAACACCACCTCTCCCGCTTTTAATGATGTATTGTCCGGCATTCTAGTCTCTTCTAACACATTTTTCAGCAACTATGGTCGGACATTCACACCTACTCACAGCCGAACACTTCCGCTCCCACATTTGATGGTGTATAGCCGGGCATTCTCACCCTTTCTCATCAGCTTTTTGCAAATTATGATCTGACATTCACACCTACTTGCAGTCGAACAGCTCTGCTCCCGCTTTTGATTATGTTTGGTTGGATATTCGAACCTTTTCTTAACTGCTTTTTACAAATTTTGGTCGGACGTTCACACCTTCTTGCAGCCGAACACCTCCACTTCGACTTTTGATGGTATATATTCAGGCATTCGAACCTTTTCTTACCCGCTTTTTACAAACCGTGGTCGGACTTTCACACCTTCTTGTAGCCGAACAACTCCGCTCCCGCTATTGATTGTGTACAGTCGGGTAGTTTAACCTTTTCTTACCCGCTTTTTACAAACTATGGTCGGACATTCAAACCTTCTTCTAGCCGAACACATCCACTCCTGCTTTTGATGATGTATGGTTTAGCATTCGCACCCTTTTTTTACCCATTTTTCAGGAATTATGGGTGGACATTCAGACCTTCTTGCAGCCGAAAACCTCCGCTCCCTCTTTTGATCATGCATTGTCGGGCATTCGCACCTTGTCTTACCCGCTTTTTATAAACTTTAGTTGGACATTCACACCTTCTTGCAGCTGAACGACCTCCGCTCCCTGTTTTGATCATGTATGGTCTGGCAATACTACCTTTTCTTACCCGTTTGTGAGTAATTAATCCCAAAATATTGAGCATAAAATAAGTCTTTATGCTGATGATGTATTACTTTTCCTTCAGAACTCACAGACGTCTCTCACTCACACGATCACACTCATAAATAAATTCTCAACACTTTCTGACTACTCTATCAACTGGTCTAAGACCACAGTTCTGCCCATTAACTGTAGGGTCCATAATATACCTGCGATCACTTTACAGTCAGGAAATATTAGATATTTAGGCATAAACATTTCCTCCAGGCTCTCAGAGCTAACAAAGCTAAATTATGTGCAATTATTAAAGACAGTAGAGGACGATCTCTCTCGTTGGAAGTCCTTACCTATATCACTTATGGGGAGAATTACATCCATTAAAATGATGATACTACCAAAAGTTAACTATTTGTTCTCAATGATCCCCATAAAACCATCTGCTACTTGGTTTAAGTCACTAGATTCATGCATCTCAAAATTTCTGTGGAAAAACAAACCACCACGTATTAGTTTAAAAACCCTACAGAAGACCAAGGACAATGGTGGATTAGATTTACCTCATTTTCAGCACTATTCCTTAGCCAATAGGTTACAATATATATCAAAATGGTTTAAACCTTGTTTTTGTCACAGTTCCCAGAGACGTTGTAATCGTTGAGGATTCTATATTCACCCCCTCATTAGAGGCACGTGTTGCAGATTGATGACACTGAATCTTCTTCTCTGTTCATTGCTGGCATCATTCCCAGCATCGTAAGTGTTCGTGGCATTGTTAGCCTCTTCTTCTGGATCTTGATATCGAGAATCCTTTTGTATTTCTGGTTTGTCAGTCCTCTCTCTTCGTTCACCGGCGTCTTCGTCTTTTTGTCCTTGAGTTTGGTGATTTTTTCTTCTTTTGATGCCTTGACACAATGTGACAGGTGATACCACGTGGGAGATCCTGTAACTTGGACTGCTGTCCCTGTGCTGCGAAATGGCTGTGCTGCTCAAATGGTCTCTCCTTCATCATGGTTACATGCTGCCATTCCGACATCTCGCCATTCCGACATGGGTCTCCAATTGTCGGAATGGCGACACTTAATTTTTTATCAAACGTCCCACCATTCCGACACTTTTTTCCTCCTATGGTCGGAATGGCGGTATGTTTTTTTTTTTTTAACATACCGCCATTCCGACAGTTCCTTTTAATAGCCTATTTTTTACCCAAAACATTTTGCACTAATGATATGCCGGCGCAAATACGCCCTAACGTTTGGCGCACAAGCTCTGCACATGCAGAGGCCACAGCCTCGCAAACAAACTTTAATAATCTATTATCAAAATCCCCTGAATTTCAAATAAAAATAAAAATACAGATATTAATGTAACTCTGGCGAGACTGAAACTGATTAAGCAGAAATACATTGTCAGTGAGCTGTCACAGCAGCCAGCTGGAGCGGAGCTCTCCACAGAGCCCATGCGTCTTTTGCACGCTGTCATCATATGCAAAAGTAATAATTGCAATAACAGATATCACGGCTACGGCACAGGACACAGTTGCGAGCACTCTGCCTTGCCTTGCCAATAGGAGAAGAGAGAAATGACAGCATAGAACGTATAAAACACAACAAAATGCAGTAAAACCGTTTATTCATGTTATTCACGTGATTTATGAGTACTCGCTCCAATTTTGGGAAGCGCGGATGGGCTTTGCGCATTTGGCACAAACACACAGCCGTTGCGCAAGGCTTTATACAGCCTGTTGATATCTTAAGGACCTAACTGGTCACACCTGGGAGTAAATGTCATGTAGAGATTGTTTTTACATGACATTACAGCTGAACATATAGCTTTCATCCACAAACCAACGTGGGAGAGCCCGAAGACGCATGTGCCAGACGCACATAGGCATGCGTAAAACCAATTTTGACCACTTCATACTGTTTATTTGCTTTCTTTTAGTTAACTTTCGTTTCTTTTGGATTCTTGTGCGTGTTATGGAGCCGTTTTGGTCCATGTTTGTAAGCCTTTTTTTCCTGGATTAAATTTTCGGAAGTTGAAACAAGTGGCATTGGAGTGTGTGATTGAAAACCACCGCGAACTGCTTCTCCTCCTCCAGTTGCCGAGACTTTGTGTTTTTAATAACGCTTGTCTATAAACATGTGTTAAACATGTAAATTGCATGAACAGAAAGAAGGGACTCACCTGTTGAGTAACACACATTTCCTTATACAGAAAGCCTTGTCGGAATGGTGGGACATTTGAACGTCGGAATGGTGGGACGTTTGCATGTCGGAATGGTGGTATGTCGGAATGGTGGTATGTCGGAATGGTGGGATGTCGGAATAGCGGGATGTCGGAATGGCGGGATTTCGGAATGGGTGTTGCCACCCCCTTCATCATATACACAGTTATTTATACATCACCTTCCACCATGAAGCGTTGTCCCTTTTTGTTTCTCTCTTTGTTCTTAAAATGCTGTTATGCATGTCTAAACCAATCCATTAAATTAGATCATTTTGGCAGTAAAGCGATCTACAATGTGCTTGGTCGCAAAGCTGCTCATCTGTGGTAAACAGCTCTTCAGAAAGGCATTCTTAAATTGATTTCACTAATTCTATGTAATAATTTTGTGATTTCCTACAAAACTACACTTCTTCTCCCATCTGCCTGAGTATTTAATATTGTCTGGGTCCCGTTAAAACATGTATTTTTCCCATCTAATTCCTTGTTTGCTTTAAAACAAGTATTCCCCATTTTCTATCCCTTCAGTAGCCAACCAGTTTGTATGGAGTACACTGGAGCAACTTGACTGATCAGTAAAACACTGCTTTTGTTGTCACCGCAAGGCTTCCCCCGTCGGTTGTTTCACTGAGACACTACTGAGTAACTATAACTCAACACAGTTTATACACATAACATTCATATACATACTAACAAACAAACAAACAATTATTTATCGCAATTTTCTCATCTCTGTTTGAACGTACACCCAGGTAAATATTCCTGTAGTCTTCTCATACCGACTATGGACCCATTCATTGTTTAACTTCACTGTTTTGCAAATCCTAATTGAATATTACACATTGACATTGAACTTTACTTGATAAGCAGGTCTTCATTGCATTCAGCAGCCTATATGTGAGCATCTATGTGTAAGCTGTTCTTCTTTGCATTTATCAGCAGCAAGCAATTCTTCATTGCACATGCATATGAAAATAGTAAAACAATTCCAATGCGTTAGCGAAACCTTCTATATCAGGAGTGTCCATCATGATGCTGGGAATAGAACCTCTTTCCCAGAATAGTTCAACCTTCATTACTCAACTGATCATAACTCCGCAATGAGCACATTTCAAAGTATCATTTCTCTACATGTATTCAAAAATCTATGTGTAAATGTTTAATATTTCTTATATTTGTTGATGTCATTCTGTGTGCATGTGGCCTAAACCCAATCTCTGTGTGGCAATTTTAATTTAAACAAGTTGAACTCTGCCTCTGATCATTTAAAAAAGGTGTGTACCAATATCAACCTTTCTCAGGTAATTACTGATCCTACAAAACCAAAGAGATCCTTCAAGGTTGTCCCTGATTGGCTCAATCTTAACAAATCAAAGGTAGAAAATCCGCAGTATCTGAACTTGGTGTTAGTTATCACTGCTCAATAGCCTGTATCAGAATTGCAAAAATGAAAACATTAGGTCCACGCTTGGTATCCAGATCCTGAAACATCTCCATGAGCAGGCTTTTTTTTAACTGATCTGTTGAATAGTTATATGACACTGTTAAAATCCCAGATGAAGATCTAGCACTTGACCATTTTTGTAAATCTTCTAATTCCATAGTTGATAAACACGCCCCTTTTAAAAAGTATAGAACTTAGAACAGGTCTATCCCTGGCTTTCGGCAGAACTGTCTTCTTTATTTTTTTTCCCCTTGTCCTGTTCAGCATTATGTCAGAAGAATTGTAGTCTGAATACCTTTGATGCCAAACAGATTTGTTTTGCCAAGGGAAGTTTTATAAATGTAAAGCTCCCCTTGATGCCCATTTATTTATTTCTATTTACAATATATGACATGAACTGAACTGAACCGGACCGGGGGACAAGGAAAGAAGAAGAGGAAAGAAGAGGAAACAGAACAAAAATAGAAACAAAAACCAGACAACCAGCTGCTACACCTGTAAAAAACAAAACAGACAACAATCCATGGCCTATGAGGGGAATCCAGCCTTAGCGCCACCAGGAGCACCTGAAAGCAGACAAGCAGAGAAAAAACAAACACACAAACAAACAAAAACAAGCACAAGAAGCGGCAATCGCATACAACACAGCTGTGGATATAGATGACCTGAGACGACATGATAATACATCAACTGCTTAGTGACCATGCTACTGGACTAATGAATGTGTGTGTGTGTGTGTGAGAACATGCAACACCCATGGCACAGGACCTACATGATAACCGTGCTTAGTTATGAGTGTATAAGCGTACAGGGCCACAATCCACAGCCCCCCCCCAAGCAATCAGAAGCAGGCAGAGAGGGCCACAAGACCGAGGCCACCAGCAGCCCCCACAGAGCACAGAACCCAGGCAGCCCACCGCAGGGGCAACCACGCATCCACCCAGAAGACTGCAGAGGAAGCCCCCGGAAAGAGCCCCCATAAGCATAGGGCAGAGGCACTCCGGGAACCAGGGGTAACAGCCCACCGACCCCGCCAGGCCCCAGCCGCCCAGACATGGGCCGTGCACTGGACCTGGGCCCCAGGAGCCCGAGCGCCCCCAAACCCCCCGGCAGAGGCCCCACCCAATACCCAGGAGGGCCAAGCGCCCCAGACAGCCACAAAGTGGGTCAGCGCCTGCCCCAGCGCCCCTGGCCAAGTGCCCTGGGGTCCGTCACTCGTGAACAAGACCCCGAGATACTTGAACTCCTCCTCTTGGGGAAGGATCTCATTCCCGACCCGGAGAGAGCATTCCACCCTTTTCCGGCTGAGAACCATAGTCTCGGATTTGGAGGTGCTGATTCTCATCCCAGCCGCTTCACACTCGGCTGCGAATCACTCCAGTGAGAGCTGAAGGTCACGGCCTGACGACGCTAACAGAACCACATCATCTGCAAAAAGCAGAGACCCGATTCTGAGGTCGCCAAATGGGACACCCTCAACGCCCTGGCTCCGCCTAGAAATTCTGTCCATAAAACTTAGGAACAGAATCGGAGACAAAGGGCAGCCCTGACGGAGTCCAACTCTCACCGGAAACGTATCCGACTTACTGCCGGCAATGCGGACCAAACTCTGGCACCGGTCATACAGAGACCGAACGGCCCCTATCAAGGGGTCCGGCACTCCATATTCCCGGAGCACCCCCCACAGGACTCCACGAGGGACACGGTCGAACGCTTTCTCCAAGTCCACAAAACACATGTAGACTGGTTGGGCGAACTCCCATGCACCCTCCAGGATCCTGCTGAGGGTATAGAGCTGGTCCACTATTCAACGGCCAGGACGAAAGCCACACTGCATCTCCTGAATCCGAGGCTCGATTATCCGACGGATCCTCCTCTCCAATACCCCCGAATAGACCTTACCAGGGAGGCTGAGGAGTGTGATACCCCTATAGTTGGAACACACCCTCCGGTCCCCCTTTTTAAAGAGGGGGACCACCACCCCAATCTGCCAGTCCAGAGGCACTGTCCCCGATGTCCACGCGATACTGCAGAGGTGTGTCAGCCAAGACAGCCCTACAACATCCAGAGCCTTGAGAAACTCAGGACGGACCTCATCCACCCCCGGGGCCTTGCCACCGAGGAGCTTTTTAACCACCTCGGCAACCTCAGCCCCAGAAATGGGAGGCCCCGTCTCCGAGCTCTCCGACTCTGCCTCTTCCGAGCACGTGTTGGTAGGATTGAGGAGTTCCTCGAAGTACTCCCCCCACCGACTCACAACATCCCTAGTTGAGGTCATTAAAGCCCCGTCCCCACTGTAAACAGTGTTGACTGTGAGCCGCTTCCCCCCCCCTGAGACGCCGGATGGTGGACCAGAATCTTTTCGAGGCCATCCGGAAATCGTTCTCCATGGTCTCACCGAACTCCTCCTAGGCCCGAGTTTTTGCCTCACAACCGCCGAAGCCGTGGCCCGTCTGGCCCGTCGGTACCTATCAGCTTCTTCCAGGGTCCCACTGGCCAAAAAGGCCCGATAGGACTCCTTCTTCAGCTTGACGGCTTCCCTCACCACTGGTGTCCACCAGCAGGTTCGAGGGTTGCCGCCACGACAGGCACCGACCACCTTACGGCCACAACTCCGACCAGCTGCCTCGGCAATGGAGTCACGGAACATGGCCCATTCGGACTCAATGTCCCCCACCTCAAATATGGTTGAAGCTCTGCCGGAGGTGGGAGTTAAAGCTCCTTCTGACGGGGGATTCTGACAAACGCTCCCAGCAGACCCTCACAATACGTATGGGCCTGCCAGGTCTGATCGGCAGCCTCCCCCACCAGCGGAGCCAACTCACCACCAGGTGGTGATCAGTTGACAGCTCCGCCCCTCTCTTCACCCGAGTGTCCAGGACATACGGCCGCAAGTCCGATGATACAACCACAAAGTCGATCATCGAACTGCGGCCAAGGGTGTCCTGGTGCCAAGTGCACATATGGACACCCTTATGCCTGAACATGGTGTTCGTTATGGACAGTCTATGACTGGCACAGAAGTCCAACAACATAACACCACTCTGATTCAGATCGGGGGGGCCGTTCCTCCCAATCACACCCCTCCAGGTCTCACTTTCATTGCCCACGTGAGCATTGAAGTCCCCCAGCAGAATGAGGGAGTCTCCGGTAGGAGCATTCTCCAGTACCTCCCCCAGAGACTCCAAAAAGGGTAGGTACTCTGAACTGCTGTTTGGCGCATAGGCACAAACAACAGTCAGGACTCGTCCCCCCACCCAAAGGCGGAGGGAGGCTACCCTCTCGTTCACTGGGGTAAACCCCAATGTACTGGCACACAGCCGGGGGGCAATAAGTATACCCACACCTGCTCTGCGCCTCTCACCACGGGCAACTCCAGAGTGGAAGAGAGTCCAACCCCTCTCAAGAGTACTGGTTCCAGATCCCAAGCCGTGCGTCGAGGTGAGTCCGACTATATGTAACGGTCTGATGAAGTTTCAACAATAAACAACAAACTTTGTATTATGAGAAAGAACCAGACTCATTCTTCAGGAATCCGAAAATAAGCTCTATTTTACGAGTTATGCACGAATTCGGATTCTCCTATAAAACGAATTCCTTAACTCAAACCAAGTTAAGACTGCTTTGTCCTTCATATTTATTCATGTCTAATCAAGTTTCAATGATAAACAACGTTGTACTTTGTAGAATGAGAAAGAACTTCTTCAGCAATAAGCATCTCTCGACAAATGACGAAATACAGATTTTGCTATAAAATTAATTGCTATCAGCCTGACTTAAAACTGTTTGTCTTCCTTATTTATCCACTTCAAATCAAGTTTCAACAATTAAAAAACTTTTGTAGTATGAGAAAGAACAACTTAATCTTGAGCAATCAGTATAAAAAGAGGGTAAGCAAAGGTGCGAATGTCAAACCATACATGATCAAAACAGGGAGCGGAGGTGTTTGGCTGAGACAAGGTGTGAATGTCCACCCAAAATTAATGAAAAGCGGGCAACAAGTAGGTTCGAATGCCCAACCATACATCATCAAAAGCAGGAGTGGATATGTTCGGCTACAAGAAGGTTTGAACGTCTGACCATAGTTTGTAAAAAGCGGGTAAGAAAAGGTTCGAATGCCCGAACATACACCATCAAAGGAGGGAGTGGATGTGTTCGGCTCCAAGAAGGGTTGAATGTCTGACCATAGTTTGTAAAAAGCAGGTAAGAAAAGGTTTGACTGCCCGAACATACACCATCAAAAGAGGGAGCGGAGGTGTTCCGCTGTAAGAAGGTGTGAATGTCCGACCATAGTTGGTAAAAAGCGGGTAAGAAAAGGTTAAAATACCCGACTGTACACAATCAATAGCGGGAGCGGAGTTGTTCGGCTACTAAAAGATGTGAAAGTCCGACTATGGTTTGTAAAAAGCGGGTAAGAAAAGGTGCTAATGCCCGACAATGTATGATCAAAAGAGGGAGCGGAGGTGTTCGGCTGCAAGAAGGTCTGAATGTCCAACCATAATTTGTAAAAACCGGGAAGGAAAGGCTCGAAAGCCCGACTATACACCATCAAAAGCGGGAGCAGAGTGGTTCAGCTGCAAGAAGGTCTGAATGTCCATCAATAATTGCTTTAAAACATGAAAGAAAATTTTCGAATATCATCCGCACATGATCATAAGAAGGAGAGGAGGTGTTGAGCTGCAAGAAGGTGTGAATAACCACCCATAATTCCTGAAAAATGGGTAAAAAAAGGTGCGAATGCCCAACCATACATTATCAAAAGCAGGTGTGAATGTCAGATCATAATTTGCATAAAGCTGATGAGAAAGGGTGAGAATGCCCGACTATACACCATCAAATGCGGGAGCGGAGGTGTTCGGCTCTGAGTAGGTGTGAATGTCCGACCATAATTGCTGAAAAATGTATTAGAAAAGGAAAGAATGCCGGACCATACATCATCAAAAGCGAGAGAGGTGGTGTTCGGCTGCAAAAAGGTGTAAATGTTCGACTAGAGTTTGTAAAAAGCGGGTAAGACATGGTGCGAATGCCTGACAAGGTATGATCAAAAGCAGGGGCGGAGGTGTTCAGCTGCAAGAAGGTCTAAATGTCCATCAATAATTGCTAGAAAACATGAAAGAAAATTTTCGAAAATCAAACCGCACATGATCATAAGTGGGAGAGGAGGTGTTCAGCTGCAAGAAGGTGTGAATGTCCACCCATTATTCCTGACAAATGGGTAAAAAAAAGGTGCGAATGCCCAACCATACATCATCAAAAGCAGGAGTGGATGTGTTCGGCTACAAGAAGGTGTGAACGTCCAACCAAAGTTTGTAAAAAGCAGTTAAGAAAAGGTTTGAATATCCAACCAAACATAATCAAAAGCGGGAGCATAGCTTTTCGACTGCAAGTAGGTGTGAATGTCAGATCATAAATTGCAAAAAGCTGATGAGAAAGGGTGAGAATGCCCGACTATACACCATCAAATGCGGGAGCGGAGGTGTTCGGCTCTGAGTAGGTGTGAATGTCCGACCATAATTGCTGAAAAATGTGTTAGAAAAGGAAAGAATGCCGGACCATACATCATCAAAAGCGAGAGAGGTGGTGTTCGGCTGCAAAAAGGTGTAAATGTTCGACTAAAGTTTGTAAAAAGCGGGTAAGACATGGTGCGAATGCCTGACAAGGTATGATCAAAAGCAGGGGCGGAGGTGTTCAGCTGCAAGAAGGTCTAAATGTCCATCAATAATTGCTAGAAAACATGAAAGAAAATTTTCGAAAATCAAACCGCACATGATCATAAGTGGGAGAGGAGGTGTTCAGCTGCAAGAAGGTGTGAATGTCCACCCATTATTCCTGACAAATGGGTAAAAAAAAGGTGCGAATGCCCAACCATACATCATCAAAAGCAGGAGTGGATGTGTTCGGCTACAAGAAGGTGTGAACGTCCAACCAAAGTTTGTAAAAAGCAGTTAAGAAAAGGTTTGAATATCCAACCAAACATAATCAAAAGCGGGAGCATAGCTTTTCGACTGCAAGTAGGTGTGAATGTCAGATCATAATTTGCAAAAAGCTGATGAGAAAGGGTGAGAATGTCCGACTGCACACCATCAAATGCGGGAGCGGAGTTGTTCGGCTGTGAGTAGGTGTGAATCTCCGACCGTAATTTCTGAAAAATGTGTTAGAAAAGGTAAGAATGCCGGTCCATACATCATCAAAAGCGAGAGAGGTGGTGTTCGGCTGCAAGTAGGTGTGAATGTCCAGCCATAATTACTCACGAACGGGTAAGAAAAGGTAGTATTGCCAGACTATACATGATCAAAACAGGGAGCGGAGGTGGTTCAGCTGCAAGAAGGTGTGAATGTCCGACTAAAGTTCAAATATATTAACAAAAGCGGGAGGAGAGGTCTTCGGATGAGAGTGGTTGAAAATTTCCAACCATAATCTATAAAATTCGGTGAAAAAAAGGTTTGATAGAACACTAAAAGGTGGAGCGGAAGTGTTCGGCTGCAAGAAGGTGTGAATGTCCGACTATATTTGGTGAAAAGCAGGTGAAGCAAGGTCTGAATGCCCAACCTTACATTATCAAAAGCGAGATCAGAGGTGTTTGGCTGCAAGAAGGCCATAGTTTGCCAAAAGCGGGTAAGCTGCGAATGACCAACTAAATATCAACAAAAGTGGGGGCGGAGGTCTTCGGATGCAACTGGGTGTGAACATCCCACCATACAAGTATGGTGGAGAGGAAGCTGTGAACAGCCGACCATAGTTTGCAAAAAGCGGGTGAGACAAGGTGTGAATGTCCACCCAAAATTAATGAAAAGCGGGCAAAAAGTAGGTTTGAATGCCCAAGCATACATCATCAAAAGAAGGAGTGGATGTGTTCGGCTACAAGAAGGTTTGAATGTCCGAGCATAGTTTGTAAAAAGCGGGTAAGAAAAGGTTCGAATGCCCAAACATACACCATCAAAAGAGGGAGCGGAGGTGTTCGGCTACAAGAAGGTGTGAATGTCCGACCATAGTTGGTAAAAAGTGGGTAAGAAAAGGTTAAAATACCCGACTGTACACAATCAATAGGGGGAGCGGAGTTGTTCGGCTACAAGAAGATGTGAAAGTCCAACCATGGTTTGTAAAAAGCTGGTAAGAAAAGGTTCGAATGCCCGACTATATACCATCAAAAGCGGAAGCGGAGGTGTTCGGCTGCAAGAAGGTGTGAACGTCCGACCAAAGTTGGCAAAAAGCAGTAAAGAAAAGGTTCGAATATCCAAACATAATTAAAAGCGAGAGAGATTGTGTTCAGCTGCAAGTAGGTGTGAATATCCAGCCATAATTACTCACAAACGGGTAAGAAAATGTAGTATTGCCAGACCATACATGATCAAAACAGGGAGCGGAGGTGGTTTAGCTGCAAAAAGGGGTGAATGTCCAACTAAAGTTCAAATTTATTAACAAAAGCGGGAGGATAGGTCTTCGGATTAGAGTGGTTGAAATTTCCAACCATAATCTATAAAATGCGGTGAAAAAAAAAGGTGTGAAGGAATTAATTTTATAGCAAAATCCGAAATCATGCATAACTCCGCAAAAGGAACGTATTGCTCAACCAAAGGGATGCTTCTTTCTCATTCAGGGTAATATGAGGAACTTTATGCTTGATACATTTTAGACATGGATAACTATGAAGGACAAAGCAATTTTAACTTGGTTTGAGCAAAGCAATTAATTTTATAGGAAAATCCGAAATCGTGCAGGACTCATGAAAGTAAGCTTATTCTCGGATTCCTGATCCTCCAGTGTTGCTCTTTCCTATACTGCAAAATACAGCCTTGTTCTTTGTTGAAATCGATATAGACATTGATAAATATGAAGGACAAAGCAGTTTCCACTTTGTTTGAGTGAAGGAATTAATTTTATAGCAAAATCCCAAATCAAGCAGAACGTATGAAAATAAGCGTGTTTTCGGATTCCTGATCCTTCAGTGTTGCTTTTTCTTCTACTGCAAAATACAATGTTGTTCTTTGTTGAAGTAAATCTAGACATTGATAAATATGAAGGACAAAGCAGTTTTAACATAGTTTGAGTAAAGGAATTCATTTTATACATAAAATCCCAAATCATGCAGAACGTATGAAAATAAGCTTATTCTCGGATTCCTGTTCCTTCAAGTGTTGCTCTTTCTACTACTGCAAAATACAATGTTGTTCTTTGTTGAAGTAAATCTAGACATTGATAAATATGAAGGACAAAGCAGTTTTCACTTGGTTTGAGTGAAGGAATTCATTTTATACATAAAATCCCAAATCATGCAGAACGTATGAAAAGAAGCTTATTCTCGGATTCCTGATCCTTCAGTGTTGCTTTTTCTTCTACTGCAAAATACAATGTTGTTCTTTGTTGAAGTCGATCTAGACATTGATAAATATGAAGGACAAAGCAGTTTTGACTTGGTTTGAGTGAAGGAATTCATTTTATACATAAAATCCCAAATCATGCAGAATGTATGAAAATAAGCTTATTCTCGGATTACTGATCCTTCAGTGTTGCTCTTTCTTCTACTGCAAAATCCAGTGTTGTTCTTTGTTGAAGTCAATCTAGACATTGATAAATATGAAGGACAAAGCAGTTTTAACATAGTTTGAGTGAACGCATTCATTTATAGTAAAATCAATAATCGTGCAGAACTCATGAAAATAAGCTTATTCTCGGATTCCTAAAACTTTTGATTTGCTCTTTCTTTACTGCAAAGTACAATGTTGTTCTTTGTTGAAGTCGATCTAGACATTGATAAATATAAAGGACAAAGCAGTTTTCACTTGGTTTGAGTGAAGGATTTGCACCTGAAAACCTCCCGCTCCCGCTTTTGATTGTGTATAGTCGGGCTTTCGAGCCTTTTCTTACCCGGTTTTTAGAAATTATGGTTAGACATTCAGACCTTGCAGCCGAAGACCTCCACTCCCTCTTTTGATCATACATTGTCGGGCATTCGCACCTTGTCTTACCCGCTTTTTACAAACTATAGTCAGACATTCACACCTTGCAGCTGAACCACCTCAGCTCCCTGTTTTGATCATGTATGGTCTGGCAATACTACCTTTTCTTATCCGTTTGTGAGTAATTATGGCTGGACATTCACACCTACTTGCAGTCGAACAGCTCTGCTCCCGCTTTTGATGGTATATATTCGGGCATTCAAACCTTTTCTTAGCAGCTTTTTACAAACCATGGTTGAACTTTCACACCTTCTTGTAGCCGAACACCTCCGCTCCCGCTTTTGATGGTGTATAGTCAGGCATTTGAACCTTTTCTTACCCGCTTTTTACAAACTATGGTCGGACATTCAAACCTTCTTGTAGCCGAAAACCTCCGCTCCCTCTTTTGATCATACATTGTCGGGCATTCGCACCTTTTCTTACCCGTTTTTTACAAACAATGGTTGGACTGTCACACATTCTTGTAGCCAAACAAATCCGCTCCCGCTATTGATTGTGTACAGTCGGGTATTTTAACCTTTTCTTACCCGTTTTTTACCAACTATGGTCGGACATTCACACCTTCATACAGCGGAACACCTCCGCTCCCTCTTTTGATGGTGTATGTTTGGGCATTCAAACCTTTTCTTACCCGCTTTTTACAAACTATGCTCGGACATTCAAACCTTCTTGTAGCCGAACACATCCACTCCTGCTTTTGATGATGTATGGTTGGGCATTCAAACCTACTTGTTGCCCGCTTTTCATTAAATTTGGGTGGACATTCACACCTTGTCACAGCCAAACACCTCCGCTCCCTGTTTTGATCATGTATGGTTGGACATTCGCACCTTTTCTCACCCGCTTTTTGCAAACTATGGTCGGCTGTTCACAGCTTCCTCTCCACCATATTTGTATGGTGGGATGTTCACACCCAGTTGCATCCGAAGACCTCCGCCCCCACTTTTGTTGATATTTAGTTGGTCATTCGCAGCTTACCCGCTTTTGGCAAACTATGGCCTTCTTGCAGCCAAACACCTCTGATCTCGGTTTTGATAATGTAAGGTTGGGCATTCAGACCTTGCTTCACCTGCTTTTCACCAAATATAGTCGGACATTCACACCTTCTTGCAGCCGAACACTTCCGCTCCACCTTTTAGTGTTCTATCACACCTTTTTTTCACCGACTTTTATAGATTATGGTTGGAAATTCTCAACCACTCTCATCCGAAGACCTCTCCTCCCGCTTTTGTTAATATATTTGAACTTTAGTCGGACATTCACACCTTCTTGCAGCTGAACCACCTCCGCTCCCTGTTTTGATCATGTATGGTCTGGCAATACTACCTTTTCTTACCCGTTTGTGAGTAATTATGGCTGGACATTCACACCTACTTGCAGTCGAAAAGCTATGCTCCCGCTTTTGATTATGTTTGGTTGGATATTCAAACCTTTTCTTAACTGCTTTTTACAAACTTTGGTTGGACGTTCACACCTTCTTGTAGCCGAACACATCCACTCCTGCTTTTGATGATGTATGGTTGGGCATTTGCACCTTTTCTTACCCGCTTTTTACAAACTATGGTCAGACGTTCAAACCTTCTTGTAGCCGAACATATCCACTCCTGCTTTTGATGATGTATGGTTTGATTTTCGTAAATTTTCTTTCATGTTTTCTAGCAATTATTGATGGACATTTAGACCTTCTTGCAGCTGAACACCTCCGCTCCTGCTTTTGATCATACCTTATCAGGCATTCGCTCCATGTCTTACCCGCTTCTTACAAACTTTAGTCGAACATTTACACCTTTTTGCAGCCGAACACCACCTCTCTCGCTTTTGATGATGTATGGTCCGGCATTCTTTCCTTTTCTAACACATTTTTCAGCAATTATGGTCGGACATTCACACCTACTCAGAGCCGAACACCTCCGCTCCCGCATTTGATGGTGTATAGTCGGGCATTCTCACCCTTTCGCATCAGCTTTTTGCAGATTATGATCTGACAATCACACCTGCTTTTGATAATGTATGGTTGGACTTTCACACCTTCTTGTAGCCGAACAACTCCGCTCCCGCTATTGATTGTGTACAGTCGGGTATTTTAACCTTTTCTTACCCGCTTTTTACCAACTATGGTCGGACATTCACACCGTCTTACAGCGGAACACCTCCGCTCCGCGCTTTTGATGGTGTATAGTCAGGCATTTGAACCTTTTCTTACCCGCTTTTTACAAACTATGGTCGGACATTTATACATTGTCGGGCATTCGCACCTTATCTTACCCGCTTTTTACAAACTATAGTCAGACATTCACACCTTGGTGCTGAACCACCTCAGCTCCCTGTTTTGATCATGTATGGTCTGGCAATACTACCTTTTCTTACCCGTTTGTGAGTAATTATGGCTGGACATTCACACCTACTTGCAGTCGAACAGCTCTGCTCCCGCTTTTGATTATGTTTGGTTGGATATTCGAACCTTTTCTTAACTGCTTTTTACAAACTTTGGTCGGACGTTCACACCTTCTTGCAGCCGAACACCTCCGCTTCCGCTTTTGATGGTATATATTCGGGCATTCGAACCTTTTCTTAGCAGCTTTTTACAAACCATGGTTGGACTTTCACACCTTCTTGTAGCCGAACAACTCCGCTCCCGCTATTGATTGTGTACAGTCGGGTATTTTAACCTTTTCTTACCCACATTTTACCAACTATGGTCGGATATTAACACCTTCTTACAGCGGAACACCTCCGCTTCCTCTTTTGATGGTGTATGTTTGGGCATTCGAACCTTTTCTTACCCGCTTTTTACAAACTATGGTCGGACATTCAAACCTTCTTGTAGCCAAAAACCTCCGCTCCCTCTTTTGATCATACATTGTCGGGCATTCGCACCTTTTCTTACCCGTTTTTTGCAAACCATGGTCGGACTTTCAAACCTTCTTGTAGCCCAACACATCCACTCCTGCTTTTGATGATGTATGTTTGGGCATTCACACCTTTTCTTACCCATTTTTCAGTAATTATGGGTGGACATTCACACCTTCTTGCAGCTGAACACCTCCTCTCCCGCTTATGATGGTGTATAGTCGGGCTTTCAAGCCTTTTCTTCCACGGTTTTTACAAATTATAGTTGGACATTCAGACCTTCTTACAGCCGAAAACCTCCACTCCCTCATTTAATCATACATTGTCGGGCATTAGCACCTTTTCTTACCCGCTTTTTACAAACCATAGTCAGACTTTCACATCTTTTAGTAGCTGAACAACTCCGTTCCCGCTATTGATTGTGTACAGTCGGGTATTTTAACCTTTTCTTACCCGCTTTTTACCAACTATGGTCGGACATTCACACCTTCTTACAGCGGAACACCTCCGCTCCCTCCTTTGATGGTGAATGTTCGGGCATTCGAACCTTTTCTTACCCGCTTTTTACAAACTATGGTCAGACGTTCAAACCTTCTTGTAGCCGAACATATCCACTCCTGCTTTTGATGATGTATGGTCGGACATTCACACCGTCTTACAGCGGAACACCTCCGCTCCGCGCTTTTGATGGTGTATAGTCAGGCATTTGAACCTTTTCTTACCCGCTTTTTGCAAACTATGGTCGGACATTTATACATTGTCGGGCATTCGCACCTTATCTTACCCGCTTTTTACAAACTATGGTCGGACATTCACACCTTCTTACAGCGGAACACCTCCGCTCCCTCTTTTGATGGTGTATGTTTGGGCATTCGAACCTTTTCTTACCCGCTTTTTACAAACTATGGTCGGACATTCAAACCTTCTTGTAGCCAAAAACCTCCGCTCCCTCTTTTGATCATACATTGTCGGGCATTCGCACCTTTTCTTACCCGTTTTTTGCAAACCATGGTCGGACTTTCAAACCTTCTTGTAGCCCAACACATCCACTCCTGCTTTTGATGATGTATGTTTGGGCATTCGCACCTTTTCTTACCCATTTTTCAGTAATTATGGGTGGACATTCACACCTTCTTGCAGCTGAACACCTCCTCTCCCGCTTATGATGGTGTATAGTCGGGCTTTCAAGCCTTTTCTTCCACGGTTTTTACAAATTATAGTTGGACATTCAGACCTTCTTACAGCCGAAAACCTCCACTCCCTCTTTTAATCATACATTGTCGGGCATTAGCACCTTTTCTTACCCGCTTTTTACAAACCATAGTCAGACTTTCACATCTTTTAGTAGCCGAACAACTCCGTTCCCGCTATTGATTGTGTACAGTCGGGTATTTTAACCTTTTCTTACCCGCTTTTTACCAACTATGGTCGGACATTCACACCTTCTTACAGCGGAACACCTCCGCTCCCTCCTTTGATGGTGAATGTTCGGGCATTCGAACCTTTTCTTACCCGCTTTTTACAAACTATGGTCAGACGTTCAAACCTTCTTGTAGCCGAACATATCCACTCCTGCTTTTGATGATGTATGGTTGGGCATTCGCACCTACTTGTTGCCCGCTTTTCATTAATTATGGGTGGACATTCACACCATGTCGCAGCCAAACACCTCCGCTCCCTGTCTTGATCATGTATGGTTTGACATTCGCACCTTTGCTTACCCTCTTTTTATACTGATTGCTCGAGATTAAGTTGTTCTTTCTCAAAATACAAAATTTTTTTAATTGTTGAAACTTGATTTGAAGTGGATAAATAAGGAAGACAAACAGTTTTAAGTCAGGCTGATTGCAATTAATTTTATAGCAAAATCTGTATTTCGTCATTTGTCGAGAGATGCTTATTGCTGAAGAAGTTCTTTCTCATTCTACAAAGTACAACGTTGTTTATCATTGAAACTTGATTAGACATGAATTAATATGAAGGACAAAAGCAGTCTTAACTTGGTTTGAGTTAAGGAATTCGTTTTATAGGAGAATCCGAATTCGTGCATAACTCGTAAAATAGAGCTTATTTTCGGATTCCTAAAGAATGAGTCTGGTTCTTTCTCATAATACAAAGTTTGTTGTTTATTGTTGAAACTTCATCAGACCGTTAGATATAGTCGGACTCACCTCGACGCACGGCTTGGGATCTGGAACCAGTACTCTTGAGAGGGGTTGGACTCTCTTCCACTCTGGAGTTGCCCGTGGTGAGAGGCGCAGAGCAGGTGTGGGCATACTTATTGCCCCCCGGCTGTGTACCAGTACATTGGGGTTTACCCCAGTGAACGAGAGTGTAGCCTCCCTCCGCCTTGGGTGGGGGTACGAGTCCTGACTGTTGTTTGTGCCTATGCGCCAAACAGCAGTTCAGAGTACCTACCCTTTTTGGAGTCTCTGGGGGAGGCACTGGAGAATGCTCCTACCGGAGACTCCCTCATTCTGCTGGGGGACTTCAATGCTCACGTGGGCAATGACAGTGAGACCTGGAGGGGTGTGATTGGGAGGAACGCCCCCCCCGATCTGAATCAGAGTGGTGTTATGTTGTTGGACTTCTGTGCCAGTCATAGACTGTCCATAACGAACACCATGTTCAGGCATAAGGGTGTCCATATGTGCACTTGGCACCAGGACACCCTTGGCCGCAGTTCGATGATCGACTTTGTGGTTGTATCATCGGACTTGCGGCCGTATGTACTGGACACTCGGGTGAAGAGAGGGGCGGAGCTGTCAATTGATCACCACCTGGTGGTGAGTTGGCTCCGCTGGTGGGGGAGGATGCCGATCAGACCTGGCAGGCCCAAACGTATTGTGAGGGTCTGCTGGGAGCGTTTGTTAGAATCCCCCGTCAGAAGGAGCTTTAACTCCCACCTCCGGCAGAGCTTCAACCATATTTGAGGTGGGGGACATTGAATGGGCCATGTTCCGTGACTCCATTGCCGAGGCAGCTGGTCGGAGTTGTGGCCGTAAGGTGGTCGGTGCCTGTCGTGGCAGCAACCCTCGAACCTGCTGGTGGACACCAGTGGTGAGGGAAGCCGTCAAGCTGAAGAAGGAGTCCTATCGGGCCTTTTTGGCCAGTGGGACCCTGGAAGAAGCTGAAAGGTACCGACGGGCCAGACGGGCCGCGGCTTCGGCGGTTGCTGAGGCAAAAACTCGGGCCTGGGAGGAGTTCGGTGAGACCATGGAGAACGATTTCCGGACGGCCTCGAAAAGATTCTGGTCCACCATCCGGCGTCTCAGGGAGGGGAAGCGGCTCACAGTCAACACTGTTTACAGTGCGGACGGGGCTTTGCTGACCTCAACTAGGGATGTTGTGAGTCGGTGGGGGGAGTACTTCGAGGAACTCCTCAATCCTACCAACACGTGCTCGGAAGAGGCAGAGTCGGAGAGCTCGGAGACGGGGCCTCCCATTTCTGGGGCTGAGGTTGCCGAGGTGGTTAAAAAGTTCCTCGGTGGCAAGGCCCCGGGGGTGGATGAGGTCCGTCCTGAGTTTCTCAAGGCTCTGGATGTTGTAGGGCTGTCTTGGCTGACACGCCTCTGCAGTATCGCGTGGACATCGGGGACAGTGCCTCTGGACTGGCTGATTGGGGTGGTGGTCCCCCTCTTTAAAAAGGGGGACCGGAGGGTGTGTTCCAACTATAGGGGTATCACACTCCTCAGCCTCCCTGGTAAGGTCTATTCGGGGGTATTGGAGAGGAGGATCCGTCGGATAATCGAGCCTCGGATTCAGGAGATGCAGTGTGGCTTTCGTCCTGGCCGTGGAACAGTGGACCAGCTCTATACCCTCGGCAGGATCCTGGAGGGTGCATGGGAGTTCGCCCAACCAGTCTACATGTGTTTTGTAGACTTGGAGAAAGCGTTCGACCGTGTCCCTCGTGGAGTCCTGTGGGGGGTGTTCCGGGAATATGGAGTGCCGGACCCCTTGATAGGGGCCGTTCGGTCTCTGTATGACCGGTGCCAGAGTTTGGTCCGCATTGCCGGCAGTAAGTCGGATACGTTTCCGGTGAGAGTTGGACTCCGTCAGGGCTGCCCTTTGTCACCGATTCTGTTCCTAACTTTCATGGACAGAATTTCTAGGCGGAGCCAGGGCGTTGAGGGTGTCCCATTTGGCGACCTCAGAATCGGGTCTCTGCTTTTTGCAGATGATGTGGTTCTGTTAGCGTCGTCAGGCCGTGACCTTCAGCTCTCACTGGAGTGATTCGCAGCCGAGTGTGAAGCGGCTGGGATGAGAATCAGCACCTCCAAATCCGAGACTATGGTTCTCAGCCGGAAAAGGGTGGAATGCTCGCTCCGGGTCGGGAATGAGATCCTTCCCCAAGAGGAGGAGTTCAAGTATCTCGGGGTCTTGTTCACGAGTGACGGACGAATGGAGCGGGAGATTGACGGGCGGATCGGTGCGGCACCTGCAGTGTTGCAGTCTCTGCACCGACCCGTCGTTGTGAAGAGGGAGCTGAGCCAGAAGGCGAAGCTCTCTACTTACTGGTCAATCTACGTTCCCATCCTCACCTATGGTCACGAGTTGTGGGTAGTGACCGAAAGAACAAGATCGCGAATACAAGCGGCCGAAATGGGTTTCCTCCGCAGGGTGTCTGGGCTCTCCCTTAGAGATAGGGTGAGAAGCTCAGTCATCCGGGAGGGGCTCGGAGTAGAACCGATGCTCCTCCGCATTGAGAGGAGTCAGATGAGGTGGCTCGGGCATCTGGTTAGGATGCCCCCTGGGCGCCTCCCTGGGGAGGTGTTCCGGGCACGTCCCACTGGGAGGAGATCCCGGGGGAGACCCAGGACACGTTGGAGAGACTATGTCTCTCGGCTGGCCTGGGAACGCCTCGGGGTCCCCCCGGAAGAGCTGGAGGAAGTGGCCGGGGACAGAGACGTCTGGGTTTCTCTGCTCAAGCTGCTGCCCCCGTGACCCGACCCCCGGATAAGCGGCAGATGATGGATGGATGGATGGATATATCCTCCACCAACCAGACTTACAACCCCCGACTAGGGTAGCAGAATTTCTAAGCAGCTGTACCCAAAAACTACTATCAAAAATATATAAATTATTGTCTAAGATAGATGACACAATGTCTCTTCCATCCTCAAAATGGGAGGCAGATTTATCCATCAGTTCTGGTCATAGCTTCTAACCACAAATATGTTTGAACACCTTCATAAAGACTCGAAATCCTAATTTACAGCTCATACAATACAAAATCCTTCATAGAACACACTATACAGGATAAAGGATGTTCAGGATGGGTCTAACACACTCAAACATCTGCTCACATTGCACAGATAACACACCTGATGATTATGCACACGCTTTGTGGTTTTCTGCGCCTGTCCAGAAGTTCTGGCTTGAAGTCTGTGAGGACCTATCAACATGGCTAAAGTGTAGCATCCCTGCATGCCCCACACTGTGCATACTGGGTGACTTAGACAACATCAACATGGAAATTAACTCAGCACACATGGTTGTCACAGTGTTATGTATCGCAAAGAAAACTATTCTCATGAACTGGAAAGCGAAGAACAATCTGTGTATTAACCAGTTTAGAAATTTTCTTTTAGATTATATTAGCATGGAAACAATGTCTGCCTCCTCAAAACATCAATTGGCTGAATTTCATTCTCTCTGGTCCCCTCTGATTAGTTTTATCACATAGTGGTGGTGGTGGGTTGCTGGGTGATGGTGGGTCTCAGGCCTGGGCTGCTGCGACTGGTGTGACCGGGTGGTTTGTTTGTTTGTTTTTTGTAGAGGTCCTCCTGGGTGGGGTTGGGTTGAGTGGGGTGGGGTGGGATGGGTACCTTCTGGGGGTAGAGTAGCTCCCGGAATATGGTCGCTGCAGGCCCCGAGCCTGGTGGAGATCAGGCCCTCCTGCCCATTGTTGGTTCCCAGGTAGCGGGGATGCCTATTGCAGCCAGTCCCTGGCTGCCCTCTCTGGGGGAGAGTAGCTCCCCCGGTATATATCCCCATACCCCTCTCCCTTCTGGCTCCTGTACACAGCACACACTCACACATGAAGGGTTTTGGGGGCGTGTGTGTTCGGTGGGGTGTAGTGGATGGGGCCACGTAGGTGGTCCCCTTTGGTTGCACTCTGCAGTTCCCTGCCCTTGTTTTAATTACACCTTAGACATTACTACTTATCAAACACACTCACACACACACATTAGGTCTTGGGGGGTGGTTACACTGAGTGGCATCTGGTGGGCGGGGCTCTTTGGGTATGTAGGCTGCCCAGAGTGCCGCGCTCCCAGTTCTACAAGTTTGGCTGCCCCTCAATTTTAATTGCTCACTATTAGAAAATATTGAAGAGCCAGAAGGGCGAGGGGAGGGGTCTTCTTCGCACACCCCTGCTTCCTGGTGTCTGCTCGGGGCAGGAGGGGCCAGGAGGATTAATTAATTGTTCTGCTGGTTCGGGGTCTGTGGTGGCTGGGGGGTTGCTGGCCTCCTGGTGTGCCCGCTGCACTACACCCCAGCAGAGTCGAGGGAGGTAGGATGTGTGGATGTGTGGATGTATGGGACGTGAAAGTGTGTGTGGTAATGATTGGGCCTGGATCTGGGACTTGCTGTCGCCTGGCCTGCCTGTGTTTCTCCCGATGGGGCATCAGCGTTGCCTCTCCCCACTGCTCGCGACTTCACCCACCTGTGGGCACGTCTTGACTCCCAGGGCACTTGGCCAGGGGCGCTGGGGCAAGCGCTGACCCACTTTGTGGCTGTCTGGGGTGCTTGGCCCTCCTGGGTATTGGGTGGTGCCTCTGCCGGGGGGTTTGGGGGCGCTCGGGCTCCTGGGGCCCAGGTCCAGTGCACGGCCCATGTCTGGGCGGCTGGGGCCTGGCGGGGTCGGTGGGCTGTTACCCCTGGTTCCCGGAGTGCCTCTGCCCTATGCTTATGGGGGCTCTTTCCGGGGGCTTCCTCTGCAGTCTTCTGGGTGGATGCGTGGTTGCCCCTGCGGTGGGCTGCCTGGGTTCTGTGCTCTGTGGGGGCTGCTGGTGGCCTCGGTCTTGTGGCCCTCTCTGCCTGCTTCTGATTGCTTGGGGGGGGGCTGTGGATTGTGGCCCTGTACGCTTATACACTCATAACTAAGCACGGTTATCATGTAGGTCCTGTGCCATGGGTGTTGCATGTTCTCACACACACACACACACATTCATTAGTCCAGTAGCATGGTCACTAAGCAGTTGATGTATTATCATGTCGTCTCAGGTCATCTATATCCACAGCTGTGTTGTATGCGATTGCCGCTTCTTGTGCTTGTTTTTGTTTGTTTGTGTGTTTGTTTTTTCTCTGCTTGTCTGCTTTCAGGTGCTCCTGGTGGCGCTAAGGCTGGATTCCCCTCATAGGCCATGGATTGTTGTCTGTTTTGTTTTTTACAGGTGTAGCAGCTGGTTGTCTGGTTTTTGTTTCTATTTTTGTTCTGTTTCCTCTTCTTTCCTCTTCTTCTTTCCTTGTCCCCCGGTCCGGTTCAGTTCAGTTCATGTCATATATTGTAAACAGAAATAAATAAATGGGCATCAAGGGGAGCTTTACATTTATAACCCTATTTATAAAACTTCCCTTGGCAAAACAAATCTGTTTGGCATCAAAGGTATTCAGACTACAATTCTTCTGACATAATGCTGAACAGGACAAGGGGAAAAAAAAGTAAAGAAGACAGTTCTGCCGAAAGCCAGGGATAGACCTGTTCTAAGTTCTATACTTTTTAAAAGGGGCGTGTTTATCAACTATGGACTTAGAAGATTTACAAAAATGGTCAAGTGCTAGATCTTCATCTGGGATTTTAACAGTGTCATATAACTATTCAACAGATCAGTCTCTACTTACTGGTCAATCTACGTTCCCATCCTCACCTATGGTCACGAGTTGTGGGTAGTGAACGAAATAACAAGATCGCGAATACAAGCGGCCGAAATGGGTTTCCTCCGCAGGGTGTCTGGGCTCTCCCTTTGCAAAATACAATGTTGTTCTTTGTTGAAGTAAATCTAGACATTGATAAATATGAAGGACAAAGCAGTTTTCACTTGGTTTGAGTGAAGGAATTCATTTTATACATAAAATCCCAAATCATGCAGAACGTATGAAAATAAGCTTATTCTCGGATTCCTGATCCTTCAGTGTTGCTTTTTCTTCTACTGAAAAATACAATGTTGTTCTTTGTTGAAGTCGATCTAGACATTGATAAATATGAAGGACAAAGCAGTTTTCACTTGGTTTGAGTGAAGGAATTCATTTTATACATAAAATCCCAAATCATGCAGAACGTATGAAAATAAGCTTATTCTCGGATTACTGATGCTTCAGTGTTGCTCTTTCTTCTACTGCAAAATCCAGTGTTGTTCTTTGTTGAAGTCAATCTAGACATTGATAAATATGAAGGACAAAGCAGTTTTAACATAGTTTGAGTGAAGGCATTCATTTATAGTAAAATCAATAATCGTGCAGAACTCATGAAAATAAGCTTATTCTCAGATTCCTAAAACTTTTGATTTGCTCTTTCTTTACTGCAAAGTACAATGTTGTTCTTTGTTGAAGTCAATCTAGACATTGATAAATATGAAGGACAAAGCAGTTTTCACTTGGTTTGAGTGAAGGATTTGCAGCTGAAAACCTCCCGCTCCCGCTTTTGATTGTGTATAGTCGGGCTTTCGAGCCTTTTCTTACCCGGTTTTTAGAAAGTATGGTCGGACATTCAAACCTTCTTGTAGCCGAAAACCTCCGCTCCCTCTTTTGATCACATTGTCGGGCATTAGCACCTTTTCTTACCCGCTTTTTACAAACCATAGTCGGACTTTCACATCTTTTAGTAGCCGAACAACTCCGCTCCCGCTATTGATTGTGTACAGTCGGGTATTTTAACCTTTTCTTACCCGCTTTTTACCAACTATGGTCGGACATTCATACCTTCTTACAACGGAACACCTCCGCTCCCTCTTTTGATGGTGTATGTTCGGGCAGTCAAACCTTTTCTTACCTGCTTTTTACAAACTATGGTCAGACATTCAACCCTTCTTGGAGCCGAACACATCCACTTCTGCTTTTGATTATGTATAGTTGGGCATTCGCACCTTTTCTTACCCATTTTTCAGTAATTAAGGGTGGACATTCACACCTTCTTGCAGCTGAACCACCTCCGCTCCCTGTATTGATCATGTATGGTCTGGCAATACTACCTTTTCTTACCCGTTTGTGAGTAATTATGGCTGGACATTCACACCTACTTGCAGCCGAACACCACCTCTCTCGCTTTTGATGATGTATGGACCGGCATTCTTACCTTTTCTAACACATTTTTCAGAAATTCCGGTCGGAGATTCACACCTACTCACAGCCGAACAACTCCGCTCCCGCATTTGATGGTGTGCAGTCGGACATTCTCACCCTTTCTCATCAGCTTTTTGCAAATTATGATCTGACATGCACACCTACTTGCAGTCGAAAAGCTATGCTCCCGCTTTTGATTATGTTTGGTTGGATATTAAAACCTTTTCTTAACTGCTTTTTACAAACTTTGGTTGGACGTTCACACCTTCTTGTAGCCGAACACATCCACTCCTGCTTTTGATCATGTGCGGTTTGATTTTCGAAAATTTTCTTTCATGTTTTCTAGCAATTATTGATGGACATTTAGACCTTCTTGCAGCTGAACACCTCCTCTCCTGCTTTTGATCATACCTTGTCAGGCATTCGCACCATGTCTTACCCGCTTTTTACAAACTTTAGTTGAACATTTACACCTTTTTGCAGCCGAACCCCACCTCTCTCGCTTTTGATGATGTATGGTCCGGCATTCTTTCCTTTTCTAACACATTTTTCAGCAATTATGGTCGGACATTCACACCTACTCAGAGCCGAACACCTCCGCTCCCGCATTTGATGGTGTATAGTCGGGCATTCTCACCCTTTCTCATCAGCTTTTTGCAAATTATGATCTGACATTCACACCTGCTTTTGATAATGTATGGTTGGGCATTCACACCTTTTTTTACCCATTTTTCAGGAATTATGGGTGGACATTCACACCTTCTTGCAGCTGAACACCTCCTCTCCTTCTTATGATCATGTGCGGATGATATTCGAAAATTTTCTTTCATGTTTTAAAGCAATTATTGATGGACATTCAGACCTTCTTGCAGCTGAACCACTCTGCTCCCGCTTTTGATGGTGTATAGTCGGGCTTTCGAGCCTTTCCTTCCCGGTTTTTACAAATTATGGTTGGACATTCAGACCTTCTTGCAGCCGAACACCTCCGCTCCCTCTTTTGATCATACATTGTCGGGCATTAGCACCTTTTCTTACCCGCTTTTTACAAACCATAGTCGGACTTTCACATCTTTTAGTAGCCGAACAACTCCGCTCCCGCTATTGATTGTGTACAGTCGGGTATTTTAACCTTTTCTTACCCACTTTTTACCAACTATGGTCGGACATTCACACCGTCTTACAGCGGAACACCTCCGCTCCCTCTTTTGATGGTGTATGTTTGGGCATTCGAACCTTTTCTTACCCGCTTTTTACAAACTATGCTCGGACATTCAAACCTTCTTGTAGCCGAACACATCCACTCCTTCTTTTGATGATGTATACTTGGGCATTCAAACCTACTTTTTGCCCGCTTTTCATTAATTTTGGGTTGACATTCACACCTTGTCACAGCCAAACACCTCCGCTCCCTGTTTTGATCATGTATGGTTGGACATTCGCACCTTGTCTCACCCGCTTTTTGCAAACTATGGTCGGCTGTTCACAGCTTCCTCTCCACCATACTTGTATGGTGGGATATTCACACCCACTTGCATCCGAAGACCTTTTGTTGATATTTAGTCGGTCATTCGCAGCTTACCCGCTTTTGGCAAACTATGGCCTTCATGCAGCCAAACACCTCTGATCTCGCTTTTGATACAAATGGTCTCTCCTTCATCATGGTTACATGCTGCCATTCCGACATCTCGCCATTCCGACATGGGTCTCCAATTGTTGGAATGGCGACACTTAATTTTTTAGCAAACGTCCCACCATTCCGACACTTTTTTCCTCCTATGGTCGGAATGGCGGTATGTTTTTTGTTTTTTTTTAACATACCGCCATTCCGACAGTTCCTTTTAATAGCCTATTTTTTACCCAAAACATTTTGCACTAATGATATGCCAGCGCAAATACGCCCTAAAGTTTGGCGCACAAGCTTTGCACATGCAGAGGCCACAGCCTCGCAAACAAACTTTAATAATCTATTATCAAAATCCCCTGAATTTCAAATATAAAAATACAGATATTAATGTAACTCTGGCGAGACTGAAACTGATTAAGCAGAAATACAGTGTCAGTGAGCTGTCACAGCAGCCAGCTGGAGCGGAGCTCTCCACAGAGCCCATGCGTCTTTTGCACGCTGTCATCATATGCAAAAGTAATAATTGCAATTACAGATATCACGGCTACTGCACAGGACACAGTTGCGAGCACTCTGCCTTGCCTTGCCAATAGGAGAAGAGAGAAATGACAGCATAGAACGTATAAAACACAACAAAATTCAGTAAAAACGTTTATTCATGTTATTCACGTGATTTATGAGTACTCACTCCAATTTTGGGAAGCGCGGATGGGCTTTGCGCATTTGGCACAAACACACAGCCGCAACGGTTGTAGCTTTATACAGCCTGTTGATATCTTAAGGACCTAACTGGTCACACCTGGGAGTAAATGTCATGTAGAGATTGTTTTTACATGACATTACAGCTGAACATATAGCTTTAATCGACAAACCAACGTGGGAGAGCCCGAAGACGCATGTGCCAGACGCACATAGGCATGCGTAAAACCAATTTTGACCACTTCATACTGTTTATTTGCTTTCTTTTAGTTAACTTTCGTTTCTTTTGGATTCTTGTGCGTGTTATGGAGCCGTTTTGGTCCATGTTTGTAAGCCTTTTTTTCCTGGATTAAATTTTCGGAAGTTGAAACAAGTGGCATTGGAGTGTGTGATTGAAAACCACCGCGGACTGCTTCTCCTCCTCCAGTTGCCGAGACTTTGTGTTTTTAATAACGCTTGTCTATAAACATGTGTTAAACATATAAATTGCATGAACAGAAAGAAGGGACTCACCTGTTGAGTAACACACATTTCCTTATACGGAAAGCCTTGTCGGAATGGTGGGACATTTGAACGTCAGAATAGCGGGATGTCGCAATGGTGGGATGTCGGAATGGTGGGACGTTTGCATGTCGGAATGGTGGTATGTCGGAATGGTGGTATGTCGGAATGGTGGGATGTCGGAATAGCGGGATGTCGGAATGGCGGGATTTCGGAATGGGTGTTGCCACCCCCTTCATCATATACACAGTTATTTGTACATCCCCTTCCACCATGAAGCGTTGTCCCTTTTTGTTTCTCTCTTTGTTCTTAAAATGCTGTTATGCATGTCTAAACCAATCCATTAAATTAGATCATTTTGGCAGTAAAGCGATCTACAATGTGCTTGGTCGCAAAGCTGCTCATCTGTGGTAAACAGCTCTTCAGAAAGGCATTCTTCAATTGATTTCACTAATTCTATGTAATAATTTTGTGATTTCCTACAAAACTACACTTCTTCTCCCATCTGTCTGAGTATTTAATATTGTCTGGATCCCGTTAAAACATGTATTTTTCCCATCTAATTCCTTGTTTGCTTTAAAACAAGTATTCCCCATTTTCTATCCCTTCAGTAGCCAACCAGTTTGTATGGAGTACACTGGAGCAACTTGACTGATCAGTAAAACACTGCTTTTGTTGTCACCGCAAGGCTTCCCCCGTCGGTTGTTTCACTGAGACACTACTGAGTAACTGTATTTCAACACAGTTTATACACATAACATTCCTATACATACTAACAAACAAACAAACAATTATTTATCGCAATTTTCTCATCTCTGTTTGAACGTACACCCAGGTAAATATTCCTGTAGTCTTCTCATACCGACTATGGACCCATTCATTGTTTAACTTCACTGTTTTGCAAATCCTAATTGAATATTACACATTGACATTGAACTTCACTTGATAAGCAGGTCTTCATTGCATTCAGCAGCCTATATGTGAGCATCTATGTGTAAGCTGTTCTTCTTTGCATTTATCAGCAGCAAGCAATTCTTCATTGCACATGCATATGAAAATAGTAAAACAATTCCAATGCGTTAGCGAAACCTTGTATATCAGGAGTGTCCATCATGATGCTGGGAATAGAACCTCTTTCCTAGAATAGTTCAACCTTCATTACTCAACTGATCATAACTCCGCAATGAGCACATTTCAAAGTATCATTCCTCTACATATATTCAAAAATCTATGTGTAAATGTTTAATATTTCTTATATTTGTTGATGTCATTCTGTGTGCATGTGGCCTAAACCCAATCTCTGTGTGGCAATTTTAATTTAAACAAGTTGAACTCTGCCTCTGATCATTTAAAAAAGGTGTGTACCAATATCAACCTTTCTCAGGTAATTACTGATCCTACAAAACCAAAGAGATCCTTCAAGGTTGTCCCTGATTGGCTCAATCTTAACATATCAAAGGTAGAAAATCCGCAGTATCTGAACTTGGTGTTAGTTATCAGTGCTCAATAGCCTGTATCAGAATTGCAAAAATGAAAACATTAGGTCCACGCTTGGTATCCAGATCCTGAAACATCTCCATGAGCAGGCTTTTTTTTAACTGATCTGTTGAATAATTATATGACACTGTTAAAATCCCAGATGAAGATCTAGCACTTGACCATTTTTGTAAATCTTCTAATTCCATAGTTGATAAACACGCCCCTTTTAAAAAGTATAGAACTTAGAACAGGTCTATCCCTGGCTTTCGGCAGAACTGTCTTCTTTACTTTTTTATCCCCTTGTCCTGTTCAGCATTATGTCAGAAGAATTGTAGTCTGAATACCTTTGATGCCAAACAGATTTGTTTTGCCAAGGGAAGTTTTATAAATGTAAAGCTCCCCTTGATGCCCATTTATTTATTTCTGTTTACAATATATGACATGAACTGAACTGAACCGGACCGGGGGACAAGGAAAGAAGAAGAGGAAAGAAGAGGAAACAGAACAAAAATAGAAACAAAAACCAGACAACCAGCTGCTACACCTGTAAAAAACAAAACAGACAACAATCCATGGCCTATGAGGGGAATCCAGCCTTAGCGCCACCAGGAGCACCTGAAAGCAGACAAGCAGAGAATAAACAAACACACAAACAAACAAAAACAAGCACAAGAAGCGGCAATCGCATACAACACAGCTGTGGATATAGATGACCTGAGACGACATGATAATACATCAACTGCTTAGTGACCATGCTACTGGACTAATGAATGTGTGTGTGTGTGTGTGAGAACATGCAACACCCATGGCACAGGACCTACATGATAACCGTGCTTAGTTATGAGTGTATAAGCGTACAGGGCCACAATCCACAGCCCCCCCCCCAAGCAATCAGAAGCAGGCAGAGAGGGCCACAAGACCCAGGCCACCAGCAGCCCCCACAGAGCACAGAACCCAGGCAGCCCACTGCAGGGGCAACCACGCATCCACCCAGAAGACTGCAGAGGAAGCCCCCGGAAAGAGCCCCCATAAGCATAGGGCAGAGGCACTCCGGGAACCAGGGGTAACAGCCCACCGACCCCGCCAGGCCCCAGCCGCCCAGACATGGGCCGTGCACTGGACCTGGGCCCCAGGAGCCCGAGCGCCCCCAAACCCCCCGGCAGAGGCCCCACCCAATACCCAGGAGGGCCAAGCGCCCCAGACAGCCACAAAGTGGGTCAGCGCCTGCCCCAGCGCCCCTGGCCAAGTGCCCTGGGAGTCAAGACGTGCCCACAGGTGGGTGAAGTCGCGAGCAGTGGGGAGAGGCAACGCTGATGCCCCATCGGGAGAAACACAGGCAGGCCAGGCGACAGCAAGTCCCAGATCCAGGCCCAATCATTACCACACACACTTTCACGTCCCATACATCCACACATCCACACATCCTACCTCCCTCGACTCTGCTGGGGTGTAGTGCAGCGGGCACACCAGGAGGCCAGCAACCCCCCAGCCACCACAGACCCCGAACCAGCAGAACAATTAATTAATCCTCCTGGCCCCTCCTGCCCCGAGCAGACACCAGGAAGCAGGGGTGTGCGAAGAAGACCCCTCCCCTCACCCTTCTGGCTCTTCAATATTTTCTAATAGTGAGCAATTAAAATTGAGGGGCAGCCAAACTTGTAGAACTGGGAGCGCGGCACTCTGGGCAGCCTACATACCCAAAGAGCCCCGCCCACCAGATGCCACTCAGTGTAACCAACCCCCAAGACCTAATGTGTGTGTGTGAGTGTGTTTGATAAGTAGTAATGTCTAAGGTGTAATTAAAACAGGGGCAGGGAACTGCAGAGTGCAACCAAAGGGGACCACCTACGTGGCCCCATCCACTACACCCCACCGAACACACACGCCCCCAAAACCCTTCATGTGTGAGTGTGTGCTGTGTACAGGAGCCAGAAGGGAGAGGGGTATGGGGATATATACCGGGGGAGCTACTCTCCCCCAGAGAGGGCAGCCAGGGACTGGCTGCAATAGGCATCCCCGCTACCTGGGAGCCAACAATGGGCAGGAGGGCCTGATGTCCACCAGGCTCGGGGCCTGCAGCGACCATATTCCGGGAGCTACTGTACCCCCAGAAGGTACCCATCCCGCCCCACCCCACTCAACCCAACCCCACCCAGGAGGACCTCTACAAAAAACAAACAAACAACATCAAAAAACAAACAAACAAACCACCCGGTCACACCATCACCCAGCAACCCACCACCACCACTATGTGATAAAACTAATCAGAGGGGACCAGAGAGAATGAAATTCAGCCAATTGATGTTTTGAGGAGGCAGACATTGTTTCCATGCTAATATAATCTAAAAGAAAATTTCTAAACTGGTTAATACACAGATTGTTCTTCGCTTTCCAGTTCATGAGAATAGTTTTCTTTGCGATACATAACACTGTGACAACCATGTGTGCTGAGTTAATTTCCATGTTGATGTTGTCTAAGTCACCCAGTATGCACAGTGTGGGGCATGCAGGGATGCTACACTTTAGCCATGTTGATAGGTCCTCACAGACTTCAAGCCAGAACTTCTGGACAGGCGCACAAAACCACAAAGCGTGTGCATAATCATCAGGTGTGTTATCTGTGCAATGTGAGCAGATGTTTGAGTGTGTTAGACCCATCCTGAACATCCTTTGTCCTGTATAGTGTGTTCTATGAAGGATTTTGTATTGTATGAGCTGTAAATTAGGATTTCGAGTCTTTATGAAGGTGTTCAAACATATTTGTGGTTAGAAGCTATGACCAGAACTGATGGATAAATCTGCCTCCCATTTTGAGGATGGAAGAGACATTGTGTCATCTATCTTAGACAATAATTTATATATTTTTGATAGTAGTTTTGGGGTACAGATGCTTAGAAATTCTGCTACCCTAGTCGGGGGTTGTAAGTCTGGTTGGTGGAGGATATATCCATCCATCCATCCATCATCTGCCGCTTATCCGGGGGTCGGGTCGCGGGGGCAGCAGCTTGAGCAGAGAAACCCAGACGTCTCTGTCCCCGGCCACTTCCTCCAGCTCTTCCGGGGGGACCCCGAGGCGTTCCCAGGCCAGCCGAGAGACATAGTCTCTCCAACGTGTCCTGGGTCTCCCCCGGGGTCTCCTCCCAGTGGGACGTGCCCGGAACACCTCCCCAGGGAGGCGCCCAGGGGGCATCCTAACCAGATGCCCGAGCCACCTCATCTGACTCCTCTCAATGCGGAGGAGCAGCGGTTCTACTCCGAGCCCCTCCCGGATGACTGAGCTTCTCACCCTATCTCTAAGGGAGAGCCCAGACACCCTGCGGAGGAAACCCATTTCGGCCGCTTGTATTCGCGATCTTGTTCTTTCGGTCACTACCCACAACTCGTGACCATAGGTGAGGATGGGAACGTAGATTGACCAGTAAGTAGAGAGCTTCGCCTTCTGGCTCAGCTCCCTCTTCACAACGACGGGTCGGTGCAGAGCCTGCAACACTGCAGATGCCGCACCGATCCGCCCGTCAATCTCCCGCTCCATTCGTCCGTCACTCGTGAACAAGACCCCGAGATACTTGAACTCCTCCTCTTGGGGAAGGATCTCATTCCCGACCCGGAGAGAGCATTCCACCCTTTTCCGGCTGAGAACCATAGTCTCGGATTTGGAGGTGCTGATTCTCATCCCAGCCGCTTCACACTCGGCTGCGAATCACTCCAGTGAGAGCTGAAGGTCACGGCCTGACGACGCTAACAGAACCACATCATCTGCAAAAAGCAGAGACCCGATTCTGAGGTCGCCAAATGGGACACCCTCAACGCCCTGGCTCCGCCTAGAAATTCTGTCCATAAAAGTTAGGAACAGAATTGGTGACAAAGGGCAGCCCTGACGGAGTCCAACTCTCACCGGAAACGTATCCGACTTACTGCCGGCAATGCGGACCAAACCCTGGCACCGGTCATACAGAGACCGAACGGCCCCTATCAAGGGGTCCGGCACTCCATATTCCCGGAGCACCCCCCACAGGACTCCACGAGGGACACGGTCGAACGCTTTCTCCAAGTCCACAAAACACATGTAGACTGGTTGGGCGAACTCCCATGCACCCTCCAGGATCCTGCCGAGGGTATAGAGCTGGTCCACTGTTCCACGGCCAGGACAAAAGCCACACTGCATCTCCTGAATCCGAGGCTCGATTATCCGACGGATCCTCCTCTCCAATACCCCCGAATAGACCTTACCAGGGAGGCTGAGGAGTGTGATACCCCTATAGTTGGAACACACCCTCCGGTCCCCCTTTTTAAAGAGGGGGACCACCACCCCAATCTGCCAGTCCAGAGGCACTGTCCCCGATGTCCACGCGATACTGCAGAGGCGTGTCAGCCAAGACAGCCCTACAACATCCAGAGCCTTGAGAAACTCAGGACGGACCTCATCCACCCCCGGGGCCTTGCCACCGAGGAACTTTTTAACCACCTCGGCAACCTCAGCCCCAGAAATGGGAGGCCCAGTCTCCGAGCTCTCCGACTCTGCCTCTTCCGAGCACGTGTTGGTAGGATTGAGGAGTTCCTCGAAGTACTCCCCCCACCGACTCACAACATCCCTAGTTGAGGTCAGCAAAGCCCCGTCCGCACTGTAAACAGTGTTGACTGTGAGCCGCTTCCCCCCCCTGAGACGCCGGATGGTGGACCAGAATCTTTTCGAGGCCGTCCGGAAATCGTTCTCCATGGTCTCACCGAACTCCTCCCAGGCCCGAGTTTTTGCCTCAGCAACCGCCGAAGCCGCGGCCCGTCTGGCCCGTCGGTACCTATCAGCTTCTTCCAGGGTCCCACTGGCCAAAAAGGCCCGATAGGACTCCTTCTTCAGCTTGACGGCTTCCCTCACCACTGGTGTCCACCAGCAGGTTCGAGGGTTGCCGCCACGACAGGCACCGACCACCTTACGGCCACAACTCCGACCAGCTGCCTCGGCAATGGAGTCACGGAACATGGCCCATTCAATGTCCCCCACCTCAAATATGGTTGAAGCTCTGCCGGAGGTGGGAGTTAAAGCTCCTTCTGACGGGGGATTCTGACAAACGCTCCCAGCAGACCCTCACAATACGTTTGGGCCTGCCAGGTCTGATCGGCATCCTCCCCCACCAGCGGAGCCAACTCACCACCAGGTGGTGATCAGTTGACAGCTCCGCCCCTCTCTTCACCCGAGTGTCCAGGACATACGGCCGCAAGTCCGATGATACAACCACAAAGTCGATCATCGAACTGCGGCCAAGGGTGTCCTGGTGCCAAGTGCACATATGGACACCCTTATGCCTGAACATGGTGTTCGTTATGGACAGTCTATGACTGGCACAGAAGTCCAACAACATAACACCACTCTGATTCAGATCGGGGGGGCCGTTCCTCCCAATAACACCCCTCCAGGTCTCACTGTCATTGCCCACGTGAGCATTGAAGTCCCCCAGCAGAATGAGGGAGTCTCCGGTAGGAGCATTCTCCAGTGCCTCCCCCAGAGACTCCAAAAAGGGTAGGTACTCTGAACTGCTGTTTGGCGCATAGGCACAAACAACAGTCAGGACTCGTCCCCCCACCCAAGGCGGAGGGAGGCTACCCTCTCGTTCACTGGGGTAAACCCCAATGTACTGGCACACAGCCGGGGGGCAATAAGTATGCCCACACCTGCTCTGCGCCTCTCACCACGGGCAACTCCAGAGTGGAAGAGAGTCCAACCCCTCTCAAGAGTACTGGTTCCAGATCCCAAGCCGTGCGTCGAAGTGAGTCCGACTATATCTAACGGTCTGATGAAGTTTCAACAATAAACAACAAACTTTGTATTATGAGAAAGAACCAGACTCATTCTTTAGGAATCCGAAAATAAGCTCTATTTTACGAGTTATGCACGAATTTAGATTCTCCTATAAAACGAATTCCTTAACTCAAACCAAGTTAAGACTGCTTTGTCCTTCATATTTATTCATGTCTAATCAAGTTTCAATGATAAAGAACGTTGTACTTTGTAGAATGAGAAAGAACTTCTTCAGCAATAAGCATCTCTCGACAAATGACGAAATACAGATTTTGCTATAAAATTAATTGCTATCAGCCTGACTTAAAACTGTTTGTCTTCCTTATTTATCCACTTCAAATCAAGTTTCAACAATTAAAAAAATGTTGTAGTTTGAGAAAGAACAACTTAATCTTGAGCAATCAGTATAAAAAGAAGGTAAGCAAAGGTGCGAATGTCAAACCATACATGATCAAAACAGGGAGCGGAGGTGTTTGGCTGAGACAAGGTGTGAATGTCCACCCATAATTAATGAAAAGCGGGCAACAAGTAGGTTCAAATGCCCAACCATACATCATCAAAAGCAGGAGTGGATATGTTCGGCTACAAGAAGGTTTGAACGTCTGACCATAGTTTGTAAAAAGCGGGTAAGAAAAGGTTCGAATGCCCGAACATACACCATCAAAGGAGGGAGCGGAGGTGTTCCGCTGTAAGAAGGTGTGAATGTCCGACCATAGTTGGTAAAAAACGGGTAAGAAAAGGTTAAAATACCCGACTGTACACAATCAGTAGCGGGTGCGGAGTTGTTCGGCTACTAAAAGGTGTGAAAGTCCGACCATGGTTTGTAAAAAGCGGGTAAGAAAAGGTGCGAATGCCCGAAAATGTATGATCAAAAGAGGGAGCGGAGGTGTTCGGCTGCAAGAAGGTGTGAATGTACACCCATAATTACTGAAAAATGGGTAAGAAAAGGTGCGAATGCCCAACTATACATAATCAAAAGCAGGAGTGGATGTGTTCGGCTCCAAGAAGGGTTGAATGTCTGACCATAGTTTGTAAAAAGCAGGTAAGAAAAGGTTTGACTGCCCGAACATACACCATCAAAAGAGGGAGCGGAGGTGTTCCACTGTAAGAAGGTGTGAATGTCCGACCATAGTTGGTAAAAAGCGGGTAAGAAAAGGTTAAAATACCCGACTGTACACAATCAATAGCGGGAGCGGAGTTGTTCGGCTACTAAAAGATGTGAAAGTCCGACTATGGTTTGTAAAAAGCGGGTAAGAAAAGGTGCTAATGCCCGACAATGTATGATCAAAAGAGGGAGTGGAGGTTTTCGGCTGTAAGAAGGTCTGAATGTCCAACTATAATTTGTAAAAACCGAGTAAGAAAAGGCTTGAAAGCCCAACTATACACCATCATAAGCGGGAGAGGAGGTGTTCAGCTGCAAGAAGGTGTGAATTACCACCAATAATTACTGAAAAATGGGTAAGAAAAGGTGCGAATGCCCAAACATACATCATCAAAAGCAGGAGTGGATGTGTTGGGCTACAAGAAGGTTTGAAAGTCCGACCATGGTTTGTAAAAAACGGTTAAGAAAAGGTGCGAATGCCCAAAAATGTATGATCAAAAGAGGGAGCGGAGGTTTTTGGCTACAAGAAGGTTTGAATGTCCGACCATAGTTTGTAAAAAGCGGGTAAGAAAAGGTTCAAATGCCTGACAATACACCATCAAAAGCGGGAGCTGAGGTGTTCCGCTGTAAGACGGTGTGAATGTCCGACCATAGTTGGTAAAAAGCGGGTAAGAAAAGGTTAAAATACCCGACTGTACACAATCAATAGCGGGAGCGGAGTTGTTCGGCTACAAGAAGGTGTGAAATGGTTTGTAAAAAGCTGCTAAGAAAAGGTTCGAATGCCCGAATATATACCATCAAAAGCGGAAGCGGAGGTGTTCGGCTGCAAGAAGGTGTGAACGTCCGACCAAAGTTTGTAAAAAGCAGTTAAGAAAAGGTTCGAATATCCAACCAAACATAATCAAAAGCGGGAGCAGAGCTGTTCGACTGCAAGTAGTTGTGAATGTCCAGCCATAATTACTCACAAACGGGTAAGAAAAGGTAGTATTTCCAGACCATACATGATCAAAACAGGGAGCTGAGGTGGTTCAGCACCAAGGTGTGAATGTCTGACTATAGTTTGTAAAAAGCGGGTAAGCTGCGAATGACCGACTAAATATCAACAAAAGGTCTTCGGATGCAAGTGGGTGTGAATATCCCACCATACAAGTATGGTGGAGAGGAAGCTGTGAACAGCCGACCATAGTTTGCAAAAAGCGGGTGAGACAAGGTGCGAATGTCCAACCATACATGATCAAAACAGGGAGCGGAGGTGTTTGGCTGTGACAAGGTGTGAATGTCCACCCAAAATTAATGAAAAGCGGGCAAAAAGTAGGTTTGAATGCCCAAGCATACATCATCAAAAGAAGGAGTGGATGTGTTCGGCTACAAGAAGGTTTGAATGTCCGAGCATAGTTTGTAAAAAGCGGGTAAGAAAAGGTTCGAATGCCCAAACATACACCATCAAAAGAGGGAGCGGAGGTGTTCCGCTGTAAGAAGGTGTGAATGTCCGACCATAGTTGGTAAAAAGTGGGTAAGAAAAGGTTAAAATACCCGACTGTACACAATCAATAGCGGGAGCGGAGTTGTTCGGCTACAAGAAGGTGTGAAAGTCCAACCATGGTTTGTAAAAAGCTGGTAAGAAAAGGTTCGAATGCCCGAATATATACCATCAAAAGCGGAAGCGGAGGTGTTCGGCTGCAAGAAGGTGTGAACGTCCGACCAAAGTTTGTAAAAAGCAGTTAAGAAAAGGTTCGAATATCCAACCAAACATAATCAAAAGCGGGAGCAGAGCTGTTCGACTGCAAGTAGGTGTGAATGTCCAGCCATAATTACTCACAAACGGGTAAGAAAAGGTAGTATTGCCAGACCATACATGATCAAAACAGGGAACTGAGGTGGTTCAGCACCAAGGTGTGAATGTCTGACTATAGTTTGTAAAAAGCGGGTACGATAAGGTGCGAATGCCCGACAATGTATAATCAAAAGAGGGAGCAGAGGTTTTCGGCTACAAGAAGGTTTGAATGTCCGACCATAGTTTGTAAAAAGCGGGTAAGAAAAGGTTGTGAAGGAATGAATTTTATAGCAAAATCCGAAATCATGCATAACTCCGCAAAAGGAACGTATTGCTCAACCAAAGGGATGCTTCTTTCTCATTCAGGGTAATATGAGGAACTTTATGCTTGATACATTTTAGACATGGATAACTATGAAGGACAAAGCAATTTTAACTTGGTTTGAGCAAAGCAATTCATTTTATAGGAAAATCCGAAATCGTGCAGGACTCATGAAAGTAAGCTTATTCTCGGATTCCTGATCCTCCAGTGTTGCTCTTTCCTATACTGCAAAATACAGCCTTGTTCTTTGTTGAAATCGATATAGACATTGATAAATATGAAGGACAAAGCAGTTTCCACTTTGTTTGAGTGAAGGAATTAATTTTATAGCAAAATCCCAAATCAAGCAGAACGTATGAAAATAAGCGTGTTTTCGGATTCCTGATCCTTCAGTATTGCTATTTCTTCTACTGCAAAATACAATGTTGTTCTTTGTTGAAGTCAATCTAGACATTGATAAATATGAAGGACAAAGCAGTTTTAACATAGTTTGAGTAAAGGAATTCATTTTATACATAAAATCCCAAATCATGCAGAACGTATGAAAATAAGCTTATTCTCGGATTCCTGATCCTTCAAGTGTTGCTCTTTCTACTACTGCAAAATACAATGTTGTTCTTTGTTGAAGTAAATCTAGACATTGATAAATATGAAGGACAAAGCAGTTTTCACTTGGTTTGAGTGAAGGAATTCATTTTATACATAAAATCCCAAATCATGCAGAACGTATGAAAAGAAGCTTATTCTCGGATTCCTGATCCTTCAGTGCTGCTTTTTCTTCTACTGCAAAATACAATGTTGTTCTTTGTTGAAGTCTATCTAGACATTGAAGAATATGAAGGACAAAGCAGTTTTAACTTGGTTTGAGTGAAGGAATTATTTCTATACATAAAATCCACAATCATGCAGAACGTATGAAAATAAGCTTATTCTCGGATTACTGATCCTTCAGTGTTGCTCTTTCTTCTACTGCAAAATCCAGTGTTGTTCTTTGTTGAAGTCAATCTAGACATTGATAAATATGAAGGACAAAGCAGTTTTAACATAGTTTGAGTGAAGGCATTCATTTATAGTAAAATCAATAATCGTGCAGAACTCATGAAAATAAGCTTATTCTCGGATACCTAAAACTTTTGATTTGCTCTTTCTTTACTGCAAAGTACAATGTTGTTCTTTGTTGAAGTCGATCTAGACATTGATAAATATGAAGGACAAAGCAGTTTTCACTTGGTTTGAGTGAAGGATTTGCAGCTGAAAACCTCCCGCTCCCGCTTTTGATTGTGTATAGTCGGGCTTTCGAGCCTTTTCTTACCCGGTTTTTAGAAATTATGGTTGGACATTCAGACCTTGCAGGCGAAGACCTCCACTCCCTCTTTTGATCATACATTGTCGGGCATTCGCACCTTGTCTTACCCGCTTTTTACAAACTATAGTCAGACATTCACACCTTGCAGCTGAACCACCTCAGCTCCCTGTTTTGATCATGTATGGTCTGGCAATACTACCTTTTCTTACCCGTTTGTGAGTAATTATGGCTGGACATTCACACCTACTTGCAGTCGAACAGCTCTGCTCCCGCTTTTGATGGTATATATTCGGGCATTTGAACCGTTTCTTACCCGCTTTTTACAAACTATGGTCGGACATTCAAACCTTCTTGTAGCCGAAAACCTCCGCTCCCTCTTTTGATGGTACATTGTCGGGCATTCGCACGTTTTCTTACCCGTTTTTTACAAACCATGGTCGGACTGTCACACATTCTTGTAGCCAAACACATCCGCTCCCGCTATTGATTGTGTACAGTCGGGTATTTTAACCTTTTCTTACCCGTTTTTTACCAACTATGGTCGGACATTCACACCTTCTTACAGCGGAACACCTCCGCTCCCTCTTTTGATGGTGTATGTTTGGGCATTCGAACCTTTTCTTACCCGCTTTTTACAAACTATGCTCGGACATTCAAACCTTCTTGTAGCCGAACACATCCACTCCTGCTTTTGATGATGTATGGTTGGGCATTCAAACCTACTTGTTGCCCGCTTTTCATTAATTTTGGGTGGACATTCACACCTTGTCACAGCCAAACACCTCCGCTCCCTGTTTTGATCATGTATGGTTGGACATTCGCACCTTTTCTCACCCGCTTTTTGCCAACTATGGTCGGCTGTTCACAGCTTCCTCTCCACCATACTTGTATGGTGGGATATTCACACCCACTTGCATCCGAAGACCTTTTTTTGATATTTAGTCGGTCATTCGCAGCTTACCCGCTTTTGGCAAACTATGGCCTTCATGCAGCCAAACACCTCTGATCTCGCTTTTGATAATGTAAGGTTGGGCATTCAGACCTTGCTTCACCTGCTTTTCACCAAATATAGTCGGACATTCACACCTTCTTGCAGCCGAACACTTCCGCTCCACCTTTTAGTGTTCTATCACACCTTTTTTTTCACCGCATTTTATAGATTATGGTTGGAAATTCTCAACCACTCTCATCCGAAGACCTCTCCTCCCGCTTTTGTTAATATATTTGAACTTTAGTCGGACATTCACACCTTCTTGCAGCTGAACCACCTCCGCTCCCTGTTTTGATCATGTATGGTCTGGCAATACTACCTTTTCTTACCCGTTTGTTAGTAATTATGGCTGGACATTCACACCTACTTGCAGCCGAACACCACCTCTCCCGCTTTTGATGATGTATGGACCGGCATTCTTACCTTTTCTAACACATTTTTCAGCAATTATGGTCGGAGATTCACACTTACTCACAGCCGAACAACTCCGCTCCCGCATTTGATGGTGTATAGTCGGGCATTCTCACCCTTTCTCATCAGCTTTTTGCAAATTATGATCTGACATTCACACCTGCTTTTGATAATGTATGGTTGGGCATTCGCACCTTTTCTTACCCATTTTTCAGTAATTATGGGTGGACATTCACACCTTCTTGCAGCTGAACCACCTCAGCTCCCTGTTTTGATCATGTATGGTCTGGAATACTACCTTTTCTTACCCGTTTGTGAGTAATTATGGCTGGACATTCACACCTACTTGCAGTCGAACAGCTCTGCTCCCGCTTTTGATGGTATATATTCGGGCATTCGAACCTTTTCTTAACTGCTTTTTGCAAACTTTGGTCGGACGTTCACACCTTCTTGCAGCCGAACACCTCCGCTTCCGCTTTTGATGGTATATATTCGGGCATTCGAACCTTTTCTTAGCAGCTTTTTACAAACCATGGTTGAACTTTCACACCTTCTTGTAGCCGAACACCTCCGCTCCCGCTTTTGATGGTGTATAGTCAGGAATTTGAACCTTTTCTTACCCGCTTTTTACAAACTATGGTCGGACATTCAAACCTTCTTGTAGCCGAAAACCTCCGCTCCCTCTTTTGATGGTACATTGTCGGGCATTCGCACCTTTTCTTACCCGTTTTTTACAAACCATAGTCGGACTGTCACACATTCTTGTAGCCAAACACATCCGCTCCCACTATTGATTGTGTACAGTCGGGTATTTTAACCTTTTCTTACCCGTTTTTTACCAACTATGGTCGGACATTCACACCTTCTTACAGCGGAACACCTCCGCTCCCTCTTTTGATGGTGTATATTTGGGCATTCGAACCTTTTCTTACCCGCTTTTTACAAACTATGCTCGGACATTCAAACCTTCTTGTAGCCGAACACATCCATTCCTGCTTTTGATGATGTATGGTTGGGCATTCAAACCTACTTGTTGCCCGCTTTTCATTAATTTTGGGTGGACATTCACACCTTGTCACAGCCAAACACCTCCGCTCCCTGTTTTGATCATGTATGGTTGGACATTCGCACCTTTTCTCACCCGCTTTTTGCCAACTATGGTCGGCTGTTCACAGCTTCCTCTCCACCATACTTGTATGGTGGGATATTCACACCCACTTGCATCCGAAGACCTTTTTTTGATATTTAGTCGGTCATTCGCAGCTTACCCGCTTTTGGCAAACTATGGCCTTCATGCAGCCAAACACCTCTGATCTCGCTTTTGATAATGTAAGGTTGGGCATTCAGACCTTGCTTCACCTGCTTTTCACCAAATATAGTCGGACATTCACACCTTCTTGCAGCCGAACACTTCCGCTCCACCTTTTAGTGTTCTATCACACCTTTTTTTTCACCGCATTTTATAGATTATGGTTGGAAATTCTCAACCACTCTCATCCGAAGACCTCTCCTCCCGCTTTTGTTAATATATTTGAACTTTAGTCGGACATTCACACCTTCTTGCAGCTGAACCACCTCCGCTCCCTGTTTTGATCATGTATGGTCTGGCAATACTACCTTTTCTTACCCGTTTGTTAGTAATTATGGCTGGACATTCACACCTACTTGCAGCCGAACACCACCTCTCCCGCTTTTGATGATGTATGGACCGGCATTCTTACCTTTTCTAACACATTTTTCAGCAATTATGGTCGGAGATTCACACTTACTCACAGCCGAACAACTCCGCTCCCGCATTTGATGGTGTATAGTCGGGCATTCTCACCTTTTCTCATCAGCTTTTTGCAAATTATGATCTGACATTCACACCTGCTTTTGATAATGTATGGTTTGGCATTCGCACCTTTTCTTACCCATTTTTCAGTAATTATGGGTAGACATTCACACCTTCTTGCAGCTGAACACCTCCTCTCCCGCTATTGATTGTGTACAGTCGGGTATTCTAACCTTTTCTTACCCGCTTTTTACCAAATATGGTCGGACATTCACACCGTCTTACAGCGGAACACCTCTGCTCCCGCTTTTGATGGTGTATAGTCAGGCATTTGAACCTTTTCTTACCCGCTTTTTACAAACTATGGTCGGACATTCAAACCTTCTTGTAGCCGAAAACCTCCGCTCCCTCTTTTGATTATACATTGTCGGGCATTCGCACCTTATTTACAAACTATAGTCAGACATTCACACCTTGCAGCTGAGCCACCTCAGCTCCCTGTTTTGATAGTGTATGTTCGGGCATTCGAACCTATTCTTACCCCCTTTTTACAAACTATGCTCGGAGATTCACACCTACTCACAGCCGAACAACTCCGCTCCCGCATTTGATGATGTATTGTCCGGCATTCTAGTCTCTTCTAACACATTTTTCAGCAATTATGGTTGGACCTTCACACCTACTCACAGCCGAACACTTCCGCTCCCGCATTTGATGGTGTATAGCCGGGCATTCTCACCCTTTCTCATCAGCTTTTTGCAAATTATGATCTGACATTCACACCTACTTGCAGTCGAACAGCTCTGCTCCCGCTTTTGATTATGTTTGGTTGGATATTCGAACCTTTTCTTAACTGCTTTTTACAAACTTTGGTCGGACGTTCACACCTTCTTGCAGCCGAACACATCCACTTCCACTTTTGATGGTATATATTCGGGCATTCGAACCTTTTCTTACCCGCTTTTTACAAACCGTGGTCGGACTTTCACACCTTCTTGTAGCCAAACAACTCCGCTCCCGCTATTGATTGTGTACAGTCGGGTATTTTAACCTTTTCTTACCCGCTTTTTACCAACTATGGTCGGACATTTACACCTTCTTACAGCGGAACACCTCCGCTCCCTCTTTTGATGGTCTATGTTCGGGCATTCGAACCTTTTCTTACCCGCTTTTTACAAACTATGGTCGGACATTCAAACTTTCTTGTAGCCGAACACATCCTCCTTTCTCCTTTCCCGCTTATGATCATGTGCGGTTTGATATTCGAAAATTTTCTTTCATGTTTTAAAGCAATTATTGATGGACATTCAAATCTTCTTGTAGCCGAACACATCCACTCCTGCTTTTGATGATGTATGGTAACCTTTTCTTACCCGCTTTTTACAAACTATGGTCGGACATTCAAATCTTCTTGTAGCCAAAATCCTCCGCTCCCTCTTTTGATCATACATTGTCGGGCATTCGCACCTTATCTTACCCGCTTTTTACAAACTATAGTCAGACATTCACACCTTGCAGCTGAACCACCTCCGCTCCCTGTTTTGATCATGTATGGTCTGGCAATACTACCTTTTCTTACCCGTTTGTGAGTAATTAATCCCAAAATATTGAGCATAAAATAAGTCTTTATGCTGATGATGTATTACTTTTCCTTCAGAACTCACAGACGTCTCTCAGTCACACGATCACACTCATAAATAAATTCTCAGCACTTTCTGACTACTCTATCAACTGGTCTAAGACCACAGTTCTGCCCATTAACTGTAGGGTCCATAATATACCTGCGATCACTTTACAGTCAGGAAATATTAGATATTTAGGCATAAACATTTCCTCCAGGCTCTCAGAGCTAACAAAGCTAAATTATGTGCAATTATTAAAGACAGTAGAGGACGATCTCTCGTTGGAAGTCCTTACCTATATCACTTATGGGGAGAGTTACATCCATTAAAATGATGATTCTACCAAAAGTTAACTATTTGTTCTCAATGATCCCCATAAAACCATCTGCTACTTGGTTTAAGTCACTAGATTCATGCATCTCCAAATTTCTGTGGAAAAACAAACCACCACGTATTAGTTTAAAAACCCTACAGAAGACCAAGGACAGTGGTGGATTAGATTTACCTCATTTTCAGCACTATTCCTTAGACAATAGGTTACAATATATATCAAAATGGTTTAAACCTTGTTGTTGTCACAGTTCCCAGAGACGTTGTAATCGTTGAGGATTCTATATTCACCCCCTCATTAGAGGCACGTAATGCAGATTGATGACACTGAATCTTCTTCTCTGTTCATTGCTGGCATCATTCCCAGCATCGTAAGTGTTCGTGGCATTGTTAGCCTCTTCTTCTGGATCTTGATATCGAGAATCCTTTTGTATTTCTGGTTTGTCAGTCCTCTGTCTTCGTTCACCGGAGTCTTTGTCTTTTTGTCCTTGAGTTTGGTGATTTTTTCTTCTTTTGATGCCTTGACACAATGTGACAGGTGATACCACGTGGGAGATCCTGTAACTTGGACTGCTGTCCCTGTGCTGCGAAATGGCTGTGCTGCTCAAATGGTCTCTCCTTCATCATGGTTACATGCTGCCATTCCGACATCTCGCCATTCCGACATGGGTCTCCAATTGTCGGAATGGCGACACTTAATTTTTTATCAAACGTCCCACCATTCCGACACTTTTTTCCTCCTATGGTCGGAATGGCGGTATGTTTTTTTGTTTTTTTTAACATACCGCCATTCCGACAGTTCCTTTTAATAGCCTATTTTTTACCCAAAACATTTTGCACTAATGATATGCCGGCGCAAATACGCCCTAAAGTTTGGCGCACAAGCTTTGCACATGCAGAGGCCACAGCCTCGCAAACAAACTTTAATAATCTATTATCAAAATCCCCTGAATTTCAAATATAAATATACAGATATTAATGTAACTCTGGCGAGACTGAAACTGATTAAGCAGAAATACAGTGTCAGTGAGCTGTCACAGCAGCCAGCTGGAGCGGAGCTCTCCACAGAGCCCATGCGTCTTTTGCACGCTGTCATCATATGCAAAAGTAATAATTGCAATTACAGATATCACGGCTACTGCACAGGACACAGTTGCGAGCACTCTGCCTTGCCTTGCCAATAGGAGAAGAGAGAAATGACAGCATAGAACGTATAAAACACAACAAAATTCAGTAAAAACGTTTATTCATGTTATTCACGTGATTTATGAGTACTCACTCCAATTTTGGGAAGCGCGGATGGGCTTTGCACATTTGGCACAAACACACAGCCGCAACGGTTGTAGCTTTATACAGCCTGTTGATATCTTAAGGACCTAACTGGTCACACCTGGGAGTAAATGTCATGTAGAGATTGTTTTTACATGACATTACAGCTGAACATATAGCTTTCATCCACAAACCAACGTGGGAGAGCCCGAAGACGCATGTGCCAGACGCACATAGGCATGCGTAAAACCAATTTTGACCACTTCATACTGTTTATTTGCTTTCTTTTAGTTAACTTTCGTTTCTTTTGGATTCTTGTGCGTGTTATGGAGCCGTTTTGGTCCATGTTTGTAAGCCTTTTTTTCCTGGATTAAATTTTCGGAAGTTGAAACAAGTGGCATTGGAGTGTGTGATTGAAAACCACCGCGGACTGCTTCTCCTCCTCCAGTTGCCGAGACTTTGTGTTTTTAATAACGCTTGTCTATAAACATGTGTTAAACATATAAATTGCATGAACAGAAAGAAGGGACTCACCTGTTGAGTAACACACATTTCCTTATACGGAAAGCCGTCTCGGAATGGTGGGACATTTGAACGTCAGAATAGCGGGATGTCGCAATGGTGGGATGTCGGAATGGTGGGACGTTTGCATGTCGGAATGGTGGTATGTCGGAATGGTGGGATGTCGGAATGGTGGGATGTCGGAATAGCGGGATGTCGGAATGGCGGGATGTCGGAATGGCGGGATTTCGGAATGGGTGTTGCCACCCCCTTCATCATATACACAGTTATTTATACATCACCTTCCACCATGAAGCGTTGTCCCTTTTTGTTTCTCTCTTTGTTCTTAAAATGCTGTTATGCATGTCTAAACCAATCCATTAAATTAGATCATTTTGGCAGTAAAGCGATCTACAATGTGCTTGGTCGCAAAGCTGCTCATCTGTGGTAAACAGCTCTTCAGAAAGGCATTCTTCAATTCATTTCACTAATTCTATGTAATAATTTTGTGATTTCCTACAAAACTACACTTCTTCTCCCATCTGTCTGAGTATTTAATATTGTCTGGGTCCCGTTAAAACATGTATTTTTCCCATCTAATTCCTTGTTTGCTTTAAAACAAGAATTCCCCATTTTCTATCCCTTCAGTAGCCAACCAGTTTGTATGGAGTACACTGGAGCAACTTGACTGATCAGTAAAACACTGCTTTTGTTGTCACCGCAAGGCATCCCCCGTCGGTTGTTTCACTGAGACACTACTGAGTAACTATAACTCAACACAGTTTATACACATAACATTCATATACATACTAACAAACAAACAAACAATTATTTATCGCAATTTTCTCATCTCTGTTTGAACGTACACCCAGGTAAATATTCCTGTAGTCTTCTCATACCGACTATGGACCCATTCATTGTTTAACTTCACTGTTTTGCAAATCCTAATTGAATATTACACATTGACATTGAACTTTACTGGATAAGCAGGTCTTCATTGCATTCAGCAACCTATATGTGAGCATCTATGTGTAAGCTGTTCTTCTTTGCATTTATCAGCAGCAAGCAATTCTTCATTGCACATGCATATGAAAATAGTAAAACAATTCCAATGCGTTAGCGAAACCTTCTATATCAGGAGTGTCCATCATGATGCTGGGAATAGAACCTCTTTCCCATATAGTTCAACCTTCATTACTCAACTGATCATAACTCCGCAATGAGCACATTTCAAAGTATCATTCCTCTACATATATTCAAAAATCTGTGTAAATGTTTAATATTTCTTATATTTGTTGATGTCATTCTGTGTGCATGTGGCCTAAACCCAATCTCTGTGTGGCAATTTTAATTTAAACAAGTTGAACTCTGCCTCTGATCATTTAAAAAAGGTGTGTACCAATATCAACCTTTCTCGGGTAATTACTGATCCTACAAAACCAAAGAGATCCTTCAAGGTTGTCCCTGATTGGCTCAATCTTAACAAATCAAAGGTAGAATATCCGCAGTATCTGAACTTGGTGTTAGTTATCACTGCTCAATAGCCTGTATCAGAATTGCAAAAATGAAAACATTAGGTCCATGCTTGGTATCCAGATCCTGAAACATCTCCACGAGCAGGCTTTTTTTTAACTGATCTGTTGAATAGTTATATGACACTGTTAAAATCCCAGATGAAGATCTAGCACTTGACCATTTTTGTAAATCTTCTAATTCCATAGTTGATAAACACGCCCCTTTTAAAAAGTATAGAACTTAGAACAGGTCTATCCCTGGCTTTCGGCAGAACTGTCTTCTTTATTTTTTTTCCCCTTGTCCTGTTCAGCATTATGTCAGAAGAATTGTAGTCTGAATACCTTTGATGCCAAACAGATTTGTTTTGCCAAGGGAAGTTTTATAAATGTAAAGCTCCCCTTGATGCCCATTTATTTATTTCTGTTTACAATATATGACATGAACTGAACTGAACCGGACCGGGGGACAAGGAAAGAAGAAGTGGAAAGAAGAGGAAACAGAACAAAAATAGAAACAAAAACCAGACAACCAGCTGCTACACCTGTAAAAAACAAAACAGACAACAATCCATGGCCTATGAGGGGAATCCAGCCTTAGCGCCACCAGGAGCACCTGAAAGAAGACAAGCTGAGAAAAAACAAACACACAAACAAACAAAAACAATCACAAGAAGCGGCAATCGCATACAACACAGCTGTGGATATAGATGACCTGAGACGACATGATAATACATCAACTGCTTAGTGACCATGCTACTGGACTAATGAATGTGTGTGTGTGTGTGTGAGAACATGCAACACCCATGGCACAGGACCTATATGATAACCGTGCTTAGTTATGAGTGTATAAGCGTACAGGGCCACAATCCACAGCCCCCCCCCAAGCAATCAGAAGCAGGCAGAGAGGGCCACAAGACCCAGGCCACCAGCAGCCCCCACAGAGCACAGAACCCAGGCAGCCCACCGCAGGGGCAACCACGCATCCACCCAGAAGACTGCAGAGGAAGCCCCCGGAAAGAGCCCCCATAAGCATAGGGCAGAGGCACTCCGGGAACCAGGGGCAACAGTCCACCTACCCCGCCAGGCCCCAGCCGCCCAGACATGGGCCGTGCACTGGACCTGGGCCCCAGGAGCCCGAGCGCCCCCAAACCCCCCGGCAGAGGCCCCACCCAATACCCAGGAGGGCCAAGCGCCCCAGACAGCCACAAAGTGGGTCAGCGCCTGCCCCAGCGCCCCTGGCCAAGTGCCCTGGGAGTCAAGACGTGCCCACAGGTGGGTGAAGTCGCGAGCAGTGGGGAGAGGCAACGCTGATGCCCCATCGGGAGAAACACAGGCAGGCCAGGCGACAGCAAGTCCCAGATCCAGGCCCAATCATTACCACACACACTTTCACGTCCCATACATCCACACATCCACACATCCTACCTCCCTCGACTCTGCTGGGGTGTAGTGCAGCGGGCACACCAGGAGGCCAGCAACCCCCCAGCCACCACAGACCCCGAACCAGCAGAACAATTAATTAATCCTCCTGGCCCCTCCTGCCCCGAGCAGACACCAGGAAGCAGGGGTGTGCGAAGAAGACCCCTCCCCTCACCCTTCTGGCTCTTCAATATTTTCTAATAGTGAGCAATTAAAATTGAGGGGCAGCCAAACTTGTAGAACTGGGAGCGCGGCACTCTGGGCAGCCTACATACCCAAAGAGCCCCGCCCACCAGATGCCACTCAGTGTAACCACCCCCCAAGACCTAATGTGTGTGTGTGAGTGTGTTTGATAAGTAGTAATGTCTAAGGTGTAATTAAAACAGGGGCAGGGAACTGCAGAGTGCAACCAAAGGGGACCACCTACGTGGCCCCATCCACTACACCCCACCGAACACACACGCCCCCAAAACCCTTCATGTGTGAGTGTGTGCTGTGTACAGGAGCCAGAAGGGAGAGGGGTATGGGGATATATACCGGGGGAGCTACTCTCCCCCAGAGAGGGCAGCCAGGGACTGGCTGCAATAGGCATCCCCGCTACCTGGGAGCCAACAATGGGCAGGAGGGCCTGATGTCCACCAGGCTCGGGGCCTGCAGCGACCATATTCCGGGAGCTACTGTACCCCCAGAAGGTACCCATCCCGCCCCACCCCACTCAACCCAACCCCACCCAGGAGGACCTCTACAAAAAACAAACAAACAACATCAAAAAACAAACAAACAAACCACCCGGTCACACCGGTCGCAGCAGCCCGGGCCTGAGACCCACCATCACCCAGCAACCCACCACCACCACTATGTGATAAAACTAATCAGAGGGGACCAAAGAGAATGAAATTGAGCCAATTGATGTTTTGAGGAGGCAGACATTGTTTCCATGCTAATATAATCTAAAAGAAAATTTCTAAACTGGTTAATACACAGATTGTTCTTCGCTTTCCAGTTCATGAGAATAGTTTTCTTTGCGATACATAACACTGTGACAACAATGTGTGCTGAGTTAATTTCCATGTTGATGTTGTCTAAGTCACCCAGTATGCACAGTGTGGGGCATGCAGGGATGCTACACTTTAGCCATGTTGATAGGTCCTCACAGACTTCAAGCTAGAACTTCTGGACAGGCGCAGAAAAACCACAAAGCGTGTGCATAATCATCAGGTGTGTTATCTGTGCAATGTGAGCAGATGTTTGAGTGTGTTAGACCCATCCTGAACATCCTTTGTCCTGTATAGTGTGTTCTATGAAGGATTTTGTATTGTATGAGCTGCAAATTAGGATTTCGAGTCTTTATGAAGGTGTTCAAACATTAGAAGCTATGACCAGAACTGATGGATAAATCTGCCTCCCATTTTGAGGATGGAAGAGACATTGTGTCATCTATCTTAGACAATAATTTATATATTTTTGATAGTAGTTTTGGGGTACAGCTGCTTAGAAATTCTGCTACCCTAGTCGGGGGTTGTAAGTCTGGTTGGTGGAGGATATATCCATCCATCCATCCATCATCTGCCGCTTATCCGGGGGTCGGGTCGCGGGGGCAGCAGCTTGAGCAGAGAAACCCAGACGTCTCTGTCCCCGGCCACTTCCTCCAGCTCTTCCGGGGGGACCCCGAGGCGTTCCCAGGCCAGCCGAGAGACATAGTCTCTCCAACGTGTCCTGGGTCTCCCCCGGGGTCTCCTCCCAGTGGGACGTGCCCGGAACACCTCCCCAGGGAGGCGCCCAGGGGGCATCCTAACCAGATGCCCGAGCTACCTCATCTGACTCCTCTCAATGCGGAGGAGCAGCGGTTCTACTCCGAGCCCCTCCCGGATGACTGAGCTTCTCACCCTATCTCTAAGGGAGAGCCCAGACACCCTGCGGAGGAAACCCATTTCGGCCGCTTGTATTCGCGATCTTGTTCTTTCGGTCACTACCCACAACTCGTGACCATAGGTGAGGATGGGAACGTAGATTGACCAGTAAGTAGAGAGCTTCGCCTTCTGGCTCAGCTCCCTCTTCACAACGACGGGTCGGTGCAGAGCCTGCAACACTGCAGGCGCCGCACCGATCCGCCCGTCAATCTCCCGCTCCATTCGTCCGTCACTCGTGAACAAGACCCCGAGATACTTGAACTCCTCCTCTTGGGGAAGGATCTCATTCCCGACCCGGAGAGAGCATTCCACCCTTTTCCGGCTGAGAACCATAGTCTCAGATTTGGAGGTGCTGATTCTCATCCCAGCCGCTTCACACTCGGCTGCGAATCACTCCAGTGAGAGCTGAAGGTCACGGCCTGACGACGCTAACAGAACCACATCATCTGCAAAAAGCAGAGACCCGATTCTGAGGTCGCCAAATGGGACACCCTCAACGCCCTGGCTCCGCCTAGAAATTCTGTCCATAAAAGTTAGGAACAGAATCGGAGACAAAGGGCAGCCCTGACGGAGTCCAACTCTCACCGGAAACGTATCCGACTTACTGCCGGCAATGCGGACCAAACTCTGGCACCGGTCATACAGAGACCGAACGGCCCCTATCAAGGGGTCTGGCACTCCATATTCCCGGAGCACCCCCCACAGGACTCCACGAGGGACATGGTCGAACGCTTTCTCCAAGTCCACAAAACACATGTAGACTGGTTGGGCGAACTCCCATGCACCCTCCAGGATCCTGCCGAGGGTATAGAGCTGGTCCACTGTTCCACGGCCAGGACGAAAGCCACACTGCATCTCCTGAATCCGAGGCTCGATTATCCGACGGATCCTCCTCTCCAATACCCCCGAATAGACCTTACCAGGGAGGCTGAGGAGTGTGATACCCCTATAGTTGGAACACACCCTCCGGTCCCCCTTTTTAAAGAGGGGGACCACCACCCCAATCTGCCAGTCCAGAGGCACTGTCCCCGATGTCCACGCGATACTGCAGAGGCGTGTCAGCCAAGACAGCCCTACAACATCCAGAGCCTTGAGAAACTCAGGACGGACCTCATCCACCCCCGGGGCCTTGCCACCGAGGAGCTTTTTAACCACCTCGGCAACCTCAGCCCCAGAAATGGGAGGCCCCGTCTCCGAGCTCTCCGACTCTGCCTCTTCCGAGCACGTGTTGGTAGGATTGAGGAGTTCCTCGAAGTACTCCCCCCACTGACTCACAACATCCCTAGTTGAGGTCAGCAAAGCCCCGTCCCCACTGTAAACAGTGTTGACTGTGAGCCGCTTCCCTCCCCCTGAGACGCCGGATGGTGGACCAGAATCTTTTCGAGGCCATCCGGAAATCGTTCTCCATGGTCTCACCGAACTCCTCCTAGGCCCGAGTTTTCTCCTCACATCCGCCGAAGCCGTGGCCCGTCTGGCCCGTGGGTACCTATCAGCTTCTTCCAGGGTCCCACTGGCCAAAAAGGCCCGATAGGACTCCTTCTTCAGCTTGACGGCTTCCCTCACCACTGGTGTCCACCAGCAGGTTCGAGGGTTGCCGCCACGACAGGCACCGACCACCTTACGGCCACAACTCCGACCAGCTGCCTCGGCAATGGAGTCACGGAACATGGCCCATTCGGACTCAATGTCCCCCACCTCAAATATGGTTGAAGCTCTGCCGGAGGTGGGAGTTAAAGCTCCTTCTGACGGGGGATTCTGACAAACGCTCCCAGCAGACCCTCACAATACGTATGGGCCTGCCAGGTCTGATCGGCATCCTCCCCCACCAGCGGAGCCAACTCACCACCAGGTGGTGATCAGTTGACAGCTCCGCCCCTCTCTTCACCCGAGTGTCCAGGACATACGGCCGTAAGTCCGATGATACAACCACAAAGTCGATCATCGAACTGCGGCCAAGGGTGTCCTGGTGCCAAGTGCACATATGGACACCCTTATGCCTGAACATGGTGTTCGTTATGGACAGTCTATGACTGGCACAGAAGTCCAACAACATAACACCACTCTGATTCAGATCGGGGGGGCCGTTCCTCCCAATCACACCCCTCCAGGTCTCACTGTCATTGCCCACGTGAGCATTGAAGTCCCCCAGCAGAATGAGGGAGTCTCCGGTAGGAGCATTCTCCAGTGCCTCCCCCAGAGACTCCAAAAAGGGTAGGTACTCTGAACTGCTGTTTGGCGCATAGGCACAAACAACAGTCAGGACTCGTCCCCCCACCCAAAGGCGGAGGGAGGCTACCCTCTCGTTCACTGGGGTAAACCCCAATGTACTGGCACACAGCCGGGGGGCAATAAGTATGCCCACACCTGCTCTGCGCCTCTCACCACGGGCAACTCCAGAGTGGAAGAGAGTCCAACCCCTCTCAAGAGTACTGGTTCCAGATCCCAAGCCGTGCGTCGAGGTGAGTCCGACTATATCTAACGGTCTGATGAAGTTTCAACAATAAACAACAAACTTTGTATTATGAGAAAGAACCAGACTCATTCTTCAGGAATCCGAAAATAAGCTCTATTTTACGAGTTATGCACGAATTCGGATTCTCCTATAAAACGAATTCCTTAACTCAAACCATGATAAGACTGCTTTGTCCTTCATATTTATTCATGTCTAATCAAGTTTCAATGATAAACAACGTTGTACTTTGTAGAATGAGAAAGAACTTCTTCAGCAATAAGCATCTCTCGAAAAATGACGAAATACAGATTTTGCTATAAAATTAATTGCTATCAGCCTGACTTAAAACTGTTTGTCTTCCTTATTTATCCACTTCAAATCAAGTTTCAACAATTAAAAAACTTTTGTAGTTTGAGAAAGAACAACTTAATCTTGAGCAATCAGTATAAAAAGAGGGTAAGCAAAGGTGCGAATGTCAAACCATACATGATCAAAACAGGGAGCGGAGGTGTTTGGCTGAGACAAGGTGTGAATGTCCACCCATAATTAATGAAAAGCGGGCAACAAGTAGGTTCGAATGCCCAACCATACATCATCAAAAGCAGGAGTGGATATGTTCGGCTACAAGAAGGTTTGAACGTCTGACCATAGTTTGTAAAAAGCGGGTAAGAAAAGGTTCGAATGCCCGGACATACACCATCAAAGTAGGGAGCGGAGGTGTTCCGCTGTAAGAAGGTGTGAATGTCCGACCATAGTTGGTAAAAAACGGGTAAGAAAAGGTTAAAATACCCGACTGTACACAATCAGTAGCGGGTGCGGAGTTGTTCGGCTACTAAAAGGTGTGAAAGTCCGACCATGGTTTGTAAAAAGCGGGTAAGAAAAGGTGCGAATGCCCGAAAATGTATGATCTAAAGAGGGAGCGGAGGTGTTCGGCTGCAAGGTGTGAATGTACACCCATAATTACTGAAAAATGGATAAGAAAAGGTGCGAATGCCCAACTATACATAATCAAAAGCAGGAGTGGATGTGTTCGGCTCCAAGAAGGGTTGAATGTCTGACCATAGTTTGTAAAAAGCAGGTAAGAAAAGGTTTGACTGCCCGAACATACACCATCAAAAGAGGGAGCGGAGGTGTTCCGCTGTAAGAAGGTGTGAATGTCCGACCATAGTTGGTAAAAAGCGGGTAAGAAAAGGTTAAAATACCCGACTGTACACAATCAATAGCGGGAGCAGAGTTGTTCGGCTACTAAAAGATGTGAAAGTCCGACTATGGTTTGTAAAAAGCGGGTAAGAAAAGGTGCTAATGCCCGACAATGTATGATCAAAAGAGGGAGCGGAGGTGTTCGGCTGCAAGAAGGTCTGAATGTCCAACCATAATTTGTAAAAACCGGGAAGGAAAGGCTCGAAAGCCCGACTATACACCATCAAAAGCGGGAGCAGAGTGGTTCAGCTGCAAGAAGGTCTGAATGTCCATCAATAATTGCTTTAAAACATGAAAGAAAATTTTCGAATATCATCCGCACATGATCATAAGAAGGAGAGGAGGTGTTCAGCTGCAAGAAGGTGTGAATGTCCACCCATAATTCCTGAAAAATGGGTAAAAAAAGGTACGAATGCCCAACCATACATTATCAAAAGCAGGTGTGAATGTCAGATCATAATTTGCAAAAAGCTGATGAGAAAGGGTGAGAATGCCCGACTATACACCATCAAATGCGGGAGCGGAGTTGTTCGGCTCTGAGTAGGTGTGAATGTCCGACCATAATTGCTGAAAAATGTGTTAGAAAAGGAAAGAATGCCGGACCATACATCATCAAAAGCGAGAGAGGTGGTGTTCGGCTGCAAAAAGGTGTAAATGTTCGACTAAAGTTTGTAAAAAGCGGGTAAGACATGGTGCGAATGCCTGACAAGGTATGATCAAAAGCAGGGGCGGAGGTGTTCAGCTGCAAGAAGGTCTAAATGTCCATCAATAATTGCTAGAAAACATGAAAGAAAATTTTCGAAAATCAAACCGCACATGATCATATGTGGGAGAGGAGGTGTTCAGCTGCAAGAAGGTGTGAATGTCCACCCATTAATCCTGACAAATGGGTAAAAAAAAGGTGCGAATGCCCAACCATACATCATCAAAAGCAGGAGTGGATGTGTTCGGCTACAAGAAGGTGTGAACGTCCAACCAAAGTTTGTAAAAAGCAGTTAAGAAAAGGTTTGAATATCCAACCAAACATAATCAAAAGCGGGAGCATAGCTTTTCGACTGCAAGTAGGTGTGAATGTCAGATCATAATTTGCAAAAAGCTGATGAGAAAGGGTGAGAATGTCCGACTGCACACCATCAAAAGCGAGAGAGGTGGTGTTCGGCTGCAAGTAGGTGTGAATGTCCAGCCATAATTACTCACAAACGGGTAAGAAAAGGTAGTATTGCCAGACCATACATGATCAAAACAGGGAGCGGAGGTGGTTCAGCTGCAAGAAGGTGTGAATGTCCGACTAAAGTTCAAATATATTAACAAAAGCGGGAGGAGAGGTCTTCGGATGAGAGTGGTTGAGAATTTCCAACCATAATCTATAAAATTCCGTGAAAAAAAGGTTTGATAGAACACTAAAAGGTGGAGCGGAAGTGTTCGGCTGCAAGAAGGTGTGAATGTCCGACTATATTTGGTGAAAAGCAGGTGAAGCAAGGTCTGAATGCCCAACCTTACATTATCAAAAGCGAGATCAGAGGTGTTTGGCTGCAAGAAGGCCATAGTTTGCCAAAAGCGGGTAAGCTGCGAATGACCAACTAAATATCAACAAAAGTGGGGGCGGAGGTCTTCGGATGCAACTGGGTGTGAACATCCCACCATACAAGTATGGTGGAGAGGAAGCTGTGAACAGCCGACCATAGTTTGCAAAAAGCGGGTGAGACAATGTGCGAATGTCCAACCATACATGATCAAAACAGGGAGCGGAGGTGTTTGGCTGTGACAAGGTGTGAATGTCCACCCAAAATTAATGAAAAGCGGGCAAAAAGTAGGTTTGAATGCCCAAGCATACATCATCAAAAGAAGGAGTGGATGTGTTCGGCTACAAGAAGGTTTGAATGTCCGATCATAGTTTGTAAAAAGCGGGTAAGAAAAGGTTCGAATGCCCAAACATACACCATCAAAAGAGGGAGCGGAGGTGTTCCGCTGTAAGAAGGTGTGAATGTCCGACCATAGTTGGTAAAAAGTGGGTACGAAAAGGTTAAAATACCCGACTGTACACAATCAATAGGGGGAGCGGAGTTGTTCGGCTACAAGAAGATGTGAAAGTCCAACCATGGTTTGTAAAAAGCTGGTAACAAAAGGTTCGAATGCCCGAATATATACCATCAAAAGCGGAAGCGGAGGTGTTCGGCTGCAAGAAGGTGTGAACGTCCGACCAAAGTTTGTAAAAAGCAGTTAAGAAAAGGTTCGAATATCCAACCAAACATAATCAAAAGCGGGAGCAGAGCTGTTCGACTGCAAGTAGGTGTGAATGTCCAGCCATAATTACTCACAAACGGGTAAGAAAAGGTAGTATTGCCCGAACATACATGATCAAAACAGGGAGCTGAGGTGGTTCAGCACCAAGGTGTGAATGTCTGACTATAGTTTGTAAAAAGCGGGTAAGATAAGGTGCGAATGCCCGACAATGTATAATCAAAAGAGGGAGCAGAGGTTTTCGGCTACAAGAAGGTTTGAATGTCCGACCATAGTTTGTAAAAAGCGGGTAAGAAAAGGTTCAAATGCCTGACTATACACCATCAAAAGCGGGAGCGGAGATGTTCCGCTGTAAGACGGTGTGAATGTCCGACCATAGTTGGTAAAAAGCGGGTAAGAAAAGGTTAAAATACCCGACTGTACACAATCAATAGCGGGAGCGGAGTTGTTCGGCTACAAGAAGGTGTGAAAGTCCAACCATCGTTTGTAAAAAGCTGGTAAGAAAAGGTTCGAATGCCCGAATATATACCATCAAAAGCGGAAGCGGAGGTGTTCGGCTGCAAGAAGGTGTGAACGTCCGACCAAAGTTGGCAAAAAGCAGTAAAGAAAAGGTTCGAATATCCAAACATAATTAAAAGCGAGAGAGATTGTGTTCAGCTGCAAGTAGGTGTGAATATCCAGCCATAATTACTCACAAACGGGTAAGAAAATGTAGTATTGCCAGACCATACATGATCAAAACAGGGAGCGGAGGTGGTTTAGCTGCAAAAAGGGGTGAATGTCCAACTAAAGTTCAAATATATTAACAAAAGCGGGAGGATAGGTCTTCGGATTAGAGTGGTTGAAATTTCCAACCATAATCTATAAAATGCGGTGAAAAAAAAGGTGTGAAGGAATTAATTTTATAGCAAAATCCGAAATCATGCATAACTCCGCAAAAGGAATGTATTGCTCAACCAAAGGGATGCTTCTTTCTCATTCAGGGTAATATGAGGAACTTTATGCTTGATACATTTTAGACATGGATAACTATGAAGGACAAAGCAATTTTAACTTGGTTTGAGCAAAGCAATTCATTTTATAGGAAAATCCGAAATCGTGCAGGACTCATGAAAGTAAGCTTATTCTCGGATTCCTGATCCTCCAGTGTTGCTCTTTCCTATACTGCAAAATACAGCCTTGTTCTTTGTTGAAATCGATATAGACATTGATAAATATGAAGGACAAAGCAGTTTCCACTTTGTTTGAGTGAAGGAATTAATTTTATAGCAAAATCCCAAATCAAGCAGAACGTATGAAAATAAGCGTGTTTTCGGATTCCTGATCCTTCAGTGTAGCTATTTCTTCTACTGCAAAATACAATGTTGTTCTTTGTTGAAGTCAATCTAGACATTGATAAATATGAAGGACAAAGCAGTTTTAACATAGTTTGAGTAAAGGAATTCATTTTATACATAAAATCCCAAATCATGCAGAACGTATGGAAAGAAGCTTATTCTCGGATTCCTGATCCTTCAGTGTTGCTTTTTCTTCTACTGCAAAATACAATGTTGTTCTTTGTTGAAGTCGATCTAGACATTGATAAATATGAAGGACAAAGCAGTTTTAACTTGGTTTGAGTTAAGGAATTCATTTTATACATAAAATCCCAAATCATGCAGAACGTATGAAAATAAGCTTATTCTCGGATTACTGATCCTTCAGTGTTGCTCTTTCTTCTACTGCAAAATCCAGTGTTGTTCTTTGTTGAAGTCAATCTAGACATTGATAAATATGAAGGACAAAGCAGTTTTAACATAGTTTGAGTGAAGGCATTCATTTATAGTAAAATCAATAATCGTGCAGAACTCATGAAAATAAGCTTATTCTCGGATTCCTAAAACTTTTGATTTGCTCTTTCTTTACTGCAAAGTACAATGTTGTTCTTTGTTGAAGTCGATCTAGACATTGATAAATATGAAGGACAAAGCAGTTTTCACTTGGTTTGAGTGAAGGATTTGCAGCTGAAAACCTCCTGCTCCCGCTTTTGATTGTGTATAGTCGGGCTTTCGAGCCTTTTCTTACCCGGTTTTTAGAAATTATGGTTAGACATTCAGACCTTGCAGCCGAAGACCTCCACTCCCTCTTTTGATCATACATTGTCGGGCATTCGCACCTTGTCTTACCCGCTTTTTACAAACTATAGTCAGACATTCACACCTTGCAGCTGAACCACCTCAGCTCCCTGTTTTGATCATGTATGGTCTGGCAATACTACCTTTTCTTACCCGTTTGTGAGTAATTATGGCTGGACATTCACACCTACTTGCAGTCGAACAGCTCTGCTCCCGCTTTTGATGGTATATATTCGGGCATTCAAACCTTTTCTTAGCAGCTTTTTACAAACCATGGTTGAACTTTCACACCTTCTTGTAGCCGAACACCTCCGCTCCCGCTTTTGATGGTGTATAGTCAGGCATTTGAACCTTTTCTTACCCGCTTTTTACAAACTATGGTCGGACTTTCACACCTTCTTGTAGCCAAACAACTCCGCTCCCTCTTTTGATTGTGTACAGTCGGGTATTTTAACCTTTTCTTACCCGCTTTTTACCAACTATGGTCGGACATTCACACCTTCTTACAGCGGAACACCTCCGCTCCCTCTTTTGATGGTGTTTGTTTGGGCATTCGAACCTTTTCTTACCCGCTTTTTACAAACTATGCTCGGACATTCAAACCTTCTTGTAGCCGAACACATCCACTCCTGCTTTTGATGATGTATGGTTGGGCATTCAAACCTACTTGTTGCCCGCTTTTCATTAAATTTGGCTGGACATTCACACCTTGTCACAGCCAAACACCTCCGCTCCCTGTTTTGATCATGTATGGTTGGACATTCGCACCTTTTCTCACCCGCTTTTTGCCAACTATGGTCGGCTGTTCACACCCACTTGCATCCGAAGACCTTTTGTTGATATTTAGTCGGTCATTCGCAGCTTACCCGCTTTTGGCAAACTATGGCCTTCATGCAGCCAAACACCTCTGATCTCGCTTTTGATGATGTAAGGTTGGGCATTCAGACTTTGCTTCACCTGCTTTTCACCAAATATAGTCGGACATTCACACCTTCTTGCAGCCGAACACTTCCGCTCCACCTTTTAGTGTTCTATCACACCTTTTTTTTCACCGCATTTTATAGATTATGGTTGGAAATTCTCAACCACTCTCATCCGAAGACCTCTCCTCCCGCTTTTGTTAATATATTTAAACTTTAGTCGGACATTGACACCTTCTTGCAGCTGAACCACCTCCGCTCCCTGTTTTGATCATGTATGGTCTGGCAATACTACCTTTTCTTACGCGTTTGTTAGTAATTATGGCTGGACATTCACACCTACTTGCAGCCGAACACCACCTCTCCCGCTTTTGATGATGTATGGCCGGCATTCTTACCTTTTCTAACACATTTTTCAGCAATTATGGTCGGAGATTCACACTTACTCACAGCCGAACAACTCCGCTCCCGCATTTGATGGTGTATAGTCGGGCATTCTCACCCTTTCTCATCAGCTTTTTGCAAATTATGATCTGACATTCACACCTGCTTTTGATAATGTATGGTTTGGCATTCGCACCTTTTCTTACCCATTTTTCAGTAATTGTGGGTGGACATTCACACCTTCTTGCAGCTGAACACCTCCTCTCCCGCTATTGATTGTGTACAGTCGGGTATTTTAACCTTTTCTTACCCGCTTTTTACCAAATATGGTCGGACATTCACACCGTCTTACAGCGGAACACCTCCGCTCCCGCTTTTGATGGTGTATAGTCAGGCATTTGAACCTTTTCTTACCCGCTTTTTACAAACTATGGTCGGACATTCAAACCTTCTTGTAGCCGAAAACCTCCGCTCCCTCTTTTGATTATACATTGTTTTGCATTCGCACCTTATTTACAAACTATAGTCAGACATTCACACCTTGCAGCTGAGCCACCTCAGCTCCCTGTTTTGATAGTGTATGTTCGGGCATTCGAACCTATTCTTACCCCCTTTTTACAAACTATGCTCGGAGATTCACACCTACTCACAGCCGAACAACGCCGCTCCCGCATTTGATGATGTCTTGTCCGGCATTCTAGTCTCTTCTAACACATTTTTCAGCAATTATGGTTGGACATTCACACCTACTCACAGCCGACCTCTTCCGCTCCCACATTTGATGGTGTATAGCCGGGCATTCTCACCCTTTCTCATCAGCTTTTTGCAAATTATGATCTGACATTCACACCTACTTGCAGTCGAACAGCTCTGCTCCCGCTTTTGATTATGTTTGGTTGGATATTCGAACCTTTTCTTAACTGCTTTTTACAAACTTTGGTCGGACGTTCACACCTTCTTGCAGCCGAACACATCCACTTCCACTTTTGAAGGTATATATTCGGGCATTCAAACCTTTTCTTACCCGCTTTTTACAAACCGTGGTCGGACTTTCACACCTTCTTGTAGCCAAACAACTCCGCTCCCGCTATTGATTGTGTACAGTCGGGTATTTTAACCTTTTCTTACCCGCTTTTTACCAACTATGGTCGGACATTTACACCTTCTTACAGCGGAACACCTCCGCTCCCTCTTTTGATGGTCTATGTTCGGGCATTCGAACCTTTTCTTACCCGCTTTTTACAAACTATGGTCGGACATTCAAACTTTCTTGTAGCCGAACACATCCACTCCTGCTTTTGATGATGTATGGTTGGGCATTTTCACCTTTTCTTACCCATTTTTCAGTAATTATGGGTGGACATTCACACCTTCTTGCAGCTGAACAACTCCTTTCCCGCTTATGATCATGTGCGGTTTGATATTCGAAAATTTTCTTTCATGTTTTAAAGCAATTATTGATGGACATTCAAATCTTCTTGTAGCCGAACACATCCACTCCTGCTTTTGATGATGTATGGTAACCTTTTCTTACCCGCTTTTTACAAACTATGGTCGGCCATTCAAACCTTCTTGTAGCCAAAACCCTCTGCTCCCTCTTTTGATCATACATTGTCGGGCATTCGCACCTTATCTTACCCGCTTTTTACAAACTATAGTCAGACATTCACACCTTGCAGCTGAACCACCTCCGCTCCCTGTTTTGATCATGTATGGTCTGGCAATACTACCTTTTCTTACCCGTTTGTGAGTAATTAATCCCAAAATATTGAGCATAAAATAAGTCTTTATGCTGATGACTTTTCCTTCAGAACTCACAGACGTCTCTCAGTCACGTCTCTCAGTCACACGATCACACTCATAAATAAATTCTCAGCACTTTCTGACTACTCTATCAACTGGTCTAAGACCACAGTTCTGCCCATTAACTGTAGGGTCCATAATATACCTGCGATCACTTTACAGTCAGGAAATATTAGATATTTAGGCATAAACATTTCCTCCAGGCTCTCAGAGCTAACAAAGCTAAATTATGTGCAATTATTAAAGACAGTAGAGGACGATCTCTCGTTGGAAGTCCTTACCTATACCACTTATGGGGAGAGTTACATCCATTAAAATGATGATACTACCAAAAGTTAACTATTTGTTCTCAATGATCCCCATAAAACCATCTGCTACTTGGTTTAAGTCACTAGATTCATGCATCTCCAAATTTCTATGGAAAAACAAACCACCACGTATTAGTTTAAAAACCCTACAGAAGACCAAGGACAGTGGTGGATTAGATTTACCTCATTTTCAGCACTATTCCTTAGACAATAGGTTACAATATATATCAAAATGGTTTAAACCTTGTTGTTGTCACAGTTCCCAGAGACGTTGTAATCGTTGAGGATTCTATATTCACCCCCTCATTAGAGGCACGTAATGCAGATTGATGACACTGAATCTTCTTCTCTGTTCATTGCTGGCATCATTCCCAGCATCGTAAGTGTTCGTGGCATTGTTAGCCTCTTCTTCTGGATCTTGATATCGAGAATCCTTTTGTATTTCTGGTTTGTCAGTCCTCTGTCTTCGTTCACCGGAGTCTTTGTCTTTTTGTCCTTGAGTTTGGTGATTTTTTCTTCTTTTGATGCCTTGACACAATGTGACAGGTGATACCACGTGGGAGATCCTGTAACTTGGATTGCTGTCCCTGTGCTGCGAAATGGCTGTGCTGCTCAAATGGTCTCTCCTTCATCATGGTTACATGCTGCCATTCCGACATCTCGCCATTCCGACATGGGTCTCCAATTGTCGGAATGGCGACACTTAATTTTTTATCAAACGTCCCACCATTCCGACACTTTTTTCCTCCTATGGTCGGAATGGCAGTATGTTTTTTGTTTTTTTTAACATACCGCCATTCCGACAGTTCCTTTTAATAGCCTATTTTTTACCCAAAACATTTTGCACTAATGATATGCCGGCGCAAATACGCCCTAAAGTTTGGCGCACAAGCTTTGCACATGCAGAGGCCACAGCCTCGCAAACAAACTTTAATAATCTATTATCAAAATCCCCTGAATTTCAAATATAAAAATACAGATATTAATGTAACTCAGGCGAGACTGAAACTGATTAAGCAGAAATACAGTGTCAGTGTCAGCTGGAGCGGAGTTCTCCACAGAACCCATGCGTCTTTTGCACGCTGTCATCATATGCAAAAGTAATAATTGCAATTACAGATATCACGGCTACTGCACAGGACACAGTTGCGAGCACTCTGCCTTGCCTTGCCAATAGGAGAAGATAGAAATGACAGCATAGAACGTATAAAACAAAACAAAATGCAGTAAAAACGTTCATTCATGTTATTCACGTGATTTATGAGTACTCACTCCAATTTTGGGAAGCGCGGATGGGTTTTACGCATTTGGCACAAACACACACCGCAACGGTTGTAGCTTTATACAGCCTGTTGATATCTTAAGGACCTAACTGGTCACACCTGGGACTAAATGTCATGTAGAGATTGTTTTTACATGACATTACAGCTGAACATATAGCTTTCATCCACAAACCAACGTGGGAGAGCCCGAAGACGCATGTGCCAGACGCACATAGGCATGCGTAAAACCAATTTTGACCACTTCATACTGTTTATTTGCTTTCTTTTAGTTAACTTTCGTTTCTTTTGGATTCTTGTGCGTGTTATGGAGCCGTTTTGGTCCATGTTTGTAAGCCTTTTTTTCCTGGATTAAATTTTCGGAAGTTGAAACAAGTGGCATTGGAGTGTGTGATTGAAAACCACCGCGGACTGCTTCTCCTCCTCCAGTTGCCGAGACTTTGTGTTTTTAATAACGCTTGTCTATAAACATGTTAAACATATAAATTGCATGAACAGAAAGAAGGGACTCACCTGTTGAGTAACACACATTTCCTTATACGGAAAGCCTTGTCGGAATGGTGGGACATTTGAACGTCAGAATAGCGGGATGTCGCAATGGTGGGATGTCGGAATGGTGGGACGTTTGCATGTCGGAATGGTGGTATGTCGGAATGGTGGGATGTCGGAATAGCGGGATGTCGGAATGGCGGGATTTCGGAATGGGTGTTGCCACCCCCTTCATCATATACACAGTTATTTATACATCACCTTCCACCATGAAGCGTTGTCCCTTTTTGTTTCTCTCTTTGTTCTTAAAATGCTGTTATGCATGTCTAAACCAATCCATTAAATTAGATCATTTTGGCAGTAAAGCGATCTACAATGTGCCTGGTCGCAAAGCTGCTCATCTGTGGTAAACAGCTCTTCAGAAAGGCATTCTTCAATTGATTTCACTAATTCTATGTAATCATTTTGTGATTTCCTACAAAACTACACTTCTTCTCCCATCTGTCTGAGTATTTAATATTGTCTGGGTCCCATTAAAACATGTATTTTTCCCATCTAATTCCTTGTTTGCTTTAAAACAAGTATTCCCCATTTTCTATCCCTTCAGTAGCCAACCAGTTTGTATGGAGTACACTGGAGCAACTTGACTGAATAGTAAAACACTGCTTTTGTTGTCACCGCAAGGCTTCCCCCGTCGGTTGTTTCACTGAGACACTACTGAGTAACTATAACTCAACACAGTTTATACACATAACATACATATATATAACAAACAAACAAACAATTATTTATCGCAATTTTCTCATCTCTGTTTGAACGTACACCCAGGTAAATATTCCTGTAGTCTTCTCATATCGACTATGGACCCATTCATTGTTTAACTTCACTGTTTTGCAAATCCTAATTGAATATTACACATTGACATTGAACTTTACTTGATAAGCAGATCTTCATTGCATTCAGCAGCCTATATGTGAGCATCTATGTGTAAGCTGTTCTTCTTTGCATTTATCAGCAGCAAGCAATTCTTCATTGCACATGCATATGAAAATAGTAAAACAATTCCAATGCGTTAGCGAAACCTTCTATATCAGGAGTGTCCATCATGATGCTGGGAATAGAACCTCTTTACCAGAATAGTTCAACCTTCATTACTCAACTGATCATAACTCCGCAATGAGCACATTTCAAAGTATCATTCCTCTACATATATTCAAAAATCTATGTGTAGATGTTTAATATTTCTTATATTTGTTGATGTCATTCTGTGTGCATGTGGCCTAAACCCAATCTCTGTGTGGCAATTTTAATTTAAACAAGTTGAACTCTGCCTCTGATCATTTAAAAAAGGTGTGTACCAATATCAACCTTTCTCAGGTAATTACTGATCCTACAAAACCAAAGAGATCCTTCAAGGTTGTCCCTGATTGGCTCAATCTTAACAAATCAAAGGTAGAAAATCCGCAGTATCTGAACTTGGTGTTAGTTATCACTGCTCAATAGCCTGTATCAGAATTGCAAAAATGAAAACATTAGGTCCACGCTTGGTATCCAGATCCTGAAACATCTCCATGAGCAGGCTTTTTTTTAACTGATCTGTTGAATAGTTAAATGACACTGTTAAAATCCCAGATGAAGATCTAGCACTTGACCATTTTTGTAAATCTTCTAATTCCATAGTTGATAAACACGCCCCTTTTAAAAAGTATAGAACTTAGAACAGGTCTATCCCTGGCTTTCGGCAGAACTGTCTTCTTTACTTATTTTTCCCCTTGTCCTGTTCAGCATTATGTCAGAAGAATTGTAGTCTGAATACCTTTGATGCCAAACAGATTAGTTTTGCCAAGGGAAGTTTTATAAATGTAAAGCTCCCCTCGATGCCCATTTATTTATTTCTGTTTACAATATATGACATGAACTGAACTGAACCGGACCGGGGGACAAGGAAAGAAGAAGAGGAAAGAAGAGGAAACAGAACAAAAATAGAAACAAAAACCAGACAACCAGCTGCTACACCTGTAAAAAACAAAACAGACAACAATCCATGGCCTATGAGGGGAATCCAGCCTTAGCGCCACCAGGAGCACCTGAAAGCAGACAAGCAGAGAAAAAACAAACACACAAACAAACAAAAACAAGCACAAGAAGCGGCAATCGCATACAACACAGCTGTGGATATAGATGACCTGAGACGACATGATAATACATCAACTGCTTAGTGACCATGCTACTGGACTAATGAATGTGTGTGTGTGTGTGTGAGAACATGCAACACCCATGGCACAGGACCTACATGATAACCGTGCTTAGTTATGAGTGTATAAGCGTACAGGGCCACAATCCACAGCCCCCCCCCAAGCAATCAGAAGCAGGCAGAGAGGGCCACAAGACCCAGGCCACCAGCAGCCCCCACAGAGCACAGAACCCAGGCAGCCCACCGCAGGGGCAACCACGCATCCACCCAGAAGACTGCAGAGGAAGCCCCCGGAAAGAGCCCCCATAAGCATATGGCAGAGGCACTCCGGGAACCAGGGGCAACAGCCCACCGACCCCGCCAGGCCCCAGCCGCCCAGACATGGGCCGTGCACTGGACCTGGGCCCCAGGAGCCCGAGCGCCCCCAAACCCCCCGGCAGAGGCCCCACCCAATACCCAGGTGGGCCAAGCGCCCCAGACAGCCACAAAGTGGGTCAGCGCCTGCCCCAGCGCCCCTGGCCAAGTGCCCTGGGAGTCAAGACGTGCCCACAGGTGGGTGAAGTCGCGAGCAGTGGGGAGAGGCAACGCTGATGCCCCATCGGGAGAAACACAGGCAGGCCAGGCGACAGCAAGTCCCAGATCCAGGCCCAATCATTACCACACACACTTTCACGTCCCATACATCCACACATCCACACATCCTACCTCCCTCGACTCTGCTGGGGTGTAGTGCAGCGGGCACACCAGGAGGCCAGCAACCCCCCAGCCACCACAGACCCCGAACCAGCAGAAAAATTAATTAATCCTCCTGGCCCCTCCTGCCCCGAGCAGACACCAGGAAGCAGGGGTGTGCGAAGAAGACCCCTCCCCTCACCCTTCTGGCTCTTCAATATTTTCTAATAGTGAGCAATTAAAATTGAGGGGCAGCCAAACTTGTAGAACTGGGAGCGCGGCACTCTGGGCAGCCTACATACCCAAAGAGCCCCGCCCACCAGATGCCACTCAGTGTAACCACCCCCCAAGACCTAATGTGTGTGTGTGAGTGTGTTTGATAAGTAGTAATGTCTAAGGTGTAATTAAAACAGGGGCAGGGAACTGCAGAGTGTAACCAAAGGGGACCACCTACGTGGCCCCATCCACTACATCACGTCATCTATGTTAGACAATAATTTATATATTTTTGATAGTAGTTTTGGGGTACAGATGCTTAGAAATTCTGCTACCCTAGTCGGGGGTTGTAAGTCTGGTTGGTGGAGGATATATCCATCCATCCATCCATCATCTGCCGCTTATCTGGGGGTCGGGTCGCGGGGGCAGCAGCTTGAGCAGAGAAACCCAGACGTCTCTGTCCCCGGCCACTTCCTCCAGCTCTTCCGGGGGGACCCCGAGGCGTTCCCAGGCCAGCCGAGAGACATAGTCTCTCCAACGTGTCCTGGGTCTCCCCCGGGGTCTCCTCCCAGTGGGACGTGCCCGGAACACCTCCCCAGGGAGGCGCCCAGGGGGCATCCTAACCAGATGCCCGAGCCACCTCATCTGACTCCTCTCAATGCGGAGGAGCAGCGGTTCTACTCCGAGCCCCTCCCGGATGACTGAGCTTCTCACCCTATCTCTAAGGGAGAGCCCAGACACCCTGCGGAGGAAACCCATTTCGGCCGCTTGTATTCGCGATCTTGTTCTTTCGGTCACTACCCACAACTCGTGACCATAGGTGAGGATGGGAACGTAGATTGACCAGTAAGTAGAGAGCTTCGCCTTCTGGCTCAGCTCCCTCTTCACAACGACGGGTCGGTGCAGCGCCTGCAGTGCTGCAGGCTCTGCAGGCGCTGCACCGATCCGCCCGTCAATCTCCCGCTCCATTCGTCCGTCACTCGTGAACAAGACCCCGAGATACTTGAACTCCTCCTCTTGGGGAAGGATCTCATTCCCGACCCGGAGAGAGCATTCCACCCTTTTCCGGCTGAGAACCATAGTCTCGGATTTGGAGGTGCTGATTGTCATCCCAGCCGCTTCACACTCGGCTGCGAATCACTCCAGTGAGAGCTGAAGGTCACGGCCTGACGACGCTAACAGAACCACATCATCTGCAAAAAGCAGAGACCCGATTCTGAGGTCGCCAAATGGGACACCCTCAACGCCCTGGCTCCGCCTAGAAATTCTGTCCATAAAAGTTAGGAACAGAATCGGTGACAAAGGGCAGCCCTGACGGAGTCCAACTCTCACCGGAAACGTATCCGACTTACTGCCGGCAATGCGGACCAAACTCTGGCACCGGTCATACAGAGACCGAACGGCCCCTATCAAGGGGTCCGGCACTCCATATTCCCGGAGCACCCCCCAGAGGACTCCACGAGGGACACGGTCGAACGCTTTTTCCAAGTCCACAAAACACATGTAGACTGGTTGGGCGAACTCCCATGCACCCTCCAGGATCCTGCCGAGGGTATAGAGCTGGTCCACTGTTCCACGGCCAGGACGAAAGCCACACTGCATCTCCTGAATCCGAGGCTCGATTATCCGACGGATCCTCCTCTCCAATACCCCCGAATAGACCTTACCAGGGAGGCTGAGGAGTGTGATACCCCTTTAGTTGGAACACACCCTCCGGTCCCCCTTTTTAAAGAGGGGGACCACCACCCCAGTCTGCCAGTCCAGAGGCACTGTCCCCGATGTCCACGCCATGGACACCGAGAAGCTTTTTAACCACCTCGGCAACCTCAGCCCCAGAAATGGGAGGCCCCGTCTCCGAGCTCTCCGACTCTGCCTCTTCCGAGCACGTGTTGGTAGGATTGAGGAGTTCCTCGAAGTACTCCCCCCACCGACTCACAACATCCCTAGTTGAGGTCAGCAAAGCCCCGTCCCCACTGTAAACAGTGTTGACTGTGAGCCGCTTCCCCCCCCTGAGACGCCGGATGGTGGACCAGAATCTTTTCGAGGCCGTCTGGAAATCGTTCTCCATGGTCTCACCGAACTCCTCCCAGGACCGAGTTTTTGCCTCAGCAACCGCCGAAGCCGCGGCCTGTCTGGCCCATCGGTACCTATCAGCTTCTTCCAGGGTCCCACTGGCCAAAAAGGCCCGATAGGACTCCTTCTTCAGCTTGACGGCTTCCCTCACCACTGGTGTCCACCAGCAGGTTGGAGGGTTGCCGCCACGACAGGCACCGACCACCTTACGGCCACAACTCCGACCAGCTGCCTCGGCAATGGAGTCACGGAACATGGCCCATTCAATGTCCCCCACCTCAAATATGGTTGAAGCTCTGCCGGAGGTGGGAGTTAAAGCTCCTTCTGACGGGGGATTCTGACAAACGCTCCCAGCAGACCCTCACAATACGTTTGGGCCTGCCAGGTCTGATCGGCATCCTCCCCCACCAGCGGAGCCAACTCACCACCAGGTGGTGATCAGTTGACAGCTCCGCCCCTCTCTTCACCCGAGTGTCCAGGACATACGGCCGCAAGTCCGATGATACAACCACAAAGTCGATCATCGAACTGCGGCCAAGGGTGTCCTGGTGCCAAGTGCACATATGGACACCCTTATGCCTGAACATGGTGTTCGTTATGGACAGTCTATGACTGGCACAGAAGTCCAACAACATAACACCACTCTGATTCAGATCGGGGGGGCCGTTCCTCCCAATCACACCCCTCCAGGTCTCACTGTCATTGCCCACGTGAGCATTGAAGTCCCCCAGCAGAATGAGGGAGTCTCCGGTAGGAGCATTCTCCAGTGCCTCCCCCAGAGACTCCAAAAAGGGTAGGTACTCTGAACTGCTGTTTGGCGCATAGGCACAAACAACAGTCAGGACTCGTCCCCCCACCCAAGGCGGTGGGAGGCTACCCTCTCGTTCACTGGGGTAAACCCCAATGTACTGGCACACAGCCGGGGGGCAATAAGTATGCCCACACCTGCTCTGCGCCTCTCACCACGGGCAACTCCAGAGTGGAAGAGAGTCCAACCCCTCTCAAGAGTACTGGTTCCAGATCCCAAGCCGTGCGTCGAGATGAGTCCGACTATATCTAACGGTCTGATGAAGTTTCAACAATAAACAACAAACTTTGTATTATGAGAAAGAACCAGACTCATTCTTCAGGAATCCGAAAATAAGCTCTATTTTACGAGTTATGCACGAATTCGGATTCTCCTATAAAACGAATTCCTTAACTCAAACCAAGTTAAGACTGCTTTGTCCTTCATATTTATTCATGTCTTATCAATTTTCAATGATAAACAACGTTGTACTTTGTAGAATGAGAAAGAACTTCTTCAGCAATAAGCATCTCTCGACAAATGACGAAATACAGATTTTGCTATAAAATTAATTGCTATCAGCCTGACTTAAAACTGTTTGTCTTCCTTATTTATCCACTTCAAATCAAGTTTCAACAATTAAAAAAATTTTGTAGTTTGAGAAAGAACAACTTAATCTTGAGCAATCAGTATAAAAAGAGGGTAAGCAAAGGTTCGAATGTCAAACCATACATGATCAAAACAGGGAGCGGAGGTGTTTGGCTGAGACAAGGTGTGAATGTCCACCCATAATTAATGAAAAGCGGGCAACAAGTAGGTTCGAATGCCCAACCATACATCATCAAAAGCAGGAGTGGATATGTTCGGCTACAAGAAGGTTTGAACGTCTGACCATAGTTTGTAAAAAGCGGGTAAGAAAAGGTTCGAATGCCCGAACATACACCATCAAAGGAGGGAGCGGAGGTGTTCCGCTGTAAGAAGGTGTGAATGTCCGACCATAGTTGGTAAAAAACGGGTAAGAAAAGGTTAAAATACCCGACTGTACACAATCAGTCGCGGGTGCGGAGTTGTTCGGCTACTAAAAGGTGTGAAAGTCCGACCATGGTTTGTAAAAAGCGGGTAAGAAAAGGTGCGAATGCCCAAACATGTATGATCAAAAGAGGGAGCGGAGGTGTTCGGCTGCAAGAAGGTGTGAATGTACACCCATAATTACTGAAAAATGGGTAAGAAAAGGTGCGAATGCCCAACTATACATAATCAAAACCAGGAGTGGATGTGTTCGGCTCCAAGAAGGGTTGAATGTCTGACCATAGTTTGTAAAAAGCAGGTAAGAAAAGGTTTGACTGCCCGAACATACACCATCAAAAGAGGGAGAGGAGGTGTTCCGCTGTGAGAAGGTGTGAATGTCCGACCATAGTTGGTAAAAAGCGGGTAAGAAAAGGTTAAAATACCCGACTGTACACAATCAATAGCGGGAGCGGAGTTGTTCGGCTCCTAAAAGATGTGAAAGTCCGACTAGGGTTTGTAAAAAGCGGGTAAGAAAAGGTGCTAATGCCCGACAATGTATGATCAAAAGAGGGAGTGGAGGTTTTCGGCTGTAAGAAGGTCTGAATGTCCAACTATAATTTGTAAAATCCGAGTAAGAAAAGGCTTGAAAGCCCGACTATACACCATCATAAGCGGGAGAGGAGGTGTTCAGCTGCAAGAAGGTGTGAATGTCCACCCATAATTACTGAAAAATGGGTAAGAAAAGGTGCGAATGCCCAAACATACATCATCAAAAGCAGGAGTGGATGTGTTGGGCTACAAGAAGGTTTGAAAGTCCGACCATGGTTTGTAAAAAACGGGTAAGAAAAGGTGCGAATGCCCGACAATGTATGATCAAAAGCGGGAGCGGAGGTTTTTGGCTACAAGAAGGTTTGAATGTCCGACCATAGTTTGTAAAAAGCGGGTAAGAAAAGGTTCAAATGCCTGACAATACACCATCAAAAGCGGGAGCAGAGCTTTTCGACTGCAAGTAGGTGTGAATGTCCAGCCATAATTACTCACAAACGGGTAAGAAAAGGTAGTATTGCCAGACCATACATGATCAAAACAGGGAGCTGAGGTGGTTCAGCACCAAGGTGTGAATGTCTGACTATAGTTTGTAAAAAGCGGGTAAGATAAGGTGCGAATGCCCAACAATGTATGATCAAAAGAGGGAGTGGAGGTTTTTGGCTACAAGAAGGTTTGAATGTCCGACCATAGTTTGTAAAAAGCGGGTAAGAAAAGGTTCAAATGCCTGACTATACACCATCAAAAGCGGGAGCGGAGGTGTTCCGCTGTAAGACGGTGTGAATGTCCGACCATAGTTGGTAAAAAGCGGGTAAGAAAAGGTTAAAATACCCGACTGTACACAATCAATAGGGGGAGCGGAGTTGTTTGGCTACAAGAAGGTGTGAAAGTCCAACCATGGTTTGTAAAAAGCGGGTAAAAAAAGGTTCGAATGCCCGAATATATACCATCAAAAGCGGAAGCGGAGGTGTTCGGCTGCAAGAAGGTGTGAACGTCCGACCAAAGTTTGTAAGAAGCAGTTAAGAAAAGGTTCGAATATCCAACCAAACATAATCAAAAGCGGGAGCAGAGCTGTTCGACTGCAAGTAGGTGTGAATGTCCAGCCATAATTACTCACAAACGGATAAGAAAAGGTAGTATTGCCAGACCATACATGATCAAAACAGGGAGCGGAGGTGGTTCAGCTGCAAGGTGTGAATGTCTGACTATAGTTTGTAAAAAGCGGGTAAGATAAGGTGCGAATGCCCGACAATGTATGATCAAAAGAGGGAGCAGAGGTTTTCGGCAGCAAGAAGGTCTGAATGTCCACCCAAAATTCCTGAAAAATGGGTAAAAAAAGGGTGCGAATGCCAAACCATGCATCATCAAGAGCAGGAGTGGATGTGTTCGGCTAAAAGAAGATTTGAATGTCCATCAATAATTGCTTTAAAACATGAAAGAAAATTTTCGAATATCAAACCGCACATGATCATAAGCGGGAGAGAAGTTGTTCAGCTGCAAGAAGGTGTGAATGTCCACCCATAATTACTGAAAAATGGGTAAGAAAAGGTAGTATTGCCAGACCATACACGATCAAAACAGGGAGCGGAGGTGGTTCAGCTGCAAGGTGTGAATGTCTGACTAAAGTTTGTAAAAAGCGGGTAAGACAAGGTGCGAATGGCCGACAATGTATGATCAAAAGAGGGAGCAGAGGTGTTCAGCTGCAAGAAGGTCTGAATGTCCACCAATAATTACTGAAAAATGGGTAAGAAAAGGTGCGAATGCCCAACCATACATGATCAAAACAGGGAGCGGAGGTGTTTGGCTGAGACAAGGTGTGAATGTCCACCCATAATTAATGAAAAGCGGGCAACAAGTAGGTTCGAATGCCCAACCATACATCATCAAAAGCAGGAGTGGATGTGTTCGGCTACAAGAAGGTTTGAATGTCCGACCATAGTTTGTAAAAAGCGGGTAAGAAAAGGTTCGAATGCCCGAACATAGACCATCAAAAGAGGGAGCGGAGGTGTTCCGCTGTAAGAACGTGTAAATGTCCGACCATAGTTGGTAAAAAGCGGGTAAGAAAAGGTTAAAATACCCGACTGTACACAATCAATAGCGGGAGCGGAGTTGTTTGGCTACAAGAAGGTGTGAAAGTCCGACCACGGTTTGTAAAAAGCGGGTAAGAAAAGGTTCGAATGCCCGAATATATACCATCAAAAGTGGAAGTGGATGTGTTCGGCTGCAAGAAGGTGTGAACGTCCGACCAAAGTTTGTAAAAAGCAGTTAAGAAAAGGTTCGAATATCCAACCAAACATAATCAAAAGCGGGAGCAGAGCTGTTCGACTGCAAGTAGATGTGAATGTCAGATCATAATTTGCAAAAAGCTGATGAGAAAGGGTGAGAATGCCCGGCTATACACCATCAAATGCGGGAGCGGAAGTGTTCGGCTGTGAGTAGGTGTGAATGTCCAACCATAATTGCTGAAAAATGTGTTAGAAGAGACTAGAATGCCGGACAAGACATCATCAAATGCGGGAGCGGAGTTGTTCGGCTGTGAGTAGGTGTGAATCTCCGAGCATAGTTTGTAAAAAGGGGGTAAGAATAGGTTCGAATGCCCGAACATACACTATCAAAACAGGGAGCTGAGGTGGCTCAGCTGCAAGGTGTGAATGTCTGACTATAGTTTGTAAATAAGGTGCGAATGCCCAACAATGTATAATCAAAAGAGGGAGCGGAGGTTTTCGGCTACAAGAAGGTTTGAATGTCCGACCATAGTTTGTAAAAAGCGGGTAAGAAAAGGTTCAAATGCCTGACTATACACCATCAAAAGCGGGAGCAGAGGTGTTCCGCTGTAAGACGGTGTGAATGTCCGACCATATTTGGTAAAAAGCGGGTAAGAAAAGGTTAAAATACCCGACTGTACACAATCAATAGCGGGAGAGGAGGTGTTCAGCTGCAAGAAGGTGTGAATGTCCACCCATATTTACTGAAAAATGGGTAAGAAAAGGTGCGAATGCCAAACCATACATTATCAAAAGCAGGTGTGAATGTCAGATCATAATTTGCAAAAAGCTGATGAGAAAGGGTGAGAATGCCCGACTATACACCATCAAATGCGGGAGCGGAGTTGTTCGGCTGTGAGTAAGTGTGAATCTCCGACCATAATTGCTGAAAAATGTGTTAGAAAAGGTAAGAATGCCGGTCCATACATCATCAAAAGCGGGAGAGGTGGTGTTCGGCTGCAAGTAGGTGTGAATGTCCAGCCATAATTACTAACAAACGGGTAAGAAAAGGTAGTATTGCCAGACCATACATGATCAAAACAGGGAGCGGAGGTGGTTCAGCTGCAAGAAGGTGTGAATGTCCGACTAAAGTTCAAATATATTAACAAAAGCGGGAGGAGAGGTCTTCGGATGAGAGTGGTTGAGAATTTCCAACCATAATCTATAAAATGCGGTGAAAAAAAAGGTGTGATAGAACACTAAAAGGTGGAGCGGAAGTGTTCGGCTGCAAGAAGTTGTGAATGTCCGCATATATTTGGTGAAAAGCAGGTGAAGCAAGGTCTGAATGCCCAACCTTACATCATCAAAAGCGAGATCAGAGGTGTTTGGCTGCATGAAGGCCATAGTTTGCCAAAAGCGGGTAAGCTGCGAATGGCCGACTAAATATCAACAAAAGGTCTTCGGATGCAAGTGGGTGTGAATATCCCACCATACAAGTATGGTGGAGAGGAAGCTGTGAACAGCCAACCATAGTTGGCAAAAAGCGGGTGAGAAAAGGTGCGAATGTCCAACCATACATGATCAAAACAGGGAGCGGAGGTGTTTGGCTGTGACAAGGTGTGAATGTCCACCCAAAATTAATGAAAAGCGGGCAACAAGTAGGTTTGAATGCCCAACCATACATCATCAAAAGCAGGAGTGGATGTGTTCGGCTACAAGAAGGTTTGAATGTCCGAGCATAGTTTGTAAAAAGCGGGTAAGAAAAGGTTCGAATGCCCAAACATACACCATCAAAAGAGGGAGCGGAGGTGTTCCGCTGTAAGAAGGTGTGAATGTCCGACCATAGTTGGTAAAAAACGGGTAAGAAAAGGTTAAAATACCCGACTGTACACAATCAATAGCGGGAGCGGATGTGTTTGGCTACAAGAATGTGTGACAGTCCGACCATGGTTTGTAAAAAACGGGTAAGAAAAGGTGCGAATGCCCGACAATGTATGATCAAAAGAGGTAGCGGAGGTGTTCGGCTACAAGGTTTGAATGTCCGACCATAGTTTGTAAAAAGCGGGTAAGAAAAGGTTCAAATGCCTGACTATACACCATCAAAAGCGGGAGCGGAGGTGTTCGGCTACAAGAAGGTGTGAAAGTTCAACCATGGTTTGTAAAAAGCTGCTAAGAAAAGGTTCGAAGGCCCGAATATATACCATCAAAAGTGGAAGCGGAGGTGTTCGGCTACAAGAAGGTGTGAACGTCCGACCAAAGTTGGTAAAAAGTAGTTAAGAAAAGGTTCGAATGCCCGAATATATACCATCAAAAGCGGGAGCAGAGCTGTTCGACTGTAAGTAGGTGTGAATGTCCAGCCATAATTACTCACAAACGGGTAAGAAAAGGTAGTATTGCCAGACCATACATGATCAAAACAGGGAGCTGAGGTGGTTCAGCTGCAAGGTGTGAATGTCTATAGTTTGTAAAAAGCGGGTAAGAGAATGCCCGACAATGTATGATCAAAAGAGGGAGTGGAGGTCTTCGGCTGCAAGGTCTGAATGTCCAACCATAATTTCTAAAAACCGGGTAAGAAAAGGCTCGACAGCCCGACTATACACAATCAAAAGCGGGAGCGGGAGGTTTTCAGCTGCAAATCCTTCACTCAAACCAAGTGAAAACTGCTTTGTCCTTCATATTTATCAATGTCTAGATCGACTTCAACAAAGAACAACATTGTACTTTGCAGTCAAGAAAGAGCAAATCAAAAGTTTTAGGAATCCGAGAATAAGCTTATTTTCATGAGTTCTGCACGATTATTGATTTTACTATAAATGAATGCCTTCACTCAAACTATGTTAAAACTGCTTTGTCCTTCATATTTATCAATGTCTAGATTGACTTCAACAAAGAACAACACTGGATTTTGCAGTAGAAGAAAGAGCAACACTGAAGGATCAGTAATCCGAGAATAAGCTTATTTTCATACGTTCTGCATGATTTGGGATTTTATGTATAAAATGAATTCCTTCACTCAAACCAAGTTAAAACTGCTCTGTCCTTCAAATTTATCAATGTGTAGATTGACTTCAACAAAGAACAACACTGGATTTTGCAGTAGAAGAAAGAGCAACACTGAAGGATCAGTAATCCGAGAATAAGCTTCTTTTCATACGTTCTGCATGATTTGGGATTTTATGTATAAAATGAATTCCTTCACTCAAACCAAGTTAAAACTGCTTTGTCCTTCATATTTATCAATGTCTAGATCGACTTCAACAAAGAACAACATTGTATTTTGCAGTAGAAGAAAAAGCAACACTGAAGGATCAGGAATCCGAGAATAAGCTTCTTTCCATACGTTCTGCATGATTTGGGATTTTATGTATAAAATGAATTCCTTCACTCAAACCAAGTGAAAACTGCTTTGTCCTTCATATTTATCAATGTCTAGATTTACTTCAACAAAGAACAACATTGTATTTTGCAGTAGAAGAAATAGCAACACTGAAGGATCAGGAATCCGAAAACACGCTTATTTTCATACGTTCTGCTTGATTTGGGATTTTGCTATAAAATTAATTCCTTCACTCAAACAAAGTGGAAACTGCTTTGTCCTTCATATTTATCAATGTCTATATCGATTTCAACAAAGAACAAGGCTGTATTTTGCAGTATAGGAAAGAGCAACACTGGAGGATCAGGAATCCGAGAATAAGCTTACTTTCATGAGTCCTGCACGATTTCGGATTTTCCTATAAAATGAATTGCTTTGCTCAAACCAAGTTAAAATTGCTTTGTCCTTCATAGTTATCCATGTCTAAAATGTATCAAGCATAAAGTTCCTCATATTACCCTGAATGAGAAAGAAGCATCCCTTTGGTTGAGCAATACATTCCTTTTGCGGAGTTATGCATGATTTCGGATTTAGCTATAAAATTAATTCCTTCACACCTTTTTTTTTCACCACATTTTATAGATTATGGTTGGAAATTTCAACCACTCTAATCCGAAGACCTATCCTCCCGCTTTTGTTAATATATTTGAACTTTAGTTGGACATTCACCCCTTTTTGCAGCTAAACCACCTCCGCTCCCTGTTTTGATCATGTATGGTCTGGCAATACTACATTTTCTTACCCGTTTGTGAGTAATTATGGCTGGATATTCACACCTACTTGCAGCCGAACACAATCTCTCTCGCTTTTAATTATGTTTGGATATTCGAACCTTTTCTTTACTGCTTTTTGCCAACTTTGGTCGGACGTTCACACCTTCTTGCAGCCGAACACCTCCGCTTCCGCTTTTGATGGTATATATTCGGGCATTCGAACCTTTTCTTACCAGCTTTTTACAAACGATGGTTGGACTTTCACACCTTCTTGTAGCCGAACAACTCCGCTCCCGCTATTGATTGTGTACAGTCGGGTATTTTAACCTTTTCTTACCCGCTTTTTACCAACTATGGTCGGACATTCACACCGTCTTACAGCGGAACATCTCCGCTCCCGCTTTTGATGGTGTATAGTCAGGCATTTGAACCTTTTCTTACCCGCTTTTTACAAACTATGGTCGGACATTCAAACCTTCTTGTAGCCGAAAACCTCTGCTCCCTCTTTTGATTATACATTGTCGGGCATTCGCACCTTATCTTACCCGCTTTTTACAAACTATAGTCAGACATTCACACCTTGGTGCTGAACCACCTCAGCTCCCTGTTTTGATCATGTATGGTCTGGCAATACTACCTTTTCTTACCCGTTTGTGAGTAATTATGGCTGGACATTCACACCTACTTGCAGTCGAACAGCTCTGCTCCCGCTTTTGATTATGTTTGGTTGGATATTCGAACCTTTTCTTAACTGCTTTTTACAAACTTTGGTCGGACGTTCACACCTTCTTGCAGCCGAACACCTCCGCTTCCGCTTTTGATGGTATATATTCGGGCATTCGAACCTTTTCTTACCAGCTTTTTACAAACCATGGTTGGACTTTCACACCTTCTTGTAGCCGAACAACTCCGCTCCCCCTATTGATTGTGTAAAGTCGGGTATTTTAACCTTTTCTTACCCACTTTTTTACCAACTATGGTCGGACATTCACACCTTCTTACAGCGGAACACCTCCGCTCCCTCTTTTGATGGTGTATGTTTGGGCATTCGAACCTTTTCTTACCCGCTTTTTACAAACTATGCTCGGACATTCAAACCTTCTTGTAGCATAACACATCCACTCCTTCTTTTGATGATGTATGCTTGGGCATTCAAACCTACTTTTTGCCCGCTTTTCATTAATTTTGGGTGGACATTCACACCTTGTCACAGCCAAACACCTCCGCTCCCTGTTTTGATCATGTATGGTTGGACATTCGCACCTTGTCTCACCCGCTTTTTGCAAACTATGGTCGGCTGTTCACAGCTTCCTCTCCACTATACTTGTATGGTGGGATGTTCACACCCAGTTGCATCCGAAGACCTCCGCCCCCACTTTTGTTGATATTTAGTTGGTCATTCGCAGCTTACCCGCTTTTGGCAAACTATGGCCTTCTTGCAGCCAAACACCTCTGATCTCGCTTTTGATAATGTAAGGTTGGGCATTCAGACCTTGCTTCACCTGCTTTTCACCAAATATAGTCGGACATTCACACCTTCTTGCAGCCGAACACTTCCGCTCCACCTTTCAGTGTTCTATCACACCTTTTTTTCACCGAATTTTATAGATTATGGTTGAAAATTCTCAACCACTCTCATCCGAAGACCTCTCCTCCCGCTTTTGTTAATACATTTGAACTTTAGTCGGACATTCACACCTTCTTGCAGCTGAACCACCTCCGCTCCCTGTTTTGATCATGTATGGTCTGGCAATACTACCTTTTCTTACCCGTTTGTGAGTAATTATGGCTGGACATTCACACCTACTTGCAGCCGAACACCACCTCTCTCGCTTTTGATGATGTATGGACATTCTTACCTTTTCTAACACATTTTTCAGAAATTACGGTCGGAGATTCACACCTACTCACAGCCGAACAACTCCGCTCCCGCATTTGATGGTGTGCAGTCGGACATTCTCACCCTTTCTCATCAGCTTTTTGCAAATTATGATCTGACATTCACACCTACTTGCAGTCGAAAAGCTATGCTCCCGCTTTTGATTATGTTTGGTTGGATATTCAAACCTTTTCTTAACTGCTTTTTACAAACTTTGGTTGGACGTTCACACCTTCTTGTAGCCGAACACATCCACTCCTGCTTTTGGTGATGTATGGTTGGGCATTCGCACCTTTTTTTTACCCATTTGTCAGGAATAATGGGTGGACATTCACACCTTCTTGCAGCTGAACACCTCCTCTCCCACTTATGATCATGTGCGGTTTGATTTTCGAAAATTTTCTTTCATGTTTTCTAGCAATTATTGATGGACATTTAGACCTTCTTGCAGCTGAACACCTCCGCTCCTGCTTTTGATCATACCTTGTCAGGCATTCGCACCATGTCTTACCCGCTTTTTACAAACTTTAGTCGAACATTTACACCTTTTTGCAGCCGAACACCACCTCTCTCGCTTTTGATGATGTATGGTCCGGCATTCTTTCCTTTTCTAACACATTTTTCAGCAATTATGGTCGGACATTCACACCTACTCAGAGCCGAACACCTCCGCTCCCGCATTTGATGGTGTATAGTCGGGCATTCTCACCCTTTCTCATCAGCTTTTTGCAAATTATGATCTGACATTCACACCTGCTTTTGATAATGTATGGTTGGGCATTCGCACCTTTTTTTTACCCATTTTTCAGGAATTATGGGTGGACATTCACACCTTCTTACAGCTGAACACCTCCTCTCCTTCTTATGATCATGTGCGGATGATATTCGAAAATTTTCTTTCATGTTTTAAAGCAATTATTGATGGACACTCAGACCTTCTTGCAGCTGAACCACTCTGCTCCCGCTTTTGATGGTGTATAGTCGGGCTTTCGAGCCTTTCCTTCCCGGTTTTTACAAATTATGGTTGGACATTCAGACCTTCTTGCAGCCGAACACCTCCGCTCCCTCTTTTGATCATACATTGTCGGGCATTCGAACCTTTTCTTACCCGCTTTTTACAAACCATGGTTGGACTTTCACACCTTCTTGTAGCCGAACAACTCCGCTCCCGCTATTGATTGTGTACAGTCGGGTATTTTAACCTTTTCTTACCCGCTTTTTACCAACTATGGTCGGACATTCACACCTTCTTACAGCGGAACACCTCCGCTCCCTCTTTTGATGGTGTATGTTCGGGCAGTCAAACCTTTTCTTACCTGCTTTTTACAAACTATGGTCAGACATTCAACCCTTCTTGGAGCCGAACACATCCACTCCTGCTTTTGATTATGTATAGTTAGGCATTCGCACCTTTTCTTACCCATTTTTCAGTAATTATGGGTGTACATTCACACCTTCTTGCAGCCGAACACCTCCGCTCCCTCTTTTGATCATACATTTTCGGGCATTCGCACCTTTTCTTACCCGCTTTTTACAAACCATAGTCGGACTTTCACATCTTTTAGTAGCCGAACAACTCCGCTCCCGCTATTGATTGTGTACAGTCGGGTATTTTAACCTTTTCTTACCCGCTTTTTACCAACTATGGTCGGACATTCACACCTTCTTACAGCGGAACACCTCCGCTCCCTCTTTTGATGGTGTATGTTCGGGCAGTCAAACCTTTTCTTACCTGCTTTTTACAAACTATGGTCAGATGTTCAAACCTTCTTGTAGCCGAACATATCCACTCCTGCTTTTGATGATGTATGGTTGGGCATTCGAACCTACTTGTTGCCCGCTTTTCATTAATTATGGGTGGACATTCACACCTTGTCTCAGCCAAACACCTCCGCTCCCTGTTTTGATCATGTATGGTTTGACATTCGCACCTTTGCTTACCTTCTTTTTATACGATTGCTCAAGATTAAGTTGTTCTTTCTCAAACTACAATTTTTTTTTAATTGTTGAAACTTGATTTGAAGTGGATAAATAAGGAAGACAAACAGTTTTAAGTCAGGCTGATAGCAATTAATTTTATAGCAAAATCTGTATTTCGTCATTTGTCGAGAGATGCTTATTGCTGAAGAAGTTCTTTCTTATTCTACAAAGTACAACGTTGTTTATCATTGAAACTTGATTAGACATGAATAAATATGAACGACAAAGCAGTCTTAACTTGGTTTGAGTTAAGGAATTCGTTTTATAGGAGAATCCGAATTCGTGCATAACTCGTAAAATAGAGCTTATTTTCGGATTCCTAAAGAATGAGTCTGGTTCTTTCTCATAATACAAAGTTTGTTGTTTATTGTTGAAACTTCATCAGACCGTTAGATATAGTCGGACTCACCTCGATGCACGGCTTGGGATCTGGAACCAGTACTCTTGAGAGGGGTTGGACTCTCTTCCACTCTGGAGTTGCCCGTGGTGAGAGGCGCAGAGCAGGTGTGGGCATACTTATTGCCCCCCGGCTGTGTGCCAGTACATTGGGGTTTACCCCAGTGAACGAGAGGGTAGCCTCCCTCCGCCTTGGGTGGGGGGACGAGTCCTGACTGTTGTTTGTGCCTATGCGCTAAACAGCAGTTCAGAGTACCTACCCTTTTTGGAGTCTCTGGGGGAGGCACTGGAGAATGCTCCTACCGGAGACTCCCTCATTCTGCTGGGGGACTTCAATGCTCACGTGGGCAATGACAGTGAGACCTGGAGGGGTGTGATTGGGAGGAACGGCCCCCCCGATCTGAATCAGAGTGGTGTTATGTTGTTGGACTTCTGTGCCAGTCATAGACTGTCCATAACGAACACCATGTTCAGGCATAAGGGTGTCCATATGTGCACTTGGCACCAGGACACCCTTGGCCGCAGTTCGATGATCGACTTTGTGGTTGTATCATCGGACTTGCGGCCGTATGTCCTGGACACTCGGGTGAAGAGAGGGGCGGAGCTGTCAACTGATCACCACCTGGTGGTGAGTTGGCTCCGCTGGTGGGGGAGGATGCCTATCAGACCTGGCAGGCCCAAACGTATTGTGAGGGTCTGCTGGGAGCGTTTGTCAGAATCCCCCGTCAGAAGGAGCTTTAACTCCCACCTCCGGCAGAGCTTCAACCATATTTGAGGTGGGGGACATTGAGTCCGAATGGGTCATGTTCCGTGACTCCATTGCCGAGGCAGCTGGTCGGAGTTGTGGCCGTAAGGTGGTCGGTGCCTGTCGTGGCGGCAACCCTCGAACCTGCTGGTGGACACCAGTGGTGAGGGAAGCCGTCTAGCTGAAGAAGGAGGAGTCCTATCGGGCGTTTTTGGCCAGTGGGACCCTGGAAGAAGCTGATAGGTACCGACGGGCCAGACGGGCCGCGGCTTCGGCGGTTGCTGAGGCAAAAACTCGGGCCTGGGAGGAGTTCGGTGAGACCATGGAGAACGATTTCCGGACGGCCTCGAAAAGATTCTGGTCCACCATCCGGCGTCTCAGGGGGGGGAAGCGGCTCACAGTCAACACTGTTTACAGTGGGGACGCTGCTTTGCTGACCTCAACTAGGGATGTTGTGAGTCGGTGGGGGGAGTACTTCGAGGAACTCCTCAATCCTACAAACACGTGCTCGGAAGAGGCAGAGTCGGAGAGCTCGGAGACGGGGCCCCCCATTTCTGGAGCTGAGGTTGCCGAGGTGGTTAAAAAGCTCCTCGGTGGCAAGGCCCCGGGGGTGGATGAGGTCCGTCCTGAGTTTCTCAAGGCTCTGGATGTTGTAGCTCTGGGCTGTCTTGGCTGACACGCCTCTGCAGTATCGCGTGGACATCGGGGACAGTGCCTCTGGACTGGCAGATTGGGGTGGTGGTCCCCCTCTTTAAAAAGGGGGACCGGAGGGTGTGTTCCAACTATAGGGGTATCACACTCCTCAGCCTCCCTGGTAAGGTCTATTCGGGGGTATTTGAGAGGAGGATCCATCGGATAATCGAGCCTCGGATTCAGGAGATGCAGTGTGGCTTTCGTCCTGGCCGTGGAACAGTGGACCAGCTCTATACCCTCGGCAGGATCCTGGAGGGTGCATGGGAGTTCGCCCAACCAGTCTACATGTGTTTTGTGGACTTGGAGAAAGCGTTCGACCGTGTCCCTCGTGGAGTCCTGTGGGGGGTGCTCCGGGAATATGGAATGCCGGACCCCTTGATAGGGTCCGTTCGGTCTCTGTATGACCGGTGCCAGAGTTTGGTCCGCATTGCCGGCAGTAAGTCGGATACGTTTCCGGTGAGAGTTGGACTCCGTCAGGGCTGCCCTTTGTCACCGATTCTGTTCCTAACTTTTATGGACAGAATTTCTAGGCGGAGCCAGGGCGTTGAGGGTGTCCCATTTGGCGACCTCAGAATCGGGTCTCTGCTTTTTGCAGATGATGTGGTTCTGTTAGCGTCGTCAGGCCGTGACCTTCAGCTCTCACTGGAGTGATTCGCAGCCGAGTGTGAAGCGGCTGGGATGAGAATCAGCACCTCCAAATCCGAGACTATGGTTCTCAGCCGGAAAAGGGTGGAATGCTCTCTCCGGGTTGGGAATGAGATCCTTCCACAAGAGGAGGAGTTCAAGTATCTCGGGGTCTTGTTCACGAGTGACGGACGAATGGAGCGGGAGATTGACGGGCGGATCGGTGCGGCGCCTGCAGTGTTGCAGGCTCTGCACCGACCCGTCGTTGTGAAGAGGGAGCTGAGCCAGAAGGCGAAGCTCTCTACTTACTGGTCAATCTACGTTCCCATCCTCACCTATGGTCACGAGTTGTGGGTAGTGACCGAAAGAACAAGATCGCGAATACAAGCGGCCGAAATGGGTTTCCTCCGCAGGGTGTCTGGGCTCTCCCTTAGAGATAGGGTGAGAAGCTCCGTCATCCGGGAGGGGCTCGGAGTAGAACCGCTGCTCCTCCGCATTGAGAGGAGTCAGATGAGGTGGCTCGGGCATCTGGTTAGGATGCCCCCTGGGCGCCTCCCTGGGGAGGTGTTCCGGGCACGTCCCACTGGGAGGAGACCCCGGGGGAGACCCAGGACACGTTGGAGAGACTATGTCTCTCGGCTGGCCTGGGAACTCCTCGGGGTCCCCCTGGAAGAGCTGGAGGAAGTGGCCGGGGACAGAGACGTCTGGGTTTCTCTGCTCAAGCTGCTGCCCCCGCGACCCGACCCCCGGATAAGCGGCAGATGATGGATGGATGGATATATCCTCCACCAACCAGACTTACAACCCCCGACTAGGGTAGCAGAATTTCTAAGCATCTGTACCCCAAAACTACTATCAAAAATATATAAATTATTGTCTAAGATAGATGACACAATGTCTCTTCCATCCTCAAAATGGGAGGCAGATTTATCCATCAGTTCTGGTCATAGCTTCTAACCACAAATATGTTTGAACACCTTCATAAAGACTCGAAATCCTAATTTACAGCTCATACAATACAAAATCCTTCATAGAACACACTATACAGGACAAAGGATGTTCAGGATGGGTCTAACACACTCAAACATCTGCTCACATTGCACAGATAACACACCTGATGATTATGCACACGCTTTGTGGTTTTTCTGCGCCTGTCCAGAAGTTCTGGCTTGAAGTCTGTGAGGACCTATCAACATGGCTAAAGTGTAGCATCCCTGCATGCCCCACACTGTGCATACTGGGTGACTTAGACAACATCAACATGGAAATTAACTCAGCACACATGGTTGTCACAGTGTTATGTATCGCAAAGAAAACTATTCTCATGAACTGGAAAGCGAAGAACAATCTGTGTATTAACCAGTTTAGAAATTTTCTTTTAGATTATATGAGCATGGAAACAATGTCTGCCTCCTCAAAACATCAATTGGATGAATTTCATTCTCTCTGGTCCCCTCTGATTAGTTTTATCACATAGTGGTGGTGGTGGGTGAGGGGAGGAAAATATTGAAGAGCCAGAAGGGTGAGGGGAGGGGTCTTCTTCGCACACCCCTGCTTCCTGGTGTCTGCTCGGGGCAGGAGGGGCCAGGAGGATTAATTAATTGTTCTGCTGGTTCGGGGTCTGTGGTGGCTGGGGGGTTTCTGGCCTCCTGGTGTGCCCGCTGCACTACACCCCAGCAGAGTCGAGGGAGGTAGGATGTGTGGATGTGTTGATGTATGGGACGTGAAAGTGTGTGTGGTAATGATTGGGCCTGGATCTGGGACTTGCTGTCGCCTGGCCTGCCTGTGTTTCTCCCGATGGGGAATCAGCGTTGCCTCTCCCCACTGCTTATGGGGGCTCTTTCCGGGGGCTTCCTCTGCAGTCTTCTGGGTGGATGCGTGGTTGCCCCTGCGGTGGGCTGCCTGGGTTCTGTGCTCTGTGGGTGCTTCTGGTGGCCTGGGTCTTGTGGCCCTCTCTGCCTGCTTCTGATTGCTTGGGGGGGGGGCTGTGGATTGTGGCCCTGTACGCTTATACACTCATAACTAAGCACGGTTATCATGTAGGTCCTGTGCCATGGGTGTTGCATGTTCTCACACACACACACACACATTCATTAGTCCAGTAGCATGGTCACTAAGCAGTTGATGTATTATCATGTCGTCTCAGGTCATCTATATCCACAGCTGTGTTGTATGCGATTGCCGCTTCTTGTGCTTGTTTTTGTTTGTTTGTGTGTTTGTTTTTTCTCTGCTTGTCTGCTTTCAGGTGCTCCTGGTGGCGCTAAGGCTGGATTCCCCTCATAGGCCATGGATTGTTGTCTGTTTTGTTTTTTACAGGTGTAGCAGCTGGTTGTCTGGTTTTTGTTTCTATTTTTGTTCTGTTTCCTCTTCTTTCCTCTTCTTCTTTCCTTGTCCCCCGGTCCGGTTCATTTCAGTTCATGTCATATATTGTAAACAGAAATAAATAAATGGGCATCAAGGGGAGCTTTACATTTATAAAACTTCCCTTGGCAAAACAAATCTGTTTGGCATCAAAGGTATTCAGACTACAATTCTTCTGACATAATGCTGAACAGGACAAGGGGAAAAACAAGTAAAGAAGACAGTTCTGCCGAAAGCCAGGGATAGACCTGTTCTAAGTTCTATACTTTTTAAAAGGGGCGTGTGTCACACCTGGTTCGTAACTCACCTGTGTTCCATCTTCCCTTGATTGCCCCGTTAGTTTAAATACCTGGTCTTCTCCGCCTTTCTTTGCTCGTGTGTTAATGTATTTGTTATGCCTGTTTGGTTCACGACCTGGATCCTGAACCTTGATGTTTTTGTGGATTATTTTCAGTTCTTGGATTACCTTGGTTTTTTGTTCCGGTACTGCAGGCCGACTTCCCTGCTCACCAGGCCAGGTTTTTCCTCTGTGTGAGATTTTCTGTTAACTAATAAACTTTTGTTTGAACTAAGAGTTCTTGTCCTCCTGACTCTGTGACCGCACCGGGGCCCGCACTTCATTACGGTGTGACAGAACACACGAGCCAAATGGACCCCGCGGATCCAGAGTCGGTTCACCAGGCGCTGACCGCCCAGGGCTCTTTATTGGGACAGCATACCCAGGACCTCAAGGACATTATGGAGGCGTTGGGGTCCTTGACTTCTAGCGTCGCCTCCCTCTCTCAGAGACTGGAACTGTGTGCTGCTTATCTGCCACCTGTCGCGGTTCTGCCATCAACGCCCCCTCTTCCTGAGCCCCATCTCCCGACGCTGGAGCGTTATGGCGGGGACGTGGGAGCCTGTGGACGTTTCCTCCTCCAGTGAGCTCTGGTGTTTGAGTTGCAGCCTCGGATGTACCGGGAGGACCGCGCCAAGGTGGCGTATATCACCAGCCTCCTCTCCGGATGGGCTGCACAGTGGGCGCTGGCTACGTGGGAGGGCAACCCCCAGCTCTGCTCCTCCTACTGGCGGTTCGTGGCGGAGATGAGAGGGGTCTTCGACCATCCTGTTCGTGGTAAAGAGGCGGGCAACCGACTGCTCTCACTGCGCCAAGGCTCCAGGTCAGTAGCCGACCACGCGATTGAGTTCTCCACACTGGCGACGGAGAGCGGCTGGGATAAGGCTGCGTTGATGGGAATATTTCTTCGCTCCCTGAATGACAATTTGAGGGATGAGCTGGCGGCTCGGGATGAGTCAGAATCCTTGGCCGATTTAATAGACCTTGCGAGGCGGTTGGACAACCGCGTGCGAGAGAGATGCCGGGAGCGTGACCGGAGCTGCATCGCTTCCGCCTGTACCCCGTTGTTTGGCTCTGCCTCTGGCCAACAGGTGGAGGTGTCCACTCCAGCAGGTCCTCATACTCCTGTGGTTTTACGTCTCCCCTGGCTTAGGCTGCACAATCCCAACATTGACTGGACACAGAGCACAATCATTAGCTGGAGTGTAGCATGCCACAATAATTGTCTTAGATCTGCTGTTCCAGCCTTGAGTCCTCCTGCCATAGTTCCTTCCGTCTCTCCTGATCTTTCTGGGGTTCCTCCTTCTTATCATAACTTGGCTGAGGTATTTAGCAAACATCAAGCTCTCTCTCTCCCACCACACCGTCCCTATGACTGCCACATAGACTTACTGCCTGGGTCTCCTCTCCCCTCCAGCCGCCTTTACAACCTCTCCCGTCCCGAGAGAGAGACCATGGAGAGGTACATACAGGAGTCATTGGCAGCAGGTATCATTCGCCCCTCTTCCTCCCCTGTAGGTGCTGGGGTTTTAGCACACTGGAGGAACATAGCAAGCACGTCAGATTAGTTCTCCAAAGATTGCTTGAGAACAGATTATTTGTCAAGGCTGAGAAATGCGAGTTTCATGTCCAGTCAGTCTCTTTTTTGGGCTTTTTCATTGAAAGAGGTCAGATTCGCTCTGATCCAGCCAAGGTAAGGGCGGTGGTTGAGTGGCCAGCACCTGAGAACCGCAAGCAACTTCAGCGTTTCCTTGGTTTTGCTCATTTTTACCGGCGCTTTATTAGGAATTTTAGTAAGGTGGCTGCACCACTCACCCAACTTACCTCCACCTCCAGCCCTTTTACCTGGACCTCTGAAGCTGCCCAGGCATTCTCAAGACTTAAAGAGCTGTTTTCCTCTGCGCCTGTTCTCATCCACCCTGATGCCTCTAAGCAGTTCGTAGTGGAGGTGGATGCCTCTGAGAGTGGTGTGGGAGCCGTGCTTTCGCAGGTCTCACAAAAGAAGTTGCATCCGTGTGCGTATTTTTCTCGCCGGCTGTCTCCGGCTGAGCGCAACTATGACGTGGGTAACCGGGAGCTTTTAGCAGTCGTTCTGGCATTAGAGGAGTGGAGACACTGGCTGGAGGGAGCAGAAATTCCATTTGTGGTTTGGACGGACCATAAGAACTTGGCCTACCTTCAGCAAGCCAAACGTCTCAATTCTCGACAGGCCAGATGGGCACTTTTTTTAGGCAGATTTAATTTTACACTCTCTTATAGACCTGGTTCCCGTAATTTAAAGCCTGATGCCCTTTCCCGTCAGACAGAGAGACAACCATTGACTGATCCTTCTGAGCCTGTGCTCCCTCCAAGCTGTTTTGTGGGAGCGGTCCATTGGGAGGTTGAGCAGCAGGTTAAGAGGGCCCTTTCCTGTTGTCCCCGTCCAGAGATCGGACCACCTAACTCTTTGTTCGTTCCCGAGAACGTTAGGTCTCAGGTGCTGCAGTGGGGGCACTCCTCCAGATTGGCCTGCCATCCTGGGGCTGCACGCACACTTGAGCTCATTCGACAGCGGTTCTGGTGGCCCACGCTGGTCCGTGACACCAATCAGTTTGTGGCAGCGTGCTCTGTCTGTGCCCGAGGGAAGGCCTCGCACCAACGGCCCGCTGGCTAGCTGAACCCTCTCCCCATTCCCTCAAGGCCGTGGTCTCACATCGCGGTGGATTTTGTCTCTGGTCTGCCTCCTTCTGCAGGTAACTCTGTCATCCTTACTATTGTCGATCGTTTTTCTAAGGCTGTGCATTTTGTACCACTGTCGAAGCTCCCTTCTGCTCTGGAGACTGCTGAGCTCTTGGTTCATCGTGTTTTTCGTCTCCATGGTATCCCCATGGACATCGTTTCTGATCGGGGACCCCAGTTTGCTTCCCAGGTTTGGCGAGCGTTCTGTGGCGCATTGGGGGCGAGGGTTAGTCTATCGTCTGGGTACCATCCTCAGTCGAACGGCCAGACCGAACGGGCCAACCAGGACCTGGAGGCCGCTTTAAGATGTGTGTGTGCACGTAACCCATCCTCCTGGAGTGTTCAGCTACCGTGGGTGGAGTACGCTCATAACAGTCTCTCCACATCTGCTACTGGTATGTCGCCATTCATGGTAATGTACGGTTTTCAACCCCCTTTGTTCCCTTCCCAGGAGGATGATGTGTCCGTCCCTTCTGTTCAGGAACACTTGCGACGAGTTCGCAGAGTGTGGCTGGAGGCTTGGGCTGCGTTAGTTAGGTCCGCTGCCCGGAACCGACTGTTGGCGGACCGTCGGCGTTCGCCCGCTCCTAATTATCAGCCTGGGCAGATGGTGTGGTTATCCACCAGGGACTTGCCTTTGCAGGTAGATTCCCGTAAGCTGGCCCCTCGTTTCATTGGTCCTTTTCCAGTGGTCAGAATCATTAACCCCTCGGCTGTGCGCCTTAAGCTCCCAGACTCCCTTAAGGTACACCCCACGTTTCATGTGTCCCTCTTAAAGCCGGTCACCTCTTGTGCACTTGGTCCTCCAGCTGAACCTCCTCCTCCCCCCCTGGTCGTGGATGGCCATCCTGCTTTCTCAGTTGATCGGATTCTGAATGTCAGACGTCGTGGCAGGGGTTTCCAGTATTTGGTTGACTGGGAGGGTTATGGGCCGGAGGAGCGTTCTTGGGTTCCACGTCGGTTTATTCTGGACCATGCCCTCATCACCGACTTCTACAGAACCCACCCTAACAAGCCTGGTGGGCCGCCTAAAGGCGGTCGTCGGAGGGGGGGTACTGTCACACCTGGTTCGTAACTCACCTGTGTTCCATCTTCCCTTGATTGCCCCGTTAGTTTAAATACCTGGTCTTCTCCGCCTTTCTTTGCTCGTGTGTTAATGTATTTGTTATGCCTGTTTGGTTCACGACCTGGATCCTGACCCTTGATGTTTTTGTGGATTATTTTCAGTTCTTGGATTACCTTGGTTTTTTGTTCCGGTACTGCAGGCCGACTTCCCTGCTCACCAGGCCAGGTTTTTCCTCTGTGTGAGATTTTCTGTTAACTAATAAACTTTTGTTTGAACTAAGAGTTCTTGTCCTCCTGACTCTGTGACCGCACCGGGGCCCGCACTTCATTACGGTGTGACAGCGTGTTTATCAACTATGGAATTAGAAGATTTACAAAAATGGTCAAGTGCTAGATCTTCATCTGGGATTTTAACAGAAAAAATCACATCAAATCATTGGTTTAGACATGCATAACAGCATTTTAAGAACAAAGAGAGAAACAAAAAGGGACAACGCTTCATGGTGGAAGGTGATGTATAAATAAAAGTTTATATGATGAAGGGGGTGGCAACACCCATTCCGAAATCCCGCCATTCCGACATCCCGCTATTCCGACATCCCACCATTCCGACATACCACCATTCCGACATGCAAACGTCCCACCATTCCGACGTTCAAATGTCCCACCATTCCGACAAGGCTTTCTGTATAAGGAAATGTGTGTTACTCAACAGGTGAGTCCCTTCTTTCTGTTCATGCAATTTATATGTTTAACACATGTTTATAGACAAGCGTTATTAAAAACACAAAGTCTCGGCAACTGGAGGAGGAAAAGCAGTCCGCGGTGGTTTTCAATCACACACTCCAATGCCACTTGTTTCAACTTCCGAAAATTTAATCCAGGAAAAAAAGGCTTACAAACATGGACCAAAACGGCTCCATAACACGCACAAGAATCCAAAAGAAACGAAAATTAACTAAAAGAAAGCAAATAAACAGTATGAAGTGGTCAAAATTGGTTTTACGCATGCCTATGTGCGTCTGGCACATGCGTCTTCGGGCTCTCCCACATTGGTTTGTGGATGAAAGCTATATGTTCAGCTGTAATGTCATGTAAAAACAATCTCTACATGACATTTACTCCCAGGTGTGACCAGTTACGTCCTTAAGATATCAACAGGCTGTATAAAGCCTTGCGCAACGGCTGTGTGTTTGTGCCAAATGCGCAAAGCCCATCCGCGCTTCCCAAAATTGGAGCCAGTACTCATAAATCACGTGAATAACATGAATAAACGTTTTTACTGCATTTTGTTGTGTTTTATACGTTCTATGCTGTCATTTCTCTCTTCTCCTATTGGCAAGGCAAGGCAGAGTGCTCGCAACTGTGTCCTGTGCAGTAGCCGTGATATCTGTTATTGCAATTATTACTTTTGCATATGATGACAGCGTGCAAAAGACGCATGTGCTCTGTGGAGAGCTCCGCTCCAGCTGGCTGCTGTGACAGCTCACTGACAATGTATTTCTGCTTAATCAGTTTCAGTCTCGCCAGAGTTACATTAATATCTGTATTTTTATATTTGAAATTCAGGGGATTTTGATAATAGATTATTAAAGTTTGTTTGCGAGGCTGTGGCCTCTGCATGTGCAAAGCTTGTGCGCCAAACTTTAGGGCGTATTTGCGCCGGCATATCATTAGTGCAAAATGTTTTGGGTAAAAAATAGGCTATTAAAAGGAACTGTCGGAATGGCGGTATGTTAAAAAAAAAAAAAACATACCGCCATTCCGACCATAGGAGGAAAAATGTGTCGGAATGGTGGGACGTTTGATAAAAAATTAAGTGTCGCCATTCCGACAATTGGAGACCCATGTCGGAATGGCGAGATGTCGGAATGGCAGCATGTAACCATGATGAAGGAGAGACCATTTGAGCAGCACAGCCATTTCGCAGCACAGGGACAGCAGTCCAAGTTACAGGATCTCCCACGTGGTATCACCTGTCACATTGTGTCAAGGCATCAAAAGAAGAAAAAATCACCAAACTCAAGGACAAAAAGACGAAGACGCCGGTGAACGAAGAGAGAGTACTGACAAACCAGAAATACAAAAGGATTCTCGATATCAAGATCCAGAAGAAGAGGCTAACAATGCCACGAACACTTACGATGCTGGGAATGATGCCAGCAATGAACAGAGAAGAAGATTCAGTGTCATCAATCTGCAACACGTGCCTCTAATGAGGGGGTGAATATAGAATCCTCAACGATTACAACGTCTCTGGGAACTGTGACAAAAACAAGGTTTAAACCATTTTGATATATATTGTAACCTATTGGCTAAGGAATAGTGCTGAAAATGAGGTAAATCTAATCCACCATTGTCCTTGGTCTTCTGTAGGGTTTTTAAACTAATACGTGGTGGTTTGTTTTTCCACAGAAATTTGGAGATGCATGAATCTAGTGACTTAAACCAAGTAGCAGATGGTTTTATGGGGATCATTGAGAACAAATAGTTAACTTTTGGTAGTATCATCATTTTAATGGATGTAACTCTCCCCATAAGTGATATAGGTAAGGACTTCCAACGAGAGATCGTCCTCTACTGTCTTTAATAATTGCACATAATTTAGCTTTGTTAGCTCTGAGAGCCTGGAGGAAATGTTTATGCCTAAATATCTAATATTTCCTGACTGTAAAGTGATCGCAGGTATATTATGGACCCTACAGTTAATGGGCAGAACTGTGGTCTTAGACCAATTGATAGAGTAGTCAGAAAGTGCTGAGAATTTATTTATGAGTGTGATCGTGTGAGTGAGAGACGTCTGTGAGTTCTGAAGGAAAAGTAATACATCATCAGCATAAAGACTTATTTTATGCTCAATATTTTGGGATTAATTACTCACAAACGGGTAAGAAAAGGTAGTATTGCCAGACCATACATGATCAAAACAGGGAGCCGAGGTCGTTCAGTTGCAAGAAGGTGTGAATGTCCAACTAAAGTTTATAAAAAGCGGGTAAGACAAGGTGCGAATGCCCGACAATGCATGATCAAAACAGGGAGCGGAGGTTTTCGGCTGCAAGAAGGTCTGAATGTCCACCCATAATTCCTGAAAAATGGGTAAAAAAAGGGTGCGAATGCCAAACCATACATCATCAAAAGCAGGAGTGGATGTGTTCGGCTAGAAGAAGGTTTGAATGTCCGACCATAGTTTGTAAAAAGCGGGTAAGAAAAGGTTCGAATGCCCAAACATAGACCATCAAAAGAGGGAGCGGAGGTGTTCCGCTGTAAGAAGGTGTAAATGTCCGACCATAGTTGGTAAAAAGCGGGTAAGAAAAGGTTAAAATACCCGACTGTACACAATCAATAGCGGGAGCGGAGTTGTTCGGCTACAAGAAGGTGTGAAAGTCCGACCAAGGTTTGTAAAAAGCGGGTAAGAAAAGGTTCGAATGCCCGAATATATACCATCAAAAGTGGATGTGGAGGTGTTAGGCTGCAAGAAGGTGTGAACGTCCGACCAAAGTTTGTAAAAAGCAGTTAAGAAAAGGTTCGAATATCCAACCAAACATAATCAAAAGCGGGAGCAGAGCTGTTCGACTGCAAGTAGGTGTGAATGTCAGATCATAATTTGCAAAAAGCTGATGAGAAAGGGTGAGAATGCCCGGCTATACACCATCAAATGCGGGAGCGGAAGTGTTCGGCTGTGAGTAGGTGTGAATGTCCGACCATAATTGCTGAAAAATGTGTTAGAAGAGACTAGAATGCCGGACAATACATCATCAAAAGCGGGAGAGGTGGTGTTCGGCTGCAAGTAGGTGTGAATGTCCAGCCATAATTACTCACAAATGGGTAAGAAAAGGTAGTATTGCAAGACCATACATGATCAAAACAGGGAGCGGAGGTGGTTCAGCTGCAAGGTGTGAATGTCTGACTAAAGTTTGTAAAAAGCGGGTAAGACAAGGTGCGAATGGCCGACAATGTATGATCAAAAGAGGGAGCAGAGGTGTTCAGCTGCAAGAAGGTCTGAATGTCCACCAATAATTACTGAAAAATGGGTAAGAAAAGGTGCGAATGCCCAACCATACATCATCAAAAGCAAGAGTGGATGTGTTCGGCTACAAGAAGGTTTGAATGTCCGACCAAAGTTTGTAAAAAGCAGGTAAGAAAAGGTGAAAATACCCGACTGTACACAATCAAAAGAGGGAGCGGAGTTGTTCAGCAACAAAGAGTGAAAGTCTGACCATGGTTTGTAAAAAGTGGGTAAGAAAAGGTTTGTATGCCCGAATATACAACATCAAAAGCGGAAGCGGAGGTGTTCGGCTGCTTGAAAGTTTGAACGTCCTACCAAAGTTTGTAAAAAGCAGTTAAGAAAAGTTTCGAATATCCAACCAAACATAATCAAAAGCGGGAGCAGAGCTGTTCGACTGCAAGTAGGTGTGAATGTCAGATCATAATTTGCAAAAAGCTGATGAGAAAGGGTGAGAATGCCCGACTATACACCATCAAATGCGGGAGCGGAGTTGTTCGGCTGTGAGTAGGTGTGAATCTCCGAGCATATTTTGTAAAAAGGGGGTAAGAATAGATTCGAATGCCCGAACATACACTATCAAAAGAGGGAGCGGAGGTGTTCCGCTGTAAGAAGGTGTGAATGTCCGACCATAGTTGGTAAAAAACGGGTAAGAAAAGGTTAAAATACCCGACTGTACACAATCAATAGCGGGAGCGGATTTGTTTGGCTACAAGAATGTGTGACAGTCCAACCATGGTTTGTAAAAAACGGGTAAGAAAAGGTGCGAATGCCCTACAATGTATGATCAAAAGAGGGAGCGGAGGTTTTCGGCTACAAGAAGGTTTGAATGTCCGACCATAGTTTGTAAAAAGCGGGTAAGAAAAGGTTCAAATGCCTGACTATACACCATCAAAAGTGGGAGCGGAGGTGTTCCGCTGTAAGACGGTGTGAATGTCCGACCATAGTTGGTAAAAAGCGGGTAAGAAAAGGTTAAAATACCTGACTGTACACAATCAATAGCGGGAGCGGAGTTGTTCGGCTACAAGAAGGTGTGAAAGTTCAACCATGGTTTGTAAAAAGCTGCTAAGAAAAGGTTCGAATGCCCGAATATATACCATCAAAAGCGGAAGCGGAGGTGTTCGGCTGCAAGAAGGTGTGAACGTCCGACCAAAGTTTGTAAAAAGCAGTTAAGAAAAGTTTCGAATATCCAACCAAACATAATCAAAAGCGGGAGCAGAGCTTTTCGACTGCAAGTAGTTGTGAATGTCCAGCCATAATTACTCACAAACGGTTAAGAAAAGGTAGTATTGCCAGACCATACATGATCAAAACAGGGAGCTGAGGTGGTTCAGCACCAAGGTGTGAACGTCTGACTATAGTTTGTACAAAGCGGGTAAGAAAAGGTTTGAATGCCCGAATATATACCATCAAAAGCGGAAGCGGAGGTGTTCGGCTCCAAGAAGGTGTGAACGTCCAACCAAAGTTGGCAAAAAGCAGTAAAGAAAAGGTTCGAATATCCAAACATATTAAAAGCGAGAGAGATTGTGTTCAGCTGCAAGTAGGTGTGAATATCCAGCCATAATTACTCACAAACGGGTAAGAAAATGTAGTATTGCCAGACCATACATGATCAAAACAGGGAGCGGAGGTGGTTTAGCTGCAAAAAGGGGTGAATGTCCAACTAAAGTTAAAATATATTAACAAAAGTGGGAGAAGAGGTCTTCGGATTAGAGTGGTTGAGAATTTCCAACCATAATCTATAAAATGTGGTGAAAAAAAAAGGTGTGAAGGAATTAATTTTATAGCAAAATCCGAAATCATGCATAACTCCGCAAAAGGAACGTATTGCTCAACCAAAGGGATGCTTCTTTCTCATTCAGGGTAATATGAGGAACTTTATGCTTGATACATTTTAGACATGGATAACTATGAAGGACAAAGCAATTTTAACTTGGTTTTAGCAAAGCAATTCATTTTATAGGAAAATCCGAAATCGTGCAGGACTCATGAAAGTAAGCTTTTTCTCGGATTCCTGATCCTCCAGTGTTGCTCTTTCCTATAATGAAAAATACAGCCTTGTTCTTTGTTGAAATTTATATAGACATTGATAAATATGAAGGACAAAGCAGTTTCCACTTTGTTTGAGTGAAGGAATTAATTTTATAGCAAAATCCCAAATCAAGCAGAACGTATGAAAATAAGCTTGTTTTCGGATTCCTGATCCTTCAGTGTTGCTATTTCTTCTACTGCAAAATACAATGTTGTTCTTTGTTGAAGTCAATCTAGACATTGATAAATATGAAGGACAAAGCAGTTTTAACATAGTTTGAGTAAAGGAATTCATTTTATACATAAAATCCCAAATCATGCAAAACGTATGAAAAGAAGCTTATTCTCGGATTCCTGATCCTTCAGTGTTGCTTTTTCTTCTACTGCAAAATACAATGTTGTTCTTTGTTGAAGTCGATCTAGACATTGATAAATATGAAGGACAAAGCAGTTTTCACTTTGTTTGAGTGAAGGAATTCATTTTATACATAAAATCCCAAATCATGCAAAACGTATGAAAATAAGCTTATTCTCGGATTACTGATCCTTCAGTGTTGCTCTTTCTTCTACTGCAAAATCCAGTGTTGTTCTTTGTTGAAGTCAATCTAGATATTGATAAATATGAAGGACAAAGCAGTTTTAACATAGTTTGAGTGAAGGCATTCATTTATAGTAAAATCAATAATCGTGCAGAACTCATGAAAATAAGCTTATTCTCGGATTCCTAAAACTTTTGATTTGCTCTTTCTTTACTGCAAAGTACAATGTTGTTCTTTGTTGAAGTCGATCTAGACATTGATAAATATGAAGGACAAAGCAGTTTTCACTTGGTTTGAGTGAAGGTTTTGCAGCTGAAAACCTCCCGCTCCCGCTTTTCATTGTGTATAGTCGGTCTTTCGAGCCTTTTCTTACCCGGTTTTTAGAAATTATGGTTGGAAATTCAGACTTTGCAGCCGAAGACATCCACTCCCTCTTTTGATCATACATTGTCGGGCATTCGCACCTTGTCTTACCCGCTTTTTACAAACTATAGTCAGACATTCACACCTTGCAGCTGAACAACCTCAGCTCCCTGTTTTGATCATGTATGGTCTGGCAATACTACCTTTTCTTACCCGTTTGTGAGTAATTATGGCTGGACATTCACACCTACTTGCAGTCGAACAGCTCTGCTCCCGCTTTTGATGGTATATATTCGGGCATTCGAACCTTTTCTTAACTGCTTTTTGCAAACTTTGGTCGGACGTTCACACCTTCTTGCAGCCGAACACCTCCGCTTCCGCTTTTGATGGTATATATTCGGGCATTCGAACCTTTTCTTAGCAGCTTTTTACAAACCATGTTTGAACTTTCACACCTTCTTGTAGCCGAACAACTCCGCTCCCGCTATTGATTGTGTACAGTAAGATATTTTAACCTTTTCTTACCCGCTTTTTACTAACTATGGTCGGACATTCACACCGTCTTACAGCGGAACAACTCCGCTCCCGCTTTTGATGGTGTATAGTCAGGCATTTGAACCTTTTCTTACCCGCTTTTTACAAACTATGGTCGGACATTCAAACCTTCTTGTAGCCGAAAACCTCCGCTCCCTCTTTTGATCATACATTGTCGGGCATTCGCACCTTTTCTTACCCGTTTTTTACAAACCATGGTCGGACTGTCACACATTCTTGTAGCCAAACATATCCGCTCTCGCTATTAATTGTGTACAGTCGGGTATTTTAACCTTTTCTTACCCGTTTTTTACCAACTATGGTCGGACAATTCACACCTTCTTACAGCGGAACACCTCCGCTCCCTCTTTTGATGGTGTATGTTTGGGCATTCGAACCTTTTCTTACCCGCTTTTTACAAACTATGCTCGGACATTCAAACCTTGTAGCCGAACACATCCACTCCTGCTTTTGATGATGTATGGTTGGGCATTCAAACCTACTTGTTGCCCGCTTTTCATTAATTTTGGGTGGACATTCACACCTTTTCACAGCCAAACACCTCCGCTCCCTGTTTTGATCATGTATGGTTGGACATTCGCACCTTTTCTCACCCGCTTTTTGCCAACTATGGTCGGCTGTTCACAGCTTCCTCTCCACCATACTTGTATGGTGGGATATTCACACCCACTTGCATCCGAAGACCTTTTGTTGATATTTAGTCGGTCATTCGCAGCTTACCCGCTTTTGGCAAACTATGGCCTTCATGCAGCCAAACACCTCCGATCTCGCTTTTGATGATGTAAGGTTGGGCATTCAGACCTTGCTTCACCTGCTTTTCACCAAATATAGTCGGACATTCACACCTTCTTGCAGCCGAACACTTCCGCTCCACCTTTTAGTGTTCTATCACACCTTTTTTTTCACCGCATTTTATAGATTATGGTTGGAAATTCTCAACCACTCTCGTCCGAAGACCTCTCCTCCCGCTTTTGTTAATATATTTGAACTTTAGTCGGACATTCACACCTTCTTGCAGCTGAACCACCTCCGCTCCCTGTTTTGATCATGTATGGTCTGGCAATACTACCTTTTCTTACCCTTTTGTTAGTAATTATGGCTGGACATTCACACCTACTTGCAGCCGAACACCACCTCTCCCGCTTTTGATGATGTATGGACCGGCATTTTTACCTTTTCTAACACATTTTTCAGCAATTATGGTCGGAGATTCACACTTACTCACAGCCGAACAACTCCGCTCCCGCATTTGATGGTGTATAGTCGGGCATTCTCACCCTTTCTCATCAGCTTTTTGCAAATTATGATCTGACATTCACACCTGCTTTTGATAATGTATGGTTGGGCATTCGCACCTTTTCTTACCCATTTTTCAGTAATTATGGGTGGACATTCACACCTTCTTGCAGCTGAACACCTCCTCTCCCGCTATTGATTGTGTACAGTCGGGTATTTTAACCTTTTCTTACCCGCTTTTTACCAAATATGGTCGGACATTCACACCGTCTTACAGCGGAACACCTCTGCTCCCGCTTTTGATGGTGTATAGTCAGGCATTTGAACCTTTTCTTACCCGCTTTTTACAAACTATGGTCGGACATTCAAACCTTCTTGTAGCCGAAAACCTCCGCTCCCTCTTTTGATCATACATTGTTGGGCATTCGCACCTTATTTACAAACTATAGTCAGACATTCACACCTTGCAGCTGAGCCACCTCAGCTCCATGTTTTGATAGTGTATGTTCGGGCATTCGAACCTATTCTTACCCCCTTTTTACAAACTATGCTCGGAGATTCACACCTACTCACAGCCGAACAACTCCGCTCCCGCATTTGATGATGTATTGTCCGGCATTCTAGTCTCTTCTAACACATTTTTCAGCAATTATGGTCGGACATTCACACCTACTCACAGCCGAACACTTCCGCTCCCGCATTTGATGGTGTATAGCCGGGCATTCTCACCCTTTCGCATCAGCTTTTTGCAAATTATGATCTGACATTCACACCTACTTTGCAGTCGAACAGCTCTGCTCCCGCTTTTGATTATGTTTGGTTGGATATTCGAACCTTTTCTTAACTGCTTTTTACAAACTTTGGTCGGACGTTCACACCTTCTTGCAGCCGAACACATCCACTTCCACTTTTGATGGTATATATTCGGGCATTCGAACCTTTTCTTACCCGCTTTTTACAAACCGTGGTCGGACTTTCACACCTTCTTGTAGCCAAACAACTCCGCTCCCTCTTTTGATTGTGTACAGTCGGGTATTTTAACCTTTTCTTACCCGCTTTTTACCAACTATGGTCGGACATTTACACCTTCTTACAGCGGAACACCTCCGCTCCCTCTTTTGATGGTCTATGTTCGGGCATTCGAACCTTTTCTTACCCGCTTTTTAAAAACTATGGTCGGACATTCAAACCTTCTTGTAGCCAAACACATCCACTCCTTCTTTTGATGATGTATGGTTGGGCATTTTCACCTTTTCTTACCCATTTTTCAGTAATTATGGGTGGACATTCACACCTTCTTGCAGCTGAACAACTCCTCTCCCGCTTATGATCATGTGCGGTTTGATATTCGAAAATTTTCTTTCATGTTTTAAAGCAATTATTGATGGACATTCAAATCTTCTTGTAGCCGAACACATCCACTCCTGCTTTTGATGATGTATGGTTTGGCAATCGCACCCTTTTTTTTACCCATTTTTCAGGAATTTTGGGTGGACATTCAGACCTTCTTGCAGCCGAAAACCTCCGCTCCCTCTTTTGATCATACATTGTCGGGCATTCGCACCTTATCTTACCCGCTTTTTACAAACTATAGTCAGACATTCACACCTTGCAGCTGAACCACCTCCGCTCCCTGTTTTGATCATATATGGTCTGGCAATACTACCTTTTCTTACCCGTTTGTGAGTAATTAATACCAAAATATTGAGCATAAAATAATTTTTTATGCTGATGATGTATTACTTTTCCTTCAGAACTCACAGACGTCTCTCAGTCACACGATCACACTCATAAATAAATTCTCAGCACTTTCTGACTACTCTATCAACTGGTCTAAGACCACAGTTCTGCCCATTAACTGTAGGGTCCATAATATACCTGCGATCACTTTACAGTCAGGAAATATTAGATATTTAGGCATAAACATTTCCTCCAGGCTCTCAGAGCTAACAAAGCTAAATTATGTGCAATTATTAAAGACAGTAGAGGACGATCTCTCGTTGGAAGTCCTTACCTATATCACTTATGGGGAGAGTTACATCCATTAAAATGATGATACTACCAAAAGTTAACTATTTGTTCTCAATGATCCCCATAAAACCATCTGCTACTTGGTTTAAGTCACTAGATTCATGCATCTCCAAATTTCTGTGGAAAAACAAACCACCACGTATTAGTTTAAAAACCCTACAGAAGACCAAGGACAGTGGTGGATTAGATTTACCTCATTTTCAGCACTATTCCTTAGACAATAGGTTACAATATATATCAAAATGGTTTAAACCTTGCTGTTGTCACAGTTCCCAGAGACGTTGTAATCGTTGAGGAATCTATATTCATCCCCTCATTAGAGGCACGTAATGCAGATTGATGACACTGAATCTTCTTCTCTGTTCATTGCTGGCATCATTCCCAGCATCGTAAGTGTTCGTGGCATTATTAGCCTCTTCTTCTGGATCTTGATATCGAGAATCCTTTTGTATTTCTGGTTTGTCAGTCCTCTGTCTTCGTTCACCGGAGTCTTTGTCTTTTTGTCCTTGAGTTTGGTGATTTTTTTCTTCTTTTGATGCCTTGACACAATGTGACAGGTGATACCACGTGGGAGATCCTGTAACTTGGACTGCTGTCCCTGTGCTGCGAAATGGCTGTGCTGGTCAAATGGTCTCTCCTTCATCATGGTTACATGCTGCCATTCCGACATCTCGCCATTCCGACATGGGTCTCCAATTGTCGGAATGGCGACACTTAATTTTTTATCAAACGTCCCACCATTCCGACACTTTTTTCCTCCTATGGTCGGAATGGCGGTATGTTTTTTGTTTTTTTTAACATACCGCCATTCCGACAGTTCCTTTTAATAGCCTATTTTTTACCCAAAACATTTTGCACTAATGATATGCCGGCGCAAATACGCCCTAAAGTTTGGCGCACAAGCTTTGCACATGCAGAGGCCACAGCCTCGCAAACAAACTTTAATAATCTATTATCAAAATCCCCTGAATTTCAAATATAAAAATACAGATATTAATGTAACTCTGGCGAGACTGAAACTGATTAAGCAGAAATACAGTGTCAGTGAGCTGTCACAGCAGCCAGCTGGAGCGGAGCTCTCCACAGAGCCCATGCGTCTTTTGCACGCTGTCATCATATGCAAAAGTAATAATTGCAATTACAGATATCACGGCTACTGCACAGGACACAGTTGCGAGCACTCTGCCTTGCCTTGCCAATAGGAGAAGAGAGAAATGACAGCATAGAACGTATAAAACACAACAAAATGCAGTAAAAACGTTTATTCATGTTATTCACGTGATTTATGAGTACTCACTCCAATTTTGGGAAGCGCGGATGGGCTTTGCGCATTTGGCACAAACACACAGCCGCAACGGTTGTAGCTTTATACAGCCTGTTGATATCTTAAGGACCTAACTGGTCACACCTGGGAGTAAATGTCATGTAGAGATTGTTTTTACATGACATTACAGCTGAACATATAGCTTTCATCCACAAACCAACGTGGGAGAGCCCGAAGACGCATGTGCCAGACGCACATAGGCATGCGTAAAACCAATTTTGACCACTTCATACTGTTTATTTGCTTTCTTTTAGTTAACTTTCGTTTCTTTTGGATTCTTGTGCGTGTTATGGAGCCGTTTTGGTCCATGTTTGTAAGCCTTTTTTTCCTGGATTAAATTTTCGGAAGTTGAAACAAGTGGCATTGGAGTGTGTGATTGAAAACCACCGCGGACTGCTTCTCCTCCTCCAGTTGCCGAGACTTTGTGTTTTTAATAACCCTTGTCTATAAACATGTGTTAAACATATAAATTGCATGAACAGAAAGAAGGGACTCACCTATTGAGTAACACACATTTCCTTATACGGAAAGCCTTGTCGGAATGGTGGGACATTTGAACGTCAGAATAGCGGGATGTCGCAATGGTGGGATGTCGGAATGGTGGGACGTTTGCATGTCGGAATGGTGGTATGTCGGAATGGTGGGATGTCGGAATAGCGGGATGTCGGAATGGCGGGATTTCGGAATGGGTGTTGCCACCCCCTTCATCATATACACAGTTATTTATACATCACCTTCCACCATGAAGCGTTGTCCCTTTTTGTTTCTCTCTTTGTTCTTAAAATGCTGTTATGCATGTCTAAACCAATCCATTAAATTAGATCATTTTGGCAGTAAAGCGATCTACAATGTGCTTGGTCGCAAAGCTGCTCATCTGTGGTAAACAGCTCTTCAGAAAGGCATTCTTCAATTGATTTCACTAATTCTATGTAATAATTTTGTGATTTCCTACAAAACTACACTTCTTCTCCCATCTGTCTGAGTATTTAATATTGTCTGGGTCCCGTTAAAACATGTATTTTTCCCATCTAATTCCTTGTTTGCTTTAAAACAAGTATTCCCCATTTTCTATCCCTTCAGTAGCCAACCAGTTTGTATGGAGTACACTGGAGAAACTTGACTGATCAGTAAAACACTGCTTTTGTTGTCACCGCAAGGCTTCCCCCGTCGGTTGTTTCACTGAGACACTACTGAGTAACTATAACTCAACACAGTTTATACACATAACATTCCTATACATACTAACAAACAAACAAACAATTATTTATCGCAATTTTCTCATCTCTGTTTGAACGTACACCCAGGTAAATATTCCTGTAGTCTTCTCATACCGACTATGGACCTATTCATTGTTTAACTTCACTGTTTTGCAAATCCTAATTGAATATTACACATTGACATTGAACTTTACTTGATAAGCAGGTCTTCATTGCATTCAGCAGCCTATATGTGAGCATCTATGTGTAAGCTGTTCTTCTTTGCATTTATCAGCAGCAAGCAATTCTTCATTGCACATGCATATGAAAATAGTAAAACAATTCCAATGCGTTAGCGAAACCTTCTATATCAGGAGTGTCCATCATGATGCTGGGAATAGAACCTCTTTCCTAGAATAGTTCAACCTTCATTACTCAACTGATTATAACTCCGCAATGAGCACATTTCAAAGTATCATTCCTCTACATGTATTCAAAAATCTATGTGTAAATGTTTAATATTTCTTATATTTGTTGATGTCATTCTGTGTGCATGTGGCCTAAACCCAATCTCTGTGTGGCAATTTTAATTTAAACAAGTTGAACTCTGCCTCTGATCATTTAAAAAAGGTGTGTACCAATATCAACCTTTCTCAGGTAATTACTGATCCTACAAAACCAAAGAGATCCTTCAAGGTTGTCCCTGATTGGCTCAATCTTAACAAATCAAAGGTAGAAAATCCGCAGTATCTGAACTTGGTGTTAGTTATCACTGCTCAATAGCCTGTATCAGAATTGCAAAAATGAAAACATTAGGTCCACGCTTGGTATCCAGATCCTGAAACATCTCCATGAGCAGGCTTTTTTTTAACTGATCTGTTGAATAGTTATATGACACTGTTAAAATCCCAGATGAAGATGTAGCACTTGACCATTTTTGTAAATCTTCTAATTCCATAGTTGATAAACACGCCCCTTTTAAAAAGTATAGAACTTAGAACAGGTCTATCCCTGGCTTTCGGCAGAACTGTCTTCTTTACTTTTTTTTCCCCTTGTCCTGTTCAGCATTATGTCAGAAGAATTGTAGTCTGAAAACCTTTGATGCCAAACAGATTTGTTTTGCCAAGGGAAGTTTTATAAATGTAAAGCTCCCCTTGATGCCCATTTATTTATTTCTGTTTACAATAAATGACATGAACTGAAATGAACCGGACCGGGGGACAAGGAAAGAAGAAGAGGAAAGAAGAGGAAACAGAACAAAAATAGAAACAAAAACCAGACAACCAGCTGCTACACCTGTAAAAAACAAAACAGACAACAATCCATGGCCTATGAGGGGAATCCAGCCTTAGCGCCACCAGGAGCACCTGAAAGCAGACAAGCAGAGAAAAAAAAAACACACAAACAAACAAAAACAAGCACAAGAAGCGGCAATCGCATACAACACAGCTGTGGATATAGATGACCTGAGACGACATGATAATACATCAACTGCTTAGTGACCATGCTACTGGACTAATGAATGTGTGTGTGTGTGTGTGAGAACATGCAACACCCATGGCACAGGACCTACATGATAACCGTGCTTAGTTATGAGTGTATAAGCAAACAGGGCCACAATCCACAGCCCCCCCCCCCCCAAGCAATCAGAAGCAGGCAGAGAGGGCCACAAGACCCAGGCTGGCAGCCCCCACAGAGCACAGAACCCAGGCAGCCCACCGCAGGGGCAACCACGCATCCACCCAGAAGACTGCAGAGGAAGCCCCCGGAAAGAGCCCCCATAAGCATAGGGCAGAGGCACTCCGGGAACCAGGGGTAACAGCCCACCGACCCCGCCAGGCCCCAGCCGCCCAGACATGGGCCGTGCACTGGACCTTGGCCCCAGGAGCCCGGCCCCACCCAATACCCAGGAGGGCCAAGCGCCCCAGACAGCCACAAAGTGGGTCAGCGCCTGCCCCAGCGCCCCTGGCCAAGTGCCCTGGGAGTCAAGACGTGCCCACAGGTGGGTGAAGTCGCGAGAGGCAACGCTGATGCCCCATCGGGAGAAACACAGGCAGGCCAGGCGACAGCAAGTCCCAGATCCAGGCCCAATCATTACCACACACACTTTCACGTCCCATACATCCACACATCCACACATCCTACCTCCCTCGACTCTGCTGGGGTGTAGTGCAGCGGGCACACCAGGAGGCCAGCAACCCCCCAGCCACCACAGACCCCGAACCAGCAGAACAATTAATTAATCCTCCTGGCCCCTCCTGCCCCGAACAGACACCAGGAAGCAGGGGTGTGCGAAGAAGACCCCTCCCCTCACCCTTCTGGCTCTTCAATATTTTCTAATAGTGAGCAATTAAAATTGAGGGGCAGCCAAACTTGTAGAACTGGGAGCGCGGCACTCTGGGCAGCCTACATACCCAAAGAGCCCCGCCCACCAGATGCCACTCAGTGTAACCACCCCCCAAGACCTAATGTGTGTGTGTGAGTGTGTTTGATAAGTAGTAATGTCTAAGGTGTAATTAAAACAGGGGCAGGGAACTGCAGAGTGCAACCAAAGGGGACCACCTACGTGGCCCCATCCACTACACCCCACCGAACACACACGCCCCCAAAACCCTTCATGTGTGAGTGTGTGCTGTGTACAGGAGCCAGAAGGGAGAGGGGTATGGGGATATATACCGGGGGAGCTACTCTCCCCCAGAGAGGGCAGCCAGGGACTGGCTGCAATAGGCATCCCCGCTACCTGGGAGCCAACAATGGGCAGGAGGGCCTGATGTCCACCAGGCTCGGGGCCTGCAGCGACCATATTCCGGGAGCTACTGTACCCCCAGAAGGTACCCATCCCGCCCCACCCCACTCAACCCAACCCCACCCAGGAGGACCTCTACAAAAAACAAACAAACAACATCAAAAAACAAACAAACAAACCACCCGGTCACACCATTCGCAGCAGCCCGGGCCTGAGACCCACCATCACCCAGCAACCCACCACCACCACTATGTGATAAAACTAATCAGAGGGGACCAGAGAGAATGAAATTCAGCCAATTGATGTTTTGAGGAGGCAGACATTGTTTCCATGCTAATATAATCTAAAAGAAAATTTCTAAACTGGTTAATACACAGATTGTTCTTCGCTTTCCAGTTCATGAGAATAGTTTTCTTTGCGATACATAACACTGTGACAACCATGTGTGCTGAGTTAATTTCCATGTTGATGTTGTCTAAGTCAACCAGTATGCACAGTGTGGGGCATGCAGGGATGCTACACTTTAGCCATGTTGATAGGTCCTCACAGACTTCAAGCCAGAACTTCTGGACAGGCGCAGAAAACCACAAAGCGTGTGCATAATCATCAGGTGTGTTATCTGTGCAATGTGAGCAGATGTTTGAGTGTGTTAGACCCATCCTGAACATCCTTTGTCCTGTATAGTGTGTTCTATGAAGGATTTTGTATTGTATGAGCTGTAAATTAGGATTTCGAGTCTTTATGAAGGTGTTCAAACATATTTGTGGTTAGAAGCTATGACCAGAACTGATGGATAAATCTGCCTCCCATTTTGAGGATGGAAGAGACATTGTGTCATCTATCTTAGACAATAATTTATATATTTTTGATAGTAGTTTTGGGGTACAGATGCTTAGAAATTCTGCTACCCTAGTCGGGGGTTGTAAGTCTGGTTGGTGGAGGATATATCCATCCATCCATCCATCATCTGCCGCTTATCCGGGGGTCGGGTCGCGGGGGCAGCAGCTTGAGCAGAGAAACTCAGACGTCTCTGTCCCCGGCCACTTCCTCCAGCTCTTCCGGGGGGACCCCGCGGCGTTCCCAGGCCAGCCGAGAGACATAGTCTCTCCAACGTGTCCTGGGTCTCCCCCGGGGTCTCCTCCCAGTGGGACGTGCCCGGAACAGCTCTCCAGGGAGGCGCCCAGGGGGCATCCTAACCAGATGCCCGAGCCACCTCATCTGACTCCTCTCAATGCGGAGGAGCAGCGGTTCTACTCCGAGCCCCTCCCGGATGACTGAGCTTCTCACCCTATCTCTAAGGGAGAGCCCAGACACCCTGCGGAGGAAACCCATTTCGGCCGCTTGTATTCGCGATCTTGTTCTTTCGGTCACTACCCACAACTCGTGACCATAGGTGAGGATGGGAACGTAGATTGACCAGTAAGTAGAGAGCTTCGCCTTCTGGCTCAGCTCCCTCTTCACAACGACGGGTCGGTGCAGAGCCTGCAACACTGCAGGCGCCGCACCGATCCGCCCGTCAATCTCCCGCTCCATTCGTCCGTCACTCGTGAACAAGACCCCGAGATACTTGAACTCCTCCTCTTGGGGAAGGATCTCATTCCCGACCCGGAGAGAGCATTCCACCCTTTTCCGGCTGAGAACCATAGTCTCGGATTTGGAGGTGCTGATTCTCATCCCAGCCGCTTCACACTCGGCTGCGAATCACTCCAGTGAGAGCTGAAGGTCACGGCCTGACGACGCTAACAGAACCACATCATCTGCAAAAAGCAGAGACCCGATTCTGCGGTCGCCAAATGGGACACCCTCAACGCCCTGGCTCCGCCTAGAAATTCTGTCCATAAAAGTTAGGAACAGAATCGGTGACAAAGGGCAGCCCTGACGGAGTCCAACTCTCACCGGAAACGTATCCGACTTACTGCCGGCAATGCGGACCAAACTCTGGCACCGGTCATACAGAGACCGAACGGCCCCTATCAAGGGGTCCGGCACTCCATATTCCCGGAGCACCCCCCACAGGACTCCACGAGGGACACGGTCGAACGCTTTCTCCAAGTCCACAAAACACATGTAGACTGGTTGGGCGAACTCCCATGCACCCTCCAGGATCCTGCCGAGGGTATAGAGCTGGTCCACTGTTCCACGGCCAGGACGAAAGCCACACTGCATCTCCTGAATCTGAGGCTCGATTATCCGACGGATCCTCCTCTCCAATACCCCCGAATAGACCTTACCAGGGAGGCTGAGGAGTGTGATACCCCTATAGTTGGAACACACCCTCCGGTCCCCCTTTTTAAAGAGGGGGACCACCACCCCAATCTGCCAGTCCAGAGGCACTGTCCCCGATGTCCACACGATACTGCAGAGGCGTGTCAGCCAAGACAGCCCTACAACATCCAGAGCCTTGAGAAACTCAGGACGGACCTCATCCACCCCCGGGGCCTTGCCACCGAGGAGCTTTTTAACCACCTCGGCAACCTCAGCCCCAGAAATGGGAGGCCCCGTCTCCGAGCTCTCCGACTCTGCCTCTTCCGAGCACGTGTTGGTAGGATTGAGGAGTTCCTCGAAGTACTCCCCCCACCGACTCACAACATCCCTAGTTGAGGTCAGCAAAGCCCCGTCCCCACTGTAAACAGTGTTGACTGTGAGCCGCTCCCCCCCCCCCCCCTGAGACGCCGGATGGTGGACCAGAATCTTTTCGAGGCCGTCCGGAAATTTTTCTCCATGGTCTCACCGAACTCCTCCCAGGCCCGAGTTTTTGCCTCAGCAACAGCCGAAGCCGTGGCCCGTCTGGCCCGTCGGTACCTATCAGCTTCTTCCAGGGTCCCACTGGCCAAAAAGACCCGATAGGACTCCTCCTTCTTCAGCTTGACGGCTTCCCTCACCACTGGTGTCCACCAGCAGGTTCGAGGGTTGCCGCCACGACAGGCACCGACCACCTTACGGCCACAACTCCGACCAGCTGCCTCGGCAATGGAGTCACGGAACATGGCCCATTCGGACTCAATGTCCCCCACCTCAAATATGGTTGAAGCTCTGCCGGAGGTGGGAGTTAAAGCTCCTTCTGACGGGGGATTCTGACAAACGCTCCCAGCAGACCCTCACAATACGTATGGGCCTGCCAGGTCTGATCGGCATCCTCCCCCACCAGCGGAGCCAACTCACCACCAGGTGGTGATCAGTTGACAGCTCCGCCCCTCTCTTCACCCGAGTGTCCAGGACATACGGCCGCAAGTCCGATGATACAACCACAAAGTCGATCATCGAACTGCGGCCAAGGGTGTCCTGGTGCCAAGTGCACATATGGACACCCTTATGCCTGAACATGGTGTTCGTTATGGACAGTCTATGACTGGCACAGAAGTCCAACAACATAACACCACTCTGATTCAGATCGGGGGGGCCGTTCCTCCCAATCACACCCCTCCAGGTCTCACTGTCATTGCCCACGTGAGCATTGAAGTCCCCCAGCAGAATGAGGGAGTCTCCGGTAGGAGCATTCTCCAGTGCCTCCCCCAGAGACTCCAAAAAGGGTAGGTACTCTGAACTGCTGTTTGGCGCATAGGCACAAACAACAGTCAGGACTCGTCCCCCCACCCAAGGCGGAGGGACGCTACCCTCTCGTTCACTGGGGTAAACCCCAATGTACTGGCACACAGCCGGGGGGCAATAAGTATGCCCACACCTGCTCTGCGCCTCTCACCACGGGCAACTCCAGAGTGGAAGAGAGTCCAACCCCTCTCAAGAGTACTGGTTCCAGATCCCAAGCCGTGCGTCGAGGTGAGTCCGACTATATCTAACGGTCTGATGAAGTTTCAACAATAAACAACAAACTTTGTATTATGAGAAAGAACCAGACTCATTCTTTAGGAATCCGAAAATAAGCTCTATTTTACGAGTTATGCACGAATTCGGATTCTCCTATAAAACGAATTCCTTAACTCAAACCAAGTTAAGACTGCTTTGTCGTTCATATTTATTCATGTCTAATCAAGTTTCAATGATAAACAACGTTGTACTTTGTAGAATGAGAAAGAACTTCTTCAGCAATAAGCATCTCTCGACAAATGACGAAATACAGATTTTGCTATAAAATTAATTGCTATCAGCCTGACTTAAAACTGTTTGTCTTCCTTATTTATCCACTTCAAATCAAGTTTCAACAATTAAAAAAATTTTGTAGTTTGAGAAAGAACAACTTAATCTTGAGCAATCAGTATAAAAAGAGGGTAAGCAAAGGTGCGAATGTCAAACCATACATGATCAAAACAGGGAGCGGCGGTGTTTGGCTGAGACAAGGTGTGAATGTCCACCCATAATTAATGAAAAGCGGGCAACAAGTAGGTTCGAATGCCCAACCATACATCATCAAAAGCAGGAGTGGATATGTTCGGCTACAAGAAGGTTTGAACGTCTGACCATAGTTTGTAAAAAGCAGGTAAGAAAAGGTTTGACTGCCCGAACATACACCATCAAAAGAGGGAGCGGAGGTGTTCCGCTGTAAGAAGGTGTGAATGTCCGACCATAGTTGGTAAAAAACGGGTAAGAAAAGGTTAAAATACCCGACTGTACACAATCAATAGCGGGAGCGGAGTTGTTCGGCTACTAAAAGATGTGAAAGTCCGACTATGGTTTGTAAAAAGCGGGTAAGAAAAGGTGCGAATGCCCGAAAATGTATGATCAAAAGAGGGAGCGGAGGTGTTCGGCTGCAAGAAGGTGTGAATGTACACCCATAATTACTGAAAAATGGGTAAGAAAAGGTGCGAATCCCTAACTATACATAATCAAAAGCAGGAGTGGATGTGTTCGGCTCCAAGAAGGGTTGAATGTCTGACCATAGTTTGTAAAAAGCAGGTAAGAAAAGGTTTGACTGCCCGAACATACACCATCAAAAGAGGGAGCGGAGGTGTTCCGCTGTAAGAAGGTGTGAATGTCCGACCATAGTTGGTAAAAAGCGGGTAAGAAAAGGTTAAAATACCCGACTGTACACAATCAATAGCGGGAGCGGAGTTGTTCGGCTACAAGAAGGTGTGAAAGTCCAACCATGGTTTGTAAAAAGCGGGTAAGAAAAGGTTCGAATGCCCGACAATGTATGATCAAAAGAGGGAGCGGAGGTGTTCGGCTGCAAGAAGGTCTGAATGTCCAACCATAATTTTTAAAAACCGGGAAGGAAAGGCTCGAAAGCCCGACTATACACCATCAAAAGCGGGAGCAGAGTGGTTCAGCTGCAAGAAGGTCTGAGTGTCCATCAATAATTGCTTTAAAACATGAAAGAAAATTTTCGAATATCATCCGCACATGATCATAAGAAGGAGAGGAGGTGTTCAGCTGTAAGAAGGTGTGAATGTCCACCCATAATTCCTGAAAAATGGGTAAAAAAAGGTGCGAATGCCCAACCATACATTATCAAAAGCAGGTGTGAATGTCAGATCATAATTTGCAAAAAGCTGATGAAAAAGGGTGAGAATGCCCGACTATACACCATCAAATGCGGGAGCGGAGGTGTTCGGCTCTGAGTAGGTGTGAATGTCCGACCATAATTGCTGAAAAATGTGTTAGAAAAGGAAAGAATGCCGGACCATACATCATCAAAAGCGAGAGAGGTGGTGTTCGGCTGCAAAAAGGTGTAAATGTTCGACTAAAGTTTGTAAAAAGCGGGTAAGACATGGTGCGAATGCCTGACAAGGTATGATCAAAAGCAGGAGCGGAGGTGTTCAGCTGCAAGAAGGTCTAAATGTCCATCAATAATTGCTAGAAAACATGAAAGAAAATTTTTGAAAATCAAACCGCACATGATCATGAGTGGATGTGTTCGGTTACAAGAAGGTTTGAATGTCCGAGCATAGTTTGTAAAAAGCGGGTAAGAAAAGGTTCGAATGCCCAAACATACACCATCAAAAGAGGGAGCGGAGGTGTTCCGCTGTAAGAAGGTGTGAATGTCCGACCATAGTTGGTAAAAAGTGGGTAAGAAAAGGTTAAAATACCCGACTTTACACAATCAATAGGGGGAGCGGAGTTGTTCGGCTACAAGAAGGTGTGAAAGTCCAACCATGGTTTGTAAAAAGCTGGTAAGAAAAGGTTCGAATGCCCGAATATATACCATCAAAAGCGGAAGCGGAGGTGTTCGGCTGCAAGAAGGTGTGAACGTCCGACCAAAGTTGGCAAAAAGCAGTAAAGAAAAGGTTCGAATATCCAAACATAATTAAAAGCGAGAGAGATTGTGTTCAGCTGCAAGTAGGTGTGAATATCCAGCCATAATCACTCACAAACGGGTAAGAAAATGTAGTATTGCCAGACCATACATGATCAAAACAGGGAGCAGAGGTGGTTTAGCTGCAAAAAGGGGTGAATGTCCAACTAAAGTTCAAATATATTAACAAAAGCGGGAGGAGAGGTCTTCGGATTAGAGTGGTTGAAATATCCAACCATAATCTATAAAATGCGGTGAAAAAAAAAGGTGTGAAGGAATGAATTTTATAGCAAAATCCGAAATCATGCATAACTCCGCAAAAGGAACGTATTGCTCAACCAAAGGGATGCTTCTTTCTCATTCAGGGTAATATGAGGAACTTTATGCTTGATACATTTTAGACATGGATAACTATGAAGGACAAAGCAATTTTAACTTGGTTTGAGCAAAGCAATTCATTTTATAGGAAAATCCGAAATCGTGCAGGACTCATGAAAGTAAGCTTATTCTCGGATTCCTGATCCTCCAGTGTTGCTCTTTCCTATACTGCAAAATACAGCCTTGTTCTTTGTTGAAATCGATATAGACATTGATAAATATGAAGGACAAAGCAGTTTCCACTTTGTTTGAGTGAAGGAATTAATTTTATAGCAAAATCCCAAATCAAGCAGAACGTATGAAAATAAGCGTGTTTTCGGATTCCTGATCCTTCAGTGTTGCTATTTCTTCTACTGCAAAATACAATGTTGTTCTTTGTTGAAGTAAATCTAGACATTGATAAATATGAAGGACAAAGCAGTTTTCACTTGGTTTGAGTGAAGGAATTCATTTTATACATAAAATCCCAAATCATGCAGAACGTATGAAAAGAAGCTTATTCTCGGATTCCTGATCCTTCAGTGTTGCTTTTTCTTCTACTGCAAAATACAATGTTGTTCTTTGTTGAAGTCAATCTAGACATTGATAAATATGAAGGACAAAGCAGTTTTAACTTGGTTTGAGTGAAGGAATTCATTTTATAAATAAAATCCCAAATCATGCAGAACGTATGAAAATAAGATAATTCTTGGATTACTGATCCTTCAGTGTTGCTCTTTCTTCTACTGCAAAATCCAGTGTTGTTCTTTGTTGAAGTCAATCTAGACATTGATAAATATGAAGGACAAAGCAGTTTTAACATAGTTTGAGTGAAGGCATTCATTTATAGTAAAATCAATAATCGTGCAGATCTCATGAAAATAAGCTTATTCTCGGATTCCTAAAACTTTTGATTTGCTCTTTCTTTACTGCAAAGTACAATGTTGTTCTTTGTTGAAGTCGATCTAGACATTGATAAATATGAAGGACAAAGCAGTTTTCACTTGGTTTGAGTGAAGGATTTGCAGCTGAAAACCTCCCGCTCCCGCTTTTGATTGTGTATAGTCGGGCTTTCGAGCCTTTTCTTACCCGGTTTTTAGAAATTATGGTTGGACATTCAGACCTTGCAGCCGAAGACCTCCACTCCCTCTTTTGATCATACATTGTCGGGCATTGGCACCTTGTCTTACCCGCTTTTTACAAACTATAGACATTCACACCTTGCAGATGAACCACCTCAGCTCCCTGTTTTGATCATGTGTGGTCTGGCAATACTACCTTTTCTTACCCGTTTGTGAGTAATTATGGCTGGACATTCACACCTACTTGCAGTCGAACAGCTCTGCTCCCGCTTTTGATGGTCTATGTTCGGGCATTCGAACCTTTTCTTACCCGCTTTTTAAAAACTATGGTCGGACATTCAAACCTTCTTGTAGCCAAACACATCCACTCCTTCTTTTGATGATGTATGGTTGGGCATTTTCACCTTTTCTTACCCATTTTTCAGTAATTATGGGTGGACATTCACACCTTCTTGCAGCTGAACAACTCCTCTCCCGCTTATGATCATGTGCGGTTTGATATTCGAAAATTTTCTTTCATGTTTTAAAGCAATTATTGATGGACATTCAAATCTTCTTGTAGCCGAACACATCCACTCCTGCTTTTGATGATGTATGGTTTGGCAATCGCACCCTTTTTTTTACCCATTTTTCAGGAATTTTGGGTGGACATTCAGACCTTCTTGCAGCCGAAAACCTCCGCTCCCTCTTTTGATCATACATTGTCGGGCATTCGCACCTTATCTTACCCGCTTTTTACAAACTATAGTCAGACATTCACACCTTGCAGCTGAACCACCTCCGCTCCCTGTTTTGATCATATATGGTCTGGCAATACTACCTTTTCTTACCCGTTTGTGAGTAATTAATACCAAAATATTGAGCATAAAATAATTTTTTATGCTGATGATGTATTACTTTTCCTTCAGAACTCACAGACGTCTCTCAGTCACACGATCACACTCATAAATAAATTCTCAGCACTTTCTGACTACTCTATCAACTGGTCTAAGACCACAGTTCTGCCCATTAACTGTAGGGTCCATAATATACCTGCGATCACTTTACAGTCAGGAAATATTAGATATTTAGGCATAAACATTTCCTCCAGGCTCTCAGAGCTAACAAAGCTAAATTATGTGCAATTATTAAAGACAGTAGAGGACGATCTCTCGTTGGAAGTCCTTACCTATATCACTTATGGGGAGAGTTACATCCATTAAAATGATGATACTACCAAAAGTTAACTATTTGTTCTCAATGATCCCCATAAAACCATCTGCTACTTGGTTTAAGTCACTAGATTCATGCATCTCCAAATTTCTGTGGAAAAACAAACCACCACGTATTAGTTTAAAAACCCTACAGAAGACCAAGGACAGTGGTGGATTAGATTTACCTCATTTTCAGCACTATTCCTTAGACAATAGGTTACAATATATATCAAAATGGTTTAAACCTTGCTGTTGTCACAGTTCCCAGAGACGTTGTAATCGTTGAGGAATCTATATTCATCCCCTCATTAGAGGCACGTAATGCAGATTGATGACACTGAATCTTCTTCTCTGTTCATTGCTGGCATCATTCCCAGCATCGTAAGTGTTCGTGGCATTATTAGCCTCTTCTTCTGGATCTTGATATCGAGAATCCTTTTGTATTTCTGGTTTGTCAGTCCTCTGTCTTCGTTCACCGGAGTCTTTGTCTTTTTGTCCTTGAGTTTGGTGATTTTTTTCTTCTTTTGATGCCTTGACACAATGTGACAGGTGATACCACGTGGGAGATCCTGTAACTTGGACTGCTGTCCCTGTGCTGCGAAATGGCTGTGCTGGTCAAATGGTCTCTCCTTCATCATGGTTACATGCTGCCATTCCGACATCTCGCCATTCCGACATGGGTCTCCAATTGTCGGAATGGCGACACTTAATTTTTTATCAAACGTCCCACCATTCCGACACTTTTTTCCTCCTATGGTCGGAATGGCGGTATGTTTTTTGTTTTTTTTAACATACCGCCATTCCGACAGTTCCTTTTAATAGCCTATTTTTTACCCAAAACATTTTGCACTAATGATATGCCGGCGCAAATACGCCCTAAAGTTTGGCGCACAAGCTTTGCACATGCAGAGGCCACAGCCTCGCAAACAAACTTTAATAATCTATTATCAAAATCCCCTGAATTTCAAATATAAAAATACAGATATTAATGTAACTCTGGCGAGACTGAAACTGATTAAGCAGAAATACAGTGTCAGTGAGCTGTCACAGCAGCCAGCTGGAGCGGAGCTCTCCACAGAGCCCATGCGTCTTTTGCACGCTGTCATCATATGCAAAAGTAATAATTGCAATTACAGATATCACGGCTACTGCACAGGACACAGTTGCGAGCACTCTGCCTTGCCTTGCCAATAGGAGAAGAGAGAAATGACAGCATAGAACGTATAAAACACAACAAAATGCAGTAAAAACGTTTATTCATGTTATTCACGTGATTTATGAGTACTCACTCCAATTTTGGGAAGCGCGGATGGGCTTTGCGCATTTGGCACAAACACACAGCCGCAACGGTTGTAGCTTTATACAGCCTGTTGATATCTTAAGGACCTAACTGGTCACACCTGGGAGTAAATGTCATGTAGAGATTGTTTTTACATGACATTACAGCTGAACATATAGCTTTCATCCACAAACCAACGTGGGAGAGCCCGAAGACGCATGTGCCAGACGCACATAGGCATGCGTAAAACCAATTTTGACCACTTCATACTGTTTATTTGCTTTCTTTTAGTTAACTTTCGTTTCTTTTGGATTCTTGTGCGTGTTATGGAGCCGTTTTGGTCCATGTTTGTAAGCCTTTTTTTCCTGGATTAAATTTTCGGAAGTTGAAACAAGTGGCATTGGAGTGTGTGATTGAAAACCACCGCGGACTGCTTCTCCTCCTCCAGTTGCCGAGACTTTGTGTTTTTAATAACCCTTGTCTATAAACATGTGTTAAACATATAAATTGCATGAACAGAAAGAAGGGACTCACCTATTGAGTAACACACATTTCCTTATACGGAAAGCCTTGTCGGAATGGTGGGACATTTGAACGTCAGAATAGCGGGATGTCGCAATGGTGGGATGTCGGAATGGTGGGACGTTTGCATGTCGGAATGGTGGTATGTCGGAATGGTGGGATGTCGGAATAGCGGGATGTCGGAATGGCGGGATTTCGGAATGGGTGTTGCCACCCCCTTCATCATATACACAGTTATTTATACATCACCTTCCACCATGAAGCGTTGTCCCTTTTTGTTTCTCTCTTTGTTCTTAAAATGCTGTTATGCATGTCTAAACCAATCCATTAAATTAGATCATTTTGGCAGTAAAGCGATCTACAATGTGCTTGGTCGCAAAGCTGCTCATCTGTGGTAAACAGCTCTTCAGAAAGGCATTCTTCAATTGATTTCACTAATTCTATGTAATAATTTTGTGATTTCCTACAAAACTACACTTCTTCTCCCATCTGTCTGAGTATTTAATATTGTCTGGGTCCCGTTAAAACATGTATTTTTCCCATCTAATTCCTTGTTTGCTTTAAAACAAGTATTCCCCATTTTCTATCCCTTCAGTAGCCAACCAGTTTGTATGGAGTACACTGGAGAAACTTGACTGATCAGTAAAACACTGCTTTTGTTGTCACCGCAAGGCTTCCCCCGTCGGTTGTTTCACTGAGACACTACTGAGTAACTATAACTCAACACAGTTTATACACATAACATTCCTATACATACTAACAAACAAACAAACAATTATTTATCGCAATTTTCTCATCTCTGTTTGAACGTACACCCAGGTAAATATTCCTGTAGTCTTCTCATACCGACTATGGACCTATTCATTGTTTAACTTCACTGTTTTGCAAATCCTAATTGAATATTACACATTGACATTGAACTTTACTTGATAAGCAGGTCTTCATTGCATTCAGCAGCCTATATGTGAGCATCTATGTGTAAGCTGTTCTTCTTTGCATTTATCAGCAGCAAGCAATTCTTCATTGCACATGCATATGAAAATAGTAAAACAATTCCAATGCGTTAGCGAAACCTTCTATATCAGGAGTGTCCATCATGATGCTGGGAATAGAACCTCTTTCCTAGAATAGTTCAACCTTCATTACTCAACTGATTATAACTCCGCAATGAGCACATTTCAAAGTATCATTCCTCTACATGTATTCAAAAATCTATGTGTAAATGTTTAATATTTCTTATATTTGTTGATGTCATTCTGTGTGCATGTGGCCTAAACCCAATCTCTGTGTGGCAATTTTAATTTAAACAAGTTGAACTCTGCCTCTGATCATTTAAAAAAGGTGTGTACCAATATCAACCTTTCTCAGGTAATTACTGATCCTACAAAACCAAAGAGATCCTTCAAGGTTGTCCCTGATTGGCTCAATCTTAACAAATCAAAGGTAGAAAATCCGCAGTATCTGAACTTGGTGTTAGTTATCACTGCTCAATAGCCTGTATCAGAATTGCAAAAATGAAAACATTAGGTCCACGCTTGGTATCCAGATCCTGAAACATCTCCATGAGCAGGCTTTTTTTTAACTGATCTGTTGAATAGTTATATGACACTGTTAAAATCCCAGATGAAGATGTAGCACTTGACCATTTTTGTAAATCTTCTAATTCCATAGTTGATAAACACGCCCCTTTTAAAAAGTATAGAACTTAGAACAGGTCTATCCCTGGCTTTCGGCAGAACTGTCTTCTTTACTTTTTTTTCCCCTTGTCCTGTTCAGCATTATGTCAGAAGAATTGTAGTCTGAAAACCTTTGATGCCAAACAGATTTGTTTTGCCAAGGGAAGTTTTATAAATGTAAAGCTCCCCTTGATGCCCATTTATTTATTTCTGTTTACAATAAATGACATGAACTGAAATGAACCGGACCGGGGGACAAGGAAAGAAGAAGAGGAAAGAAGAGGAAACAGAACAAAAATAGAAACAAAAACCAGACAACCAGCTGCTACACCTGTAAAAAACAAAACAGACAACAATCCATGGCCTATGAGGGGAATCCAGCCTTAGCGCCACCAGGAGCACCTGAAAGCAGACAAGCAGAGAAAAAAAAAACACACAAACAAACAAAAACAAGCACAAGAAGCGGCAATCGCATACAACACAGCTGTGGATATAGATGACCTGAGACGACATGATAATACATCAACTGCTTAGTGACCATGCTACTGGACTAATGAATGTGTGTGTGTGTGTGTGAGAACATGCAACACCCATGGCACAGGACCTACATGATAACCGTGCTTAGTTATGAGTGTATAAGCAAACAGGGCCACAATCCACAGCCCCCCCCCCCCCAAGCAATCAGAAGCAGGCAGAGAGGGCCACAAGACCCAGGCTGGCAGCCCCCACAGAGCACAGAACCCAGGCAGCCCACCGCAGGGGCAACCACGCATCCACCCAGAAGACTGCAGAGGAAGCCCCCGGAAAGAGCCCCCATAAGCATAGGGCAGAGGCACTCCGGGAACCAGGGGTAACAGCCCACCGACCCCGCCAGGCCCCAGCCGCCCAGACATGGGCCGTGCACTGGACCTTGGCCCCAGGAGCCCGGCCCCACCCAATACCCAGGAGGGCCAAGCGCCCCAGACAGCCACAAAGTGGGTCAGCGCCTGCCCCAGCGCCCCTGGCCAAGTGCCCTGGGAGTCAAGACGTGCCCACAGGTGGGTGAAGTCGCGAGAGGCAACGCTGATGCCCCATCGGGAGAAACACAGGCAGGCCAGGCGACAGCAAGTCCCAGATCCAGGCCCAATCATTACCACACACACTTTCACGTCCCATACATCCACACATCCACACATCCTACCTCCCTCGACTCTGCTGGGGTGTAGTGCAGCGGGCACACCAGGAGGCCAGCAACCCCCCAGCCACCACAGACCCCGAACCAGCAGAACAATTAATTAATCCTCCTGGCCCCTCCTGCCCCGAACAGACACCAGGAAGCAGGGGTGTGCGAAGAAGACCCCTCCCCTCACCCTTCTGGCTCTTCAATATTTTCTAATAGTGAGCAATTAAAATTGAGGGGCAGCCAAACTTGTAGAACTGGGAGCGCGGCACTCTGGGCAGCCTACATACCCAAAGAGCCCCGCCCACCAGATGCCACTCAGTGTAACCACCCCCCAAGACCTAATGTGTGTGTGTGAGTGTGTTTGATAAGTAGTAATGTCTAAGGTGTAATTAAAACAGGGGCAGGGAACTGCAGAGTGCAACCAAAGGGGACCACCTACGTGGCCCCATCCACTACACCCCACCGAACACACACGCCCCCAAAACCCTTCATGTGTGAGTGTGTGCTGTGTACAGGAGCCAGAAGGGAGAGGGGTATGGGGATATATACCGGGGGAGCTACTCTCCCCCAGAGAGGGCAGCCAGGGACTGGCTGCAATAGGCATCCCCGCTACCTGGGAGCCAACAATGGGCAGGAGGGCCTGATGTCCACCAGGCTCGGGGCCTGCAGCGACCATATTCCGGGAGCTACTGTACCCCCAGAAGGTACCCATCCCGCCCCACCCCACTCAACCCAACCCCACCCAGGAGGACCTCTACAAAAAACAAACAAACAACATCAAAAAACAAACAAACAAACCACCCGGTCACACCATTCGCAGCAGCCCGGGCCTGAGACCCACCATCACCCAGCAACCCACCACCACCACTATGTGATAAAACTAATCAGAGGGGACCAGAGAGAATGAAATTCAGCCAATTGATGTTTTGAGGAGGCAGACATTGTTTCCATGCTAATATAATCTAAAAGAAAATTTCTAAACTGGTTAATACACAGATTGTTCTTCGCTTTCCAGTTCATGAGAATAGTTTTCTTTGCGATACATAACACTGTGACAACCATGTGTGCTGAGTTAATTTCCATGTTGATGTTGTCTAAGTCAACCAGTATGCACAGTGTGGGGCATGCAGGGATGCTACACTTTAGCCATGTTGATAGGTCCTCACAGACTTCAAGCCAGAACTTCTGGACAGGCGCAGAAAACCACAAAGCGTGTGCATAATCATCAGGTGTGTTATCTGTGCAATGTGAGCAGATGTTTGAGTGTGTTAGACCCATCCTGAACATCCTTTGTCCTGTATAGTGTGTTCTATGAAGGATTTTGTATTGTATGAGCTGTAAATTAGGATTTCGAGTCTTTATGAAGGTGTTCAAACATATTTGTGGTTAGAAGCTATGACCAGAACTGATGGATAAATCTGCCTCCCATTTTGAGGATGGAAGAGACATTGTGTCATCTATCTTAGACAATAATTTATATATTTTTGATAGTAGTTTTGGGGTACAGATGCTTAGAAATTCTGCTACCCTAGTCGGGGGTTGTAAGTCTGGTTGGTGGAGGATATATCCATCCATCCATCCATCATCTGCCGCTTATCCGGGGGTCGGGTCGCGGGGGCAGCAGCTTGAGCAGAGAAACTCAGACGTCTCTGTCCCCGGCCACTTCCTCCAGCTCTTCCGGGGGGACCCCGCGGCGTTCCCAGGCCAGCCGAGAGACATAGTCTCTCCAACGTGTCCTGGGTCTCCCCCGGGGTCTCCTCCCAGTGGGACGTGCCCGGAACAGCTCTCCAGGGAGGCGCCCAGGGGGCATCCTAACCAGATGCCCGAGCCACCTCATCTGACTCCTCTCAATGCGGAGGAGCAGCGGTTCTACTCCGAGCCCCTCCCGGATGACTGAGCTTCTCACCCTATCTCTAAGGGAGAGCCCAGACACCCTGCGGAGGAAACCCATTTCGGCCGCTTGTATTCGCGATCTTGTTCTTTCGGTCACTACCCACAACTCGTGACCATAGGTGAGGATGGGAACGTAGATTGACCAGTAAGTAGAGAGCTTCGCCTTCTGGCTCAGCTCCCTCTTCACAACGACGGGTCGGTGCAGAGCCTGCAACACTGCAGGCGCCGCACCGATCCGCCCGTCAATCTCCCGCTCCATTCGTCCGTCACTCGTGAACAAGACCCCGAGATACTTGAACTCCTCCTCTTGGGGAAGGATCTCATTCCCGACCCGGAGAGAGCATTCCACCCTTTTCCGGCTGAGAACCATAGTCTCGGATTTGGAGGTGCTGATTCTCATCCCAGCCGCTTCACACTCGGCTGCGAATCACTCCAGTGAGAGCTGAAGGTCACGGCCTGACGACGCTAACAGAACCACATCATCTGCAAAAAGCAGAGACCCGATTCTGCGGTCGCCAAATGGGACACCCTCAACGCCCTGGCTCCGCCTAGAAATTCTGTCCATAAAAGTTAGGAACAGAATCGGTGACAAAGGGCAGCCCTGACGGAGTCCAACTCTCACCGGAAACGTATCCGACTTACTGCCGGCAATGCGGACCAAACTCTGGCACCGGTCATACAGAGACCGAACGGCCCCTATCAAGGGGTCCGGCACTCCATATTCCCGGAGCACCCCCCACAGGACTCCACGAGGGACACGGTCGAACGCTTTCTCCAAGTCCACAAAACACATGTAGACTGGTTGGGCGAACTCCCATGCACCCTCCAGGATCCTGCCGAGGGTATAGAGCTGGTCCACTGTTCCACGGCCAGGACGAAAGCCACACTGCATCTCCTGAATCTGAGGCTCGATTATCCGACGGATCCTCCTCTCCAATACCCCCGAATAGACCTTACCAGGGAGGCTGAGGAGTGTGATACCCCTATAGTTGGAACACACCCTCCGGTCCCCCTTTTTAAAGAGGGGGACCACCACCCCAATCTGCCAGTCCAGAGGCACTGTCCCCGATGTCCACACGATACTGCAGAGGCGTGTCAGCCAAGACAGCCCTACAACATCCAGAGCCTTGAGAAACTCAGGACGGACCTCATCCACCCCCGGGGCCTTGCCACCGAGGAGCTTTTTAACCACCTCGGCAACCTCAGCCCCAGAAATGGGAGGCCCCGTCTCCGAGCTCTCCGACTCTGCCTCTTCCGAGCACGTGTTGGTAGGATTGAGGAGTTCCTCGAAGTACTCCCCCCACCGACTCACAACATCCCTAGTTGAGGTCAGCAAAGCCCCGTCCCCACTGTAAACAGTGTTGACTGTGAGCCGCTCCCCCCCCCCCCCCTGAGACGCCGGATGGTGGACCAGAATCTTTTCGAGGCCGTCCGGAAATTTTTCTCCATGGTCTCACCGAACTCCTCCCAGGCCCGAGTTTTTGCCTCAGCAACAGCCGAAGCCGTGGCCCGTCTGGCCCGTCGGTACCTATCAGCTTCTTCCAGGGTCCCACTGGCCAAAAAGACCCGATAGGACTCCTCCTTCTTCAGCTTGACGGCTTCCCTCACCACTGGTGTCCACCAGCAGGTTCGAGGGTTGCCGCCACGACAGGCACCGACCACCTTACGGCCACAACTCCGACCAGCTGCCTCGGCAATGGAGTCACGGAACATGGCCCATTCGGACTCAATGTCCCCCACCTCAAATATGGTTGAAGCTCTGCCGGAGGTGGGAGTTAAAGCTCCTTCTGACGGGGGATTCTGACAAACGCTCCCAGCAGACCCTCACAATACGTATGGGCCTGCCAGGTCTGATCGGCATCCTCCCCCACCAGCGGAGCCAACTCACCACCAGGTGGTGATCAGTTGACAGCTCCGCCCCTCTCTTCACCCGAGTGTCCAGGACATACGGCCGCAAGTCCGATGATACAACCACAAAGTCGATCATCGAACTGCGGCCAAGGGTGTCCTGGTGCCAAGTGCACATATGGACACCCTTATGCCTGAACATGGTGTTCGTTATGGACAGTCTATGACTGGCACAGAAGTCCAACAACATAACACCACTCTGATTCAGATCGGGGGGGCCGTTCCTCCCAATCACACCCCTCCAGGTCTCACTGTCATTGCCCACGTGAGCATTGAAGTCCCCCAGCAGAATGAGGGAGTCTCCGGTAGGAGCATTCTCCAGTGCCTCCCCCAGAGACTCCAAAAAGGGTAGGTACTCTGAACTGCTGTTTGGCGCATAGGCACAAACAACAGTCAGGACTCGTCCCCCCACCCAAGGCGGAGGGACGCTACCCTCTCGTTCACTGGGGTAAACCCCAATGTACTGGCACACAGCCGGGGGGCAATAAGTATGCCCACACCTGCTCTGCGCCTCTCACCACGGGCAACTCCAGAGTGGAAGAGAGTCCAACCCCTCTCAAGAGTACTGGTTCCAGATCCCAAGCCGTGCGTCGAGGTGAGTCCGACTATATCTAACGGTCTGATGAAGTTTCAACAATAAACAACAAACTTTGTATTATGAGAAAGAACCAGACTCATTCTTTAGGAATCCGAAAATAAGCTCTATTTTACGAGTTATGCACGAATTCGGATTCTCCTATAAAACGAATTCCTTAACTCAAACCAAGTTAAGACTGCTTTGTCGTTCATATTTATTCATGTCTAATCAAGTTTCAATGATAAACAACGTTGTACTTTGTAGAATGAGAAAGAACTTCTTCAGCAATAAGCATCTCTCGACAAATGACGAAATACAGATTTTGCTATAAAATTAATTGCTATCAGCCTGACTTAAAACTGTTTGTCTTCCTTATTTATCCACTTCAAATCAAGTTTCAACAATTAAAAAAATTTTGTAGTTTGAGAAAGAACAACTTAATCTTGAGCAATCAGTATAAAAAGAGGGTAAGCAAAGGTGCGAATGTCAAACCATACATGATCAAAACAGGGAGCGGCGGTGTTTGGCTGAGACAAGGTGTGAATGTCCACCCATAATTAATGAAAAGCGGGCAACAAGTAGGTTCGAATGCCCAACCATACATCATCAAAAGCAGGAGTGGATATGTTCGGCTACAAGAAGGTTTGAACGTCTGACCATAGTTTGTAAAAAGCAGGTAAGAAAAGGTTTGACTGCCCGAACATACACCATCAAAAGAGGGAGCGGAGGTGTTCCGCTGTAAGAAGGTGTGAATGTCCGACCATAGTTGGTAAAAAACGGGTAAGAAAAGGTTAAAATACCCGACTGTACACAATCAATAGCGGGAGCGGAGTTGTTCGGCTACTAAAAGATGTGAAAGTCCGACTATGGTTTGTAAAAAGCGGGTAAGAAAAGGTGCGAATGCCCGAAAATGTATGATCAAAAGAGGGAGCGGAGGTGTTCGGCTGCAAGAAGGTGTGAATGTACACCCATAATTACTGAAAAATGGGTAAGAAAAGGTGCGAATCCCTAACTATACATAATCAAAAGCAGGAGTGGATGTGTTCGGCTCCAAGAAGGGTTGAATGTCTGACCATAGTTTGTAAAAAGCAGGTAAGAAAAGGTTTGACTGCCCGAACATACACCATCAAAAGAGGGAGCGGAGGTGTTCCGCTGTAAGAAGGTGTGAATGTCCGACCATAGTTGGTAAAAAGCGGGTAAGAAAAGGTTAAAATACCCGACTGTACACAATCAATAGCGGGAGCGGAGTTGTTCGGCTACAAGAAGGTGTGAAAGTCCAACCATGGTTTGTAAAAAGCGGGTAAGAAAAGGTTCGAATGCCCGACAATGTATGATCAAAAGAGGGAGCGGAGGTGTTCGGCTGCAAGAAGGTCTGAATGTCCAACCATAATTTTTAAAAACCGGGAAGGAAAGGCTCGAAAGCCCGACTATACACCATCAAAAGCGGGAGCAGAGTGGTTCAGCTGCAAGAAGGTCTGAGTGTCCATCAATAATTGCTTTAAAACATGAAAGAAAATTTTCGAATATCATCCGCACATGATCATAAGAAGGAGAGGAGGTGTTCAGCTGTAAGAAGGTGTGAATGTCCACCCATAATTCCTGAAAAATGGGTAAAAAAAGGTGCGAATGCCCAACCATACATTATCAAAAGCAGGTGTGAATGTCAGATCATAATTTGCAAAAAGCTGATGAAAAAGGGTGAGAATGCCCGACTATACACCATCAAATGCGGGAGCGGAGGTGTTCGGCTCTGAGTAGGTGTGAATGTCCGACCATAATTGCTGAAAAATGTGTTAGAAAAGGAAAGAATGCCGGACCATACATCATCAAAAGCGAGAGAGGTGGTGTTCGGCTGCAAAAAGGTGTAAATGTTCGACTAAAGTTTGTAAAAAGCGGGTAAGACATGGTGCGAATGCCTGACAAGGTATGATCAAAAGCAGGAGCGGAGGTGTTCAGCTGCAAGAAGGTCTAAATGTCCATCAATAATTGCTAGAAAACATGAAAGAAAATTTTTGAAAATCAAACCGCACATGATCATGAGTGGATGTGTTCGGTTACAAGAAGGTTTGAATGTCCGAGCATAGTTTGTAAAAAGCGGGTAAGAAAAGGTTCGAATGCCCAAACATACACCATCAAAAGAGGGAGCGGAGGTGTTCCGCTGTAAGAAGGTGTGAATGTCCGACCATAGTTGGTAAAAAGTGGGTAAGAAAAGGTTAAAATACCCGACTTTACACAATCAATAGGGGGAGCGGAGTTGTTCGGCTACAAGAAGGTGTGAAAGTCCAACCATGGTTTGTAAAAAGCTGGTAAGAAAAGGTTCGAATGCCCGAATATATACCATCAAAAGCGGAAGCGGAGGTGTTCGGCTGCAAGAAGGTGTGAACGTCCGACCAAAGTTGGCAAAAAGCAGTAAAGAAAAGGTTCGAATATCCAAACATAATTAAAAGCGAGAGAGATTGTGTTCAGCTGCAAGTAGGTGTGAATATCCAGCCATAATCACTCACAAACGGGTAAGAAAATGTAGTATTGCCAGACCATACATGATCAAAACAGGGAGCAGAGGTGGTTTAGCTGCAAAAAGGGGTGAATGTCCAACTAAAGTTCAAATATATTAACAAAAGCGGGAGGAGAGGTCTTCGGATTAGAGTGGTTGAAATATCCAACCATAATCTATAAAATGCGGTGAAAAAAAAAGGTGTGAAGGAATGAATTTTATAGCAAAATCCGAAATCATGCATAACTCCGCAAAAGGAACGTATTGCTCAACCAAAGGGATGCTTCTTTCTCATTCAGGGTAATATGAGGAACTTTATGCTTGATACATTTTAGACATGGATAACTATGAAGGACAAAGCAATTTTAACTTGGTTTGAGCAAAGCAATTCATTTTATAGGAAAATCCGAAATCGTGCAGGACTCATGAAAGTAAGCTTATTCTCGGATTCCTGATCCTCCAGTGTTGCTCTTTCCTATACTGCAAAATACAGCCTTGTTCTTTGTTGAAATCGATATAGACATTGATAAATATGAAGGACAAAGCAGTTTCCACTTTGTTTGAGTGAAGGAATTAATTTTATAGCAAAATCCCAAATCAAGCAGAACGTATGAAAATAAGCGTGTTTTCGGATTCCTGATCCTTCAGTGTTGCTATTTCTTCTACTGCAAAATACAATGTTGTTCTTTGTTGAAGTAAATCTAGACATTGATAAATATGAAGGACAAAGCAGTTTTCACTTGGTTTGAGTGAAGGAATTCATTTTATACATAAAATCCCAAATCATGCAGAACGTATGAAAAGAAGCTTATTCTCGGATTCCTGATCCTTCAGTGTTGCTTTTTCTTCTACTGCAAAATACAATGTTGTTCTTTGTTGAAGTCAATCTAGACATTGATAAATATGAAGGACAAAGCAGTTTTAACTTGGTTTGAGTGAAGGAATTCATTTTATAAATAAAATCCCAAATCATGCAGAACGTATGAAAATAAGATAATTCTTGGATTACTGATCCTTCAGTGTTGCTCTTTCTTCTACTGCAAAATCCAGTGTTGTTCTTTGTTGAAGTCAATCTAGACATTGATAAATATGAAGGACAAAGCAGTTTTAACATAGTTTGAGTGAAGGCATTCATTTATAGTAAAATCAATAATCGTGCAGATCTCATGAAAATAAGCTTATTCTCGGATTCCTAAAACTTTTGATTTGCTCTTTCTTTACTGCAAAGTACAATGTTGTTCTTTGTTGAAGTCGATCTAGACATTGATAAATATGAAGGACAAAGCAGTTTTCACTTGGTTTGAGTGAAGGATTTGCAGCTGAAAACCTCCCGCTCCCGCTTTTGATTGTGTATAGTCGGGCTTTCGAGCCTTTTCTTACCCGGTTTTTAGAAATTATGGTTGGACATTCAGACCTTGCAGCCGAAGACCTCCACTCCCTCTTTTGATCATACATTGTCGGGCATTGGCACCTTGTCTTACCCGCTTTTTACAAACTATAGACATTCACACCTTGCAGATGAACCACCTCAGCTCCCTGTTTTGATCATGTGTGGTCTGGCAATACTACCTTTTCTTACCCGTTTGTGAGTAATTATGGCTGGACATTCACACCTACTTGCAGTCGAACAGCTCTGCTCCCGCTTTTGATGGTATATATTCGGGCATTCGAACCTTTTCTTAACTGCTTTTTGCAAACTTTGGTCGGACGTTCACACCTTCTTGTAGCCGAACACCTCCGCTTCCGCTTTTGATGGTATATATCCGGGCATTCGAACCTTTTCTTAGCAGCTTTTTACAAACCATGGTTGAACTTTCACACCTTCTTGTAGCCGAACACCTCCGCTCCCGCTTTTGATGGTGTATAGTCAGGCATTTGAACCTTTTCTTACCCGCTTTTTACAAACTATGGTCGGACATTCAAACCTTGTAGCCGAACACCTCCGCTACCTCTTTTGATCATACATTGTCGGGCATTCGCACCTTTTCTTACCCGTTTTTTACAAACCATGGTCGGACTGTCACACATTCTTGTAGCCAAACACATCCGCTCCCGCTATTGATTGTGTACAGTCGGGTATTTTAACCTTTTCTTACCCGTTTTTTACCAACTATGGTCGGACATTCACACCTTCTTACAGCGGAACACCTCCGCTCCCTCTTTTGATGGTGTATGTTTGGGCATTCGAACCTTTTCTTACCCGCTTTTTACAAACTATGCTCGGACATTCAAACCTTCTTGTAGCCGAACACATCCACTCCTGCTTTTGATGATGTATGGTTGGGCATTCAAACCTACTTGTTGCCCGCTTTTCATTAATTTTGGGTAGACATTCACACCTTGTCACAGCCAAACACCTCCGCTCCTTGTTTTGATCATGTATGGTTGGACATTCGCACCTTTTCTCACCCGCTTTTTGCCAACTATGGTCGGCTGTTCACAGCTTCCTCTCCACCATACTTGTATGGTGGGATATTCACACCCACTTGCATCCGAAGACCTTTTGTTGATATTTAGTCGGCCATTCGCAGCTTACCCGCTTTTGGCAAACTATGGCCTTCATGCAGCCAAACACCTCTGATCTCGCTTTTGATGATTTAAGGTTGGGCATTCAGACCTTGCTTCACCTGCTTTTCACCAAATATAGTCGGACATTAACAACTTCTTGCAGCCGAACACTTCCGCTCCACCTTTTAGTGTTCTATCACACCTTTTTTTTCACCGCATTTTATAGATTATGGTTGGAAATTCTCAACCACTCTCATCCGAAGACCTCTCCTCCCGCTTTTGTTAATATATTTGAACTTTAGTCGGACATTCACACCTTCTTGCAGCTGAACCACCTCCGCTCCCTGTTTTGATCATGTATGGTCTGGCAATACTACCTTTTCTTACCCGTTTGTGAGTAATTATGGCTGGACATTCACACCTACATGCAGCCGAACACCACCTCTCCCGCTTTTGATGATGTATGGACCGGCATTCTTACCTTTTCTAACACATTTTTCAGCAACTATGGTCGGAGATTCACACTTACTCACAGCCGAACAACTCCGCTCCCGCATTTGATGGTGTATAGTCGGGCATTCTCACCCTTTCTCATCAGCTTTTTGCAAATTATGATCTGACATTCACACCTGCTTTTGATAATGTATGGTTTGGCATTCGCACCTTTTCTTACCCATTTTTCAGTAATTATGGGTGGACATTCACACCATCTTGCAGCTGAACACCTCCTCTCCCGCTATTGATTGTGTACAGTCGGGTATTTTAACCTTTTCTTACCCGCTTTTTACCAAATATGGTCGGACATTCACACCGTCTTACAGCGGAACACCTCTGCTCCCGCTTTTGATGGTGTATAGTCAGGCGCTTTTACAAACTATGGTCGGACATTCAAACCTTCTTGTAGCCGAAAACCTCCGCTCCCTCTTTTGATTATACATTGTTGGGCATTCGCACCTTATTTACAAACTATAGTCAGACATTCACACCTTGCAGCTGAGCCACCTCAGCTCCCTGTTTTGATAGTGTATGTTCGGGCATTCGAACCTATTCCTACCCCCTTTTTACAAACTATGCTCGGAGATTCACACCTACTCACAGCCGAACAACTCCGCTCCCGCATTTGATGATGTCTTGTCCGGCATTCTAGTCTCTTCTAACACATTTTTCAGCAATTATGGTTGGACATTCACACCTACTCACAGCCGAACACTTTCGCTCCCACATTTGATGGTGTATAGCCGGGCATTCTCACCCTTTCTCATCAGCTTTTTGCAAATTATGATCCGACATTCACACCTACTTGCAGTCAAACAGCTCTGCTCCCGCTTTTGATTATGTTTGGTTGGATATTCGAACCTTTTCTTAACTGCTTTTTACAAACTTTGGTCGGACGTTCACACCTTCTTGCAGCCGAACACATCCACTTCCACTTTTGATGGTATATATTCGGGCATTCGAACCTTTTCTTACCCGCTTTTTACAAACCGTGGTCGGACTCTCACACCTTCTTGTAGCCAAACAACTCCGCTCCCGCTATTGATTGTGTACAGTCGGGTATTTTAACCTTTTCTTACCCGCTTTTTACCAACTATGGTCGGACATTTACACCCTCTTACAGCGGAACACCTCCGCTCCCTCTTTTGATGGTGTATGTTTGGGCATTCGAACCTTTTCTTACCCGCTTTTTACAAACTATGGTCGGACATTCAAACCTTCTTGTAGCCGAACACATCCACTCCTTCTTTTGATGATGTATGGTTGGGCATTTTCACCTTTTCTTACCCATTTTTCAGTAATTATGGGTGGACATTCACACCTTCTTGCAGCTGAACAACTCCTCTCCCGCTTATGATCATGTGCGGTTTGATATTCGAAGATTTTCTTTCATGTTTTAAAGCAATTATTGATGGACATTCAAATCTTCTTGTAGCCGAACACATCCACTCCTGCTTTTGATGATGTATGGTAACCTTTTCTTACCCGCTTTTTACAAACTATGGTCGGACATTCAAACCTTCTTGTAGCCAAAACCCTCCGCTCCCTCTTTTGATCATACATTGTCGGGCATTCGCACCTTATCTTACCCGCTTTTTACAAACTATAGTCAGACATTCACACCTTGCAGCTGAACCAGCTCCGCTCCCTTTTTTGATCATGTATGGTCTGGCAATACTACCTTTTCTTACCCGTTTGTGAGTAATTAATCCCAAAATATTGAGCATAAAATAAGTCTTCATGCTGATGATGTATTACTTTTCCTTCAGAACTCACAGACGTCTCTCAGTCACACGATCACACTCATAAATAAATTCTCAGCACTTTCTGACTACTCTATCAACTGGTCTAAGACCACAGTTCTGCCCATTAACTGTAGGGTACATAATATACCTGCGATCACTTTACAGTCAGGAAATATTAGATATTTAGGCATAAACATTTCCTCCAGGCTCTCAGAGCTAACAAAGCTAAATTATGTGCAAATATTAAAGACAGTAGAGGACGATCTCTCGTTGGAAGTCCTTACCTATATCACTTATGGGGAGAGTTACATCCATTAAAATGATGATACTACCAAAAGTTAACTATTTGTTCTCAATGATCCCCATAAAACCATCTGCTACTTGGTTTAAGTCACTAGATTCATGCATCTCCAAATTTCTGTGGAAAAACAAACCACCACGTATTAGTTTAAAAACCCTACAGAAGACCAAGGACAGTGGTGGATTAGATTTACCTCATTTTCAGCACTATTCCTTAGACAATAGGTTACAATATATATCAAAATGGTTTAAACCTTGTTGTTGTCACAGTTCCCAGAGACGTTGTAATCGTTGAGGATTCTATATTCACCCCCTCATTAGAGGCACGTAATGCAGATTGATGACACTGAATCTTCTTCTCTGTTCATTGCTGGCATCATTCCCAGCATCGTAAGTGTTCGTGGCATTGTTAGCCTCTTCTTCTGGATCTTGATATCGAGAATCCTTTTGTATTTCTGGTTTGTCAGTCCTCTGTCTTCGTTCACCGGAGTCTTTGTCTTTTTGTCCTTGAGTTTGGTGATTTTTTCTTCTTTTGATGCCTTGACACAATGTGACAGGTGATACCACGTGGGAGATCCTGTAACTTGGATTGCTGTCCCTGTGCTGCGAAATGGCTGTGCTGCTCAAATGGTCTCTCCTTCATCATGGTTACATGCTGCCATTCCGACATCTCGCCATTCCGACATGGGTGTCCAATTGTCGGAATGGCGACACTTAATTTTTTATCAAACGTCCCACCATTCTGACACTTTTTTCCTCCTATGGTCGGAATGGCGGTATGTTTTTTCTTTTTTTTAACATACCGCCATTCCGACAGTTCCTTTTAATAGCCTATTTTTTACCCAAAACATTTTGCACTAATGATATGCCGGCGCAAAGACGCCCTAAAGTTTGGCGCACAAGCTTTGCACATGCAGAGGCCACAGCCTCGCAAACAAACTTTAATAATCTATTATCAAAATCCCCTGAATTTCAAATATAAAAATACAGATATTAATGTAACTCTGGCGAGACTGAAACTGATTAAGCAGAAATACAGTGTCAGTGAGCTGTCACAGCAGCCAGCTGGAGCGGAGCTCTCCACAGAGCCCATGCGTCTTTTGCACGCTGTCATCATATGCAAAAGTAATAATTGCAATTACAGATATCACGGCTACTGCACAGGACACAGTTGCGAGCACTCTGCCTTGCCTTGCCAATAGGAGAAGATAGAAATGACAGCATAGAACGTATAAAACACAACAAAATGCAGTAAAAACGTTTATTCATGTTATTCACTCACTCCAATTTTGGGAAGCGCGGATGGGTTTTGCGCATTTGGCACAAACACACAGCCGCAACGGTTGTAGCTTTATACAGCCTGTTGATATCTTAAGGACCTAACTGGTCACACCTGGGACTAAATGTCATGTAGAGATTGTTTTTACATGACATTACAGCTGAACATATAGCTTTCATCCACAAACCAACGTGGGAGAGCCCGAAGACGCATGTGCCAGACGCACATAGGCATGCGTAAAACCAATTTTGACCACTTCATACTGTTTATTTGCTTTCTTTTAGTTAACTTTCGTTTCTTTTGGATTCTTGTGCGTGTTATGGAGCCGTTTGGTCCATGTTTGTAAGCCTTTTTTTCCTGGATTAAATTTTCGGAAGTTGAAACAAGTGGCATTGGAGTGTGTGATTGAAAACCACCGCGGACTGCTTCTCCTCCTCCAGTTGCCGAGACTTTGTGTTTTTAATAACGCTTGTCTATAAACATGTTAAACATATAAATTGCATGAACAGAAAGAAGGGACTCACCTGTTGAGTAACACACATTTCCTTATACGGAAAGCCTTGTCGGAATGGTGGGACATTTGAACGTCAGAATAGCGGGATGTCGCAATGGTGGGATGTCGGAATGGTGGGACGTTTGCATGTCGGAATGGTGGTATGTCGGAATGGTGGTATGTCGGAATGGTGGGATGTCGGAATAGCGGGATGTCGGAATGGTGGGATTTCGGAATGGGTGTTGCCACCCCCTTCATCATATACACAGTTATTTATACATCACCTTCCACCATGAAGCGTTGTCCCTTTTTGTTTCTCTCTTTGTTCTTAAAATGCTGTTATGCATGTCTAAACCAATCCATTAAATTAGATCATTTTGGCAGTAAAGCGATCTACAATGTTCTTGGTCGCAAAGCTGCTCATCTTTGGTAAACAGCTCTTCAGAAAGACATTCTTCAATTGATTTCACTAATTCTATGTAATAATTTTGTGATTTCCTACAAAACTACACTTCTTCTCCCATCTGTCTGAGTATTTAATATTGTCTGGGTCCCGTTAAAACATGTATTTTTCCCATCTAATTCCTTGTTTGCTTTAAAACAAGTATTCCCCATTTTCTATCCCTTCAGTAGCCAACCAGTTTGTATGGAGTACACTGGAGCAACTTGACTGATCAGTAAAACACTGCTTTTGTTGTCACCGCAAGGCTTCCCCCGTCGGTTGTTTCACTGAGACACTACTGAGTAACTATAACTCAACACAGTTTATACACATAACATTCATATACATACTAACAAACAAACAAACAATTATTTATCGCAATTTTCTCATCTCTGTTTCACCCAGGTAAATATTCCTGTAGTCTTCTCATACCGACTATGGACCCATTCATTGTTTAACTTCACTGTTTTGCAAATCCTAATTGAATATTACACATTGACATTGAACTTTACTTGATAAGCAGGTCTTCATTGCATTCAGCAGCCTATATGTGAGCATCTATGTGTAAGCTGTTCTTCTTTGCATTTATCAGCAGCAAGCAATTCTTCATTGCACATGCATATGAAAATAGTAAAACAATTCCAATGCGTTAGCGAAACCTTCTATATCAGGAGTGTCCATCATGATGCTGGGAATAGAACCTCTTTCCTAGAATAGTTCAACCTTAATTACTCAACTGATTATAACTCCGCAATGAGCACATTTCAAAGTATCATTCCTCTACATGTATTCAAAAATCTATGTGTAAATGTTTAATATTTCTTATATTTGTTGATGTCATTCTGTGTGCATGTGGCCTAAACCCAATCTCTGTGTGGCAATTTTAATTTAAACAAGTTGAACTCTGCCTCTGATCATTTAAAAAAGGTGTGTACCAATATCAACCTTTCTCAGGTAATTACTGATCCTACAAAACCAAAGAGATCCTTCAAGGTTGTCCCTGATTGGCTCAATCTTAACAAATCAAAGGTAGAAAATCCGCAGTATCTGAACTTGGTGTTAGTTATCACTGCTCAATAGCCTGTATCAGAATTGCAAAAATGAAAACATTAGGTCCACGCTTGGTATCCAGATCCTGAAACATCTCCATGAGCAGGCTTTTTTTTAACTGATCTGTTGAATAGTTATATGACACTGTTAAAATCCCAGATGAAGATGTAGCACTTGACCATTTTTGTAAATCTTCTAATTCCATAGTTGATAAACACGCCCCTTTTAAAAAGTATAGAACTTAGAACAGGTCTATCCCTGGCTTTCGGCAGAACTGTCTTCTTTACTTTTTTTTCCCCTTGTCCTGTTCAGCATTATGTCAGAAGAATTGTAGTCTGAATACCTTTGATGCCAAACAGATTTGTTTTGCCAAGGGAAGTTTTATAAATGTAAAGCTCCCCTTGATGCCCATTTATTTATTTCTGTTTACAATATATGACATGAACTGAACTGAACCGGACCGGGGGACAAGGAAAGAAGAAGAGGAAAGAAGAGGAAACAGAACAAAAATAGAAACAAAAACCAGACAACCAGCTGCTACACCTGTAAAAAACAAAACAGACAACAATCCATGGCCTATGAGGGGAATCCAGCCTTAGCGCCACCAGGAGCACCTGAAAGCAGACAAGCAGAGAAAAAACAAACACACAAACAAACAAAAACAAGCACAAGAAGCGGCAATCGCATACAACACAGCTGTGGATATAGATGACCTGAGACGACATGATAATACATCAACTGCTTAGTGACCATGCTACTGGACTAATGAATGTGTGTGTGTGTGTGTGAGAACATGCAACACCCATGGCACAGGACCTACATGATAACCGTGCTTAGTTATGAGTGTATAAGCGTACAGGGCCACAATCCACAGCCCCCCCCCCAAGCAATCAGAAGCAGGCAGAGAGGGCCACAAGACCCAGGCCACCAGCAGCCCCCACAGAGCACAGAACCCAGGCAGCCCACCGCAGGGGCAACCACGCATCCACCCAGAAGACTGCAGAGGAAGCCCCCGGAAAGAGCCCCCATAAGCATAGGGCAGAGGCACTCCGGGAACCAGGGGTAACAGCCCACCGACCCCGCCAGGCCCCAGCCACCCAGACATGGGCCGTGCACTGTACCTGGGCCCCAGGAGCCCGAGCGCCCCCAAACCCCCCGGCAGAGGCCCCACCCAATACCCAGGAGGGCCAAGCGCCCCAGACAGCCACAAAGTGGGTCAGCGCCTGCCCCAGCGCCCCTGGCCAAGTGCCCTGGGAGTCAAGACGTGCCCACAGGTGGGTGAAGTCGCGAGCAGTGGGGAGAGGCAACGCTGATGCCCCATCGGGAGAAACACAGGCAGGCCAGGCGACAGCAAGTCCCAGATCCAGGCCCAATCATTACCACACACACTTTCACGTCCCATACATCCACACATCCACACATCCTACCTCCCTCGACTCTGCTGGGGTGTAGTGCAGCGGGCACACCAGGAGGCCAGCAACCCCCCAGCCACCACAGACCCCGAACCAGCAGAACAATTAATTAATCCTCCTGGCCCCTCCTGCCCCGAGCAGACACCAGGAAGCAGGGGTGTGCGAAGAAGACCCCTCCCCTCACCCTTCTGGCTCTTCAATATTTTCTAATAGTGAGCAATTAAAATTGAGGGACAATGTAGACTGGTTGGGCGAACTCCCATGCACCCTCCAGGATCCTGCTGAGGGTATAGAGCTGGTCCACTGTTCCACGGCCAGGACGAAAGCCACACTGCATCTCCTGAATCCGAGGCTCGATTATCCGATGGATCCTCCTCTCCAATACCCCCGAATAGACCTTACCAGGGAGGCTGAGGAGTGTGATACCCCTATAGTTGGAACACACCCTCCGGTCCCCCTTTTTAAAGAGGGGGACCACCACCCCAATCTGCCAGTCCAGAGGCACTGTCCCCGATGTCCACGCGATACTGCAGAGGCGTGTCAGCCAAGACAGCCCTACAACATCCAGAGCCTTGAGAAACTCAGGACGGACCTCATCCACCCCCGGGGCCTTGCCACCGAGGAGCTTTTTAACCACCTCGGCAACCTCAGCCCCAGAAATGGGAGGCCCCGTCTCCGAGCTCTCCGACTCTGCCTCTTCCGAGCACGTGTTGGTAGGATTGAGGAGTTCCTCGAAGTACTCCCCCCACCGACTCACAACATCCCTAGTTGAGGTCAGCAAAGCCCCGTCCCCACTGTAAACAGTGTTGACTGTGAGCCGCTTCCCCCCCCCCTGAGACGCCGGATGGTGGACCAGAATCTTTTCGAGGCCGTCCGGAAATCGTTCTCCATGGTCTCACCGAACTCCTCCCAGGCCCGAGTTTTTGCCTCAGCAACCGCCGAAGCCATGGCCCGTCTGGCCCGTCGTACCTATCAGCTTCTTCCAGGGTCCCACTGGCCAAAAAGGCCCGATAGGACTCCTTCTTCAGCTTGACGGCTTCCCTCACCACTGGTGTCCACCAGCAGGTTTGAGGGTTGCCGCCACGACAGGCACCGACCACCTTACGGCCACAACTCCGACCAGCTGCCTCGGCAATGGAGTCACGGAACATGGCCCATTCGGACTCAATGTCCCCCACCTCAAATATGGTTGAAGCTCTGCCGGAGGTGGAAGTTAAAGCTCCTTCTGACGGGGGATTCTGACAAACGCTCCCAGCAGACCCTCACAATACGTTTGGGCCTGCCAGGTCTGATCGGCATCCTCCCCCACCAGCGGAGCCAACTCACCACCAGGTGGTGATCAGTTGACAGCTCCGCCCCTCTCTTCACCCGAGTGTCCAGGACATACGGCCGCAAGTCCGATGATACAACCACAAAGTCGATCATCGAACTGCGGCCAAGGGTGTCCTGGTGCCAAGTGCACATATGGACACCCTTATGCCTGAACATGGTGTTCGTTATGGACAGTCTATGACTGGCACAGAAGTCCAGGAATTCATTTTATACATAAAATCCCAAATCATGCAGAACGTATGAAAATAAGCTTATTCTCGGATTACTGATCCTTCAGTGTTGCTCTTTCTTCTACTGCAAAATCCAGTGTTGTTCTTTGTTGAAGTCAATCTAGACATTGATAAATATGAAGGACAAAGCAGTTTTAACATAGTTTGAGTGAAGGCATTCATTTATAGTAAAATCAATAATCGTGCAGAACTCATGAAAATAAGCTTATTCTCGGATTCCTAAAACTTTTGATTTGCTCTTTCTTTACTGCAAAGTACAATGTTGTTCTTTGTTGAAGTCGATCTAGACATTGATAAATATGAAGGACAAAGCAGTTTTCACTTGGTTTGAGTGAAGGATTTGCAGCTGAAAACCTCCTGCTCCCGCTTTTGATTGTGTATAGTCGGGCTTTCGAGCCTTTTCTTACCCGGTTTTTAGAAATTATGGTTAGACATTCAGACCTTACAGCCGAAGACCTCCACTCCCTCTTTTGATCATACATTGTCGGGCATTCGCACCTTGTCTTACCTGCTTTTTACAAACTATAGTCAGACATTCACACCTTGCAGCTGAACCACCTCAGCTCCCTGTTTTGATCATGTATGGTCTGGCAATACTACCTTTTCTTACCCGTTTGTGAGTAATTATGGCTGGACATTCACACCTACTTGCAGTCGAACAGCTCTGCTCCCGCTTTTGATGGTATATATTCGGGCATTCAAACCTTTTCTTAGCAGCTTTTTACCAACTATGGTCGGACATTTACACCTTCTTACAGCGGAACACCTCCGCTCCCTCTTTTGATGGTCTATGTTAGGGCATTCGAACCTTTTCTTACCCGCTTTTTACAAACTATGGTCGGACATTCAAACCTTCTTGTAGCCGAACACATCCACTCCTTCTTTTGATGATGTATGGTTGGGCATTTTCACCTTTTCTTACCCATTTTTCAGTAATTATGGGTGGACATTCACACCTTCTTGCAGCTGAACAACTCCTCTCCCGCTTATGATCATGTGCGGTTTGATATTCGAAGATTTTCTTTATTTGCAATTATTGATGGACATTCAAATCTTCTTGTAGCCGAACACATCCACTCCTGCTTTTGATGATGTATGGTAACCTTTTCTTACCCGCTTTTTACAAACTATGGTCGGACATTCAAACCTTCTTGTAGCCAAAACCCTCCGCTCCCTCTTTTGATCATACATTGTCGGGCATTCGCACCTTATCTTACCCGCTTTTTACAAACTATAGTCAGACATTCACACCTTGCAGCTGAACCACCTCCGCTCCCTTTTTTGATCATGTATGGTCTGGCAATACTACCTTTTCTTACCCGTTTGTGAGTAATTAATCCCAAAATATTGAGCATAAAATAAGTCTTTATGCTGATGATGTATTACTTTTCCTTCAGAACTCACAGATGTCTCTCAGTCACACGATCACACTCATAAATAAATTCTCAGCACTTTCTGACTACTCTATCAACTGGTCTAAGACCACAGTTCTGCCCATTAACTGTAGGGTCCATAATATACCTGCGATCACTTTACAGTCAGGAAATATTAGATATTTAGGCATAAACATTTCCTCCAGGCTCTCAGAGCTAAAAAGCTAAATTATGTGCAAATATTAAAGACAGTAGAGGACGATCTCTCGTTGGAAGTCCTTACCTATATCACTTATGGGGAGAGTTACATCCATTAAAATGATGATACTACCAAAAGTTAACTATTTGTTCTCAATGATCCCCATAAAACCATCTGCTACTTGGTTTAAGTCACTAGATTCATGCATCTCCAAATTTCTGTGGAAAAACAAACCACCACGTATTAGTTTAAAAACCCTACAGAAGACCAAGGACAGTGGTGGATTAGATTTACCTCATTTTCAGCACTATTCCTTAGACAATAGGTTACAATATATATCAAAATGGTTTAAACCTTGTTGTTGTCACAGTTCCCAGAGACGTTGTAATCGTTGAGGATTCTATATTCACCCCCTCATTAGAGGCACGTAATGCAGATTGATGACACTGAATCTTCTTCTCTGTTCATTGCTGGCATCATTCCCAGCATCGTAAGTGTTCGTGGCATTGTTAGCCTCTTCTTCTGGATCTTGATATCGAGAATCCTTTTGTATTTCTGGTTTGTCAGTCCTCTGTCTTCGTTCACCGGAGTCTTTGTCTTTTTGTCCTTGAGTTTGGTGATTTTTTCTTCTTTTGATGCCTTGACACAATGTGACAGGTGATACCACGTGGGAGATCCTGTAACTTGGATTGCTGTCCCTGTGCTGCGAAATGGCTGTGCTGCTCAAATGGTCTCTCCTTCATCATGGTTACATGCTGCCATTCCGACATCTCGCCATTCCGACATGGGTGTCCAATTGTCGGAATGGCGACACTTAATTTTTTATCAAACGTCCCACCATTCCGACACTTTTTTCCTCCTATGGTCGGAATGGCGGTATGTTTTTTGTTTTTTTTAACATACCGCCATTCTGACAGTTCCTTTTAATAGCCTATTTTTTACCCAAAACATTTTGCACTAATGATATGCCGGCGCAAATACGCCCTAAAGTTTGGCGCACAAGCTTTGCACATGCAGAGGCCACAGCCTCGCAAACAAACTTTAATAATCTATTATCAAAATCCCCTGAATTTCAAATATAAAAATACAGATATTAATGTAACTCTGGCGAGACTGAAACTGATTAAGCAGAAATACAGTGTCAGTGAGCTGTCACAGCAGCCAGCTGGAGCGGAGCTCTCCACAGAGCCCATGCGTCTTTTGCACGCTGTCATCATATGCAAAAGTAATAATTGCAATTACAGATATCACGGCTACTGCACAGGACACAGTTGCGAGCACTCTGCCTTGCCTTGCCAATAGGAGAAGATAGAAATGACAGCATAGAACGTATAAAACACAACAAAATGCAGTAAAAACGTTTATTCATGTTATTCACTCACTCCAATTTTGGGAAGCGCGGATGGGTTTTGCGCATTTGGCACAAACACACAGCCGCAACGGTTGTAGCTTTATACAGCCTGTTGATATCTTAAGGACCTAACTGGTCACACCTGGGACTAAATGTCATGTAGAGATTGTTTTTACATGACATTACAGCTGAACATATAGCTTTCATCCACAAACCAACGTGGGAGAGCCCGAAGACGCATGTGCCAGACGCACATAGGCATGCGTAAAACCAATTTTGACCACTTCATACTGTTTATTTGCTTTCTTTTAGTTAACTTTCGTTTCTTTTGGATTCTTGTGCGTGTTATGGAGCCGTTTGGTCCATGTTTGTAAGCCTTTTTTTCCTGGATTAAATTTTCGGAAGTTGAAACAAGTGGCATTGGAGTGTGTGATTGAAAACCACCGCGGACTGCTTCTCCTCCTCCAGTTGCCGAGACTTTGTGTTTTTAATAACGCTTGTCTATAAACATGTTAAACATATAAATTGCATGAACAGAAAGAAGGGACTCACCTGTTGAGTAACACACATTTCCTTATACGGAAAGCCTTGTCGGAATGGTGGGACATTTGAACGTCAGAATAGCGGGATGTCGCAATGGTGGGATGTCGGAATGGTGGGACGTTTGCATGTCGGAATGGTGGTATGTCGGAATGGTGGTATGTCGGAATGGTGGGATGTCGGAATAGCGGGATGTCGGAATGGCGGGATTTCGGAATGGGTGTTGCCACCCCCTTCATCATATACACAGTTATTTATACATCACCTTCCACCATGAAGCGTTGTCCCTTTTTGTTTCTCTCTTTGTTCTTAAAATGCTGTTATGCATGTCTAAACCAATCCATTAAATTAGATCATTTTGGCAGTAAAGCGATCTACAATGTGCTTGGTCGCAAAGCTGCTCATCTGTGGTAAACAGCTCTTCAGAAAGGCATTCTTCAATTGATTTCACTAATTCTATGTAATAATTTTGTGATTTCCTACAAAACTACACTTCTTCTCCCATCTGTCTGAGTATTTAATATTGTCTGGGTCCTGTTAAAACATGTATTTTTCCCATCTAATTCCTTGTTTGCTTTAAAACAAGTATTCCCCATTTTCTATCCCTTCAGTAGCCAACCAGTTTGTATGGAGTACACTGGAGCAACTTGACTGATCAGTAAAACACTGCTTTTGTTGTCACCGCAAGGCTTCCCCCGTCGGTTGTTTCACTGAGACACTACTGAGTAACTATAACTCAACACAGTTTATACACATAACATTCATATACATACTAACAAACAAACAAACAATTATTTATCGCAATTTTCTCATCTCTGTTTCACCCAGGTAAATATTCCTGTAGTCTTCTCATACCGACTATGGACCCATTCATTGTTTAACTTCACTGTTTTGCAAATCCTAATTGAATATTACACATTGACATTGAACTTTACTTGATAAGCAGGTCTTCATTGCATTCAGCAGCCTATATGTGAGCATCTATGTGTAAGCTGTTCTTCTTTGCATTTATCAGCAGCAAGCAATTCTTCATTGCACATGCATATGAAAATAGTAAAACAATTCCAATGCGTTAGCGAAACCTTCTATATCAGGAGTGTCCATCATGATGCTGGGAATACAACCTCTTTCCTAGAATAGTTCAACCTTCATTACTCAACTGATCATAACTCCGCAATGAGCACATTTCAAAGTATCATTCCTCTACATGTATTCAAAAATCTATGTGTAAATGTTTAATATTTCTTATATTTGTTGATGTCATTCTGTGTGCATGTGGCCTAAACCCAATCTCTGTGTGGCAATTTTAATTTAAACAAGTTGAACTCTGCCTCTGATCATTTAAAAAAGGTGTGTACCAATATCAACCTTTCTCAGGTAATTACTGATCCTACAAAACCAAAGAGATCCTTCAAGGTTATCCCTGATTGGCTCAATCTTAACAAATCAAAGGTAGAAAATCCGCAGTATCTGAACTTGGTGTTAGTTATCACTGCTCAATAGCCTGTATCAGAATTGCAAAAATGAAAACATTAGGTCCACGCTTGGTATCCAGATCCTGAAACATCTCCATGAGCAGGCTTTTTTTTAACTGATCTGTTGAATAGTTATATGACACTGTTAAAATCCCAGATGAAGATCTAGCACTTGACCATTTTTGTAAATCTTCTAATTCCATAGTTGATAAACACGCCCCTTTTAAAAAGTATAGAACTTAGAACAGGTCTATCCCTGGCTTTCGGCAGAACTGTCTTCTTTACTTTTTTTTCCCCTTGTCCTGTTCAGCATTATGTCAGAAGAATTGTAGTCTGAATACCTTTGATGCCAAACAGATTTGTTTTGCCAAGGGAAGTTTTATAAATGTAAAGCTCCCCTTGATGCCCATTTATTTATTTCTGTTTACAATATATGACATGAACTGAACTGAACCGGACCGGGGGACAAGGAAAGAAGAAGAGGAAAGAAGAGGAAACAGAACAAAAATAGAAACAAAAACCAGACAACCAGCTGCTACACCTGTAAAAAACAAAACAGACAACAATCCATGGCCTATGAGGGGAATCCAGCCTTAGCGCCACCAGGAGCACCTGAAAGCAGACAAGCAGAGAAAAAACAAACACACAAACAAACAAAAACAAGCACAAGAAGCGGCAATCGCATACAACACAGCTGTGGATATAGATGACCTGAGACGACATGATAATACATCAACTGCTTAGTGACCATGCTACTGGACTAATGAATGTGTGTGTGTGTGTGTGTGAGAACATGCAACACCCATGGCACAGGACCTACATGATAACCGTGCTTAGTTATGAGTGTATAAGCGTACAGGGCCACAATCCACAGCCCCCCCCCCCAAGCAATCAGAAGCAGGCAGAGAGGGCCACAAGACCCAGGCCACCAGCAGCCCCCACAGAGCACAGAACCCAGGCAGCCCACCGCAGGGGCAACCACGCATCCACCCAGAAGACTGCAGAGGAAGCCCCCGGAAAGAGCCCCCATAAGCATAGGGCAGAGGCACTCCGGGAACCAGGGGCAACAGCCCACCGACCCCGCCAGGCCCCAGCCACCCAGACATGGGCCGTGCACTGTACCTGGGCCCCAGGAGCCCGAGCGCCCCCAAACCCCCCGGCAGAGGCCCCACCCAATACCCAGGAGGGCCAAGCGCCCCAGACAGCCACAAAGTGGGTCAGCGCCTGCCCCAGCGCCCCTGGCCAAGTGCCCTGGGAGTCAAGACGTGCCCACAGGTGGGTGAAGTCGCGAGCAGTGGGGAGAGGCAACGCTGATGCCCCATCGGGAGAAACACAGGCAGGCCAGGCGACAGCAAGTCCCAGATCCAGGCCCAATCATTACCACACACACTTTCACGTCCCATACATCCACACATCCACATATCCTACCTCCCTCGACTCTGCTGGGGTGTAGTGCAGCGGGCACACCAGGAGGCCAGCAACCCCCCAGCCACCACAGACCCCGAACCAGCAGAACAATTAATTAATCCTCCTGGCCCCTCCTGCCCCGAGCAGACACCAGGAAGCAGGGGTGTGCGAAGAAGACCCCTCCCCTCACCCTTCTGGCTCTTCAATATTTTCTAATAGTGAGCAATTAAAATTGAGGGACAATGTAGACTGGTTGGGCGAACTCCCATGCACCCTCCAGGATCCTGCTGAGGGTATAGAGCTGGTCCACTGTTCCACGGCCAGGACGAAAGCCACACTGCATCTCCTGAATCCGAGGCTCGATTATCCGACGGATCCTCCTCTCCAATACCCCCGAATAGACCTTACCAGGGAGGCTGAGGAGTGTGATACCCCTATAGTTGGAACACACCCTCCGGTCCCCCTTTTTAAAGAGGGGGACCACCACCCCAATCTGCCAGTCCAGAGGCACTGTCCCCGATGTCCACGCGATACTTTAGAGGCGTGTCAGCCAAGACAGCCCTACAACATCCAGAGCCTTGAGAAACTCAGGACGGACCTCATCCACCCCCGGGGCCTTGCCACCGAGGAGCTTTTTAACCACCTCGGCAACCTCAGCCCCAGAAATGGGAGGCCCCGTCTCCGAGCTCTCCGACTCTGCCTCTTCCGAGCACGTGTTGGTAGGATTGAGGAGTTCCTCGAAGTACTCCCCCCACCGACTCACAACATCCCTAGTTGAGGTCAGCAAAGCCCCGTCCCCACTGTAAACAGTGTTGACTGTGAGCCGCTTCCCCCCCCCTGAGACGCCGGATGGTGGACCAGAATCTTTTCGAGGCCGTCCGGAAATCGTTCTCCATGGTCTCACCGAACTCCTCCCAGGCCCGAGTTTTTGCCTCAGCAACCGCCGAAGCCGTGGCCCGTCTGGCCCGTCGGTACCTATCAGCTTCTTCCAGGGTCCCACTGGCCAAAAAGGCCCGATAGGACTCCTTCTTCAGCTTGACGGCTTCCCTCACCACTGGTGTCCACCAGCAGGTTTGAGGGTTGCCGCCACGACAGGCACCGACCACCTTACGGCCACAACTCCGACCAGCTGCCTCGGCAATGGAGTCACGGAACATGGCCCATTCGGACTCAATGTCCCCCACCTCAAATATGGTTGAAGCTCTGCCGGAGGTGGAAGTTAAAGCTCCTTCTGACGGGGGATTCTGACAAACGCTCCCAGCAGACCCTCACAATACGTTTGGGCCTGCCAGGTCTGATCGGCATCCTCCCCCACCAGCGGAGCCAACTCACCACCAGGTGGTGATCAGTTGACAGCTCCGCCCCTCTCTTCACCCGAGTGTCCAGGACATACGGCCGCAAGTCCGATGATACAACCACAAAGTCGATCATCGAACTGCGGCCAAGGGTGTCCTGGTGCCAAGTGCACATATGGACACCCTTATGCCTGAACATGGTGTTCGTTATGGACAGTCTATGACTGGCACAGAAGTCCAGGAATTCATTTTATACATAAAATCCCAAATCATGCAGAACGTATGAAAATAAGCTTATTCTCGGATTACTGATCCTTCAGTGTTGCTCTTTCTTCTACTGCAAAATCCAGTGTTGTTCTTTGTTGAAGTCAATCTAGACATTGATAAATATGAAGGACAAAGCAGTTTTAACATAGTTTGAGTGAAGGCATTCATTTATAGTAAAATCAATAATCGTGCAGAACTCATGAAAATAAGCTTATTCTGGGATTCCTAAAACTTTTGATTTGCTCTTTCTTTACTGCAAAGTACAATGTTGTTCTTTGTTGAAGTCGATCTAGACATTGATAAATATGAAGGACAAAGCAGTTTTCACTTGGTTTGAGTGAAGGATTTGCAGCTGAAAACCTCCTGCTCCCGCTTTTGATTGTGTATAGTCGGGCTTTCGAGCCTTTTCTTACCCGGTTTTTAGAAATTATGGTTAGACATTCAGACCTTGCAGCCGAAGACCTCCACTCCCTCTTTTGATCATACATTGTCGGGCATTCGCACCTTGTCTTACCTGCTTTTTACAAACTATAGTCAGACATTCACACCTTGCAGCTGAACCACCTCAGCTCCCTGTTTTGATCATGTATGGTCTGGCAATACTACCCTTTCTTACCCGTTTGTGAGTAATTATGGCTGGACATTCACACCTACTTGCAGTCGAACAGCTCTGCTCCCGCTTTTGATGATATATATTCGGGCATTCAAACCTTTTCTTAGCAGCTTTTTACAAACCATGGTTGAACTTTCACACCTTCTTGTAGCCGAACACCTCCGCTCCCGCTTTTGATGGTGTATAGTCAGGCATTTGAACCTTTTCTTACCCGCTTTTTACAAACTATGGTCGGACATTCAAACCTTCTTGTAGCCGAAAACCTCCGCTCCCTCTTTTGATCATACATTTTCGGGCATTCGCACCTTTTCTTACCTGTTTTTTACAAACCATGGTCGGACTGTCACACATTCTTGTAGCCAAACACATCCGCTCCCGCTATTGATTGTGTACAGTCGGGTATTTTAACCTTTTCTTACCCGTTTTTTACCAACTATGGTCGGACATTCACACCTTCTTACAGCGGAACACCTCCGCTCCCTCTTTTGATGGTGTATGTTTGGGCATTCGAACCTTTTCTTACCCGCTTTTTACAAACTATGCTCGGACATTCAAACCTTCTTGTAGCCGAACACATCCACTCCTGCTTTTGATGATGTATGGTTGGGCATTCAAACATACTTGTTGCCCGCTTTTCATTAAATTTGGGTGGACATTCAAACCTTGTCACAGCCAAACACCTCCGCTCCCTATTTTGATCATGTATGGTTGGACATTCGCACCTTTTCTCACCCGCTTTTTGCCAACTATGGTCGGCTGTTCACACCCACTTGCATCCGAAGACCTTTTGTTGATATTTAGTCGGTCATTCGCAGCTTACCCGCTTTTGGCAAACTATGGCCTTCATGCAGCCAAACACCTCTGATCTCGCTTTTGATGATGTAAGGTTGGGCATTCAGACTTTGCTTCACCTGCTTTTCACCAAATATAGTCGGACATTCACACCATCTTGCAGCCGAACACTTCCGCTCCACCTTTTAGTGTTCTATCACACCTTTTTTTTCACCGCATTTTATAGATTATGGTTGGAAATTCTCAACCACTCTCATCCGAAGACCTCTCCTCCCGCTTTTGTTAATATATTTGAACTTTAGTCGGACATTGACACCTTCTTGCAGCTGAACCACCTCCGCTCCCTGTTTTGATCATGTATGGTCTGGCAATACTACCTTTTCTTACCCGTTTGTTAGTAATTATGGCTGGACATTCACACCTACTTGCAGCCGAACACCACCTCTCCCGCTTTTGATGATGTATGGCCGGCATTCTTACCTTTTCTAACACATTTTTCAGCAATTATGGTCGGAGATTCACACTTACTCACAGCCGAACAACTCCGCTCCCGCATTTGATGGTGTATAGTCGGGCATTCTCACCCTTTCTCATCAGCTTTTTGCAAATTATGATCTGACATTCACACCTGCTTTTGATAATGTATGGTTTGGCATTCGCACCTTTTCTTACCCATTTTTCAGTAATTATGGGTGGACATTCACACCTTCTTGCAGCTGAACACCTCCTCTCCCGCTATTGATTGTGTACAGTCGGGTATTTTAACCTTTTCTTACCCGCTTTTTACCAAATATGGTCGGACATTCACACCGTCTTACAGCGGAACACCTCCGCTCCCGCTTTTGATGGTGTATAGTCAGGCATTTGAACCTTTTCTTACCCGCTTTTTACAAACTATGGTCGGACATTCAAACCTTCTTGTAGCCGAAAACCTCCGCTCCCTCTTTTGATTATACATTGTTGGGCATTCGCACCTTATTTACAAACTATAGTCAGACATTCACACCTTGCAGCTGAGCCACCTCAGCTCCCTGTTTTGATAGTGTATGTTCGGGCATTCGAACCTATTCTTACCCCCTTTTTACAAACTATGCTCGGAGATTCACACCTACTCACAGCCGAACAACTCCGCTCCCGCATTTGATGATGTCTTGTCCGGCATTCTAGTCTCTTCTAACACATTTTTCAGCAATTATGGTTGGACATTCACACCTACTCACAGCCGACCTCTTCCGCTCCCACATTTGATGGTGTATAGCCGGGCATTCTCACCCTTTCTCATCAGCTTTTTGCAAATTATGATCTGACATTCACACCTACTTGCAGTCGAACAGCTCTGCTCCCGCTTTTGATTATGTTTGGTTGGATATTCGAACCTTTTCTTAACTGCTTTTTACAAACTTTGGTCGGACGTTCACACCTTCTTACAGCGGAACACCTCCGCTCCCTCTTTTGATGGTCTATGTTCGGGCATTCGAACCTTTTCTTACCCGCTTTTTACAAACTATGGTCGGACATTCAAACTTTCTTGTAGCCGAACACATCCACTCCTGCTTTTGATGATGTATGGTTGGGCATTTTCACCTTTTCTTACCCATTTTTCAGTAATTATGGGTGGACATTCACACCTTCTTGCAGCTGAACAACTCCTCTCCCGCTTATGATCATGTGCGGTTTGATATTCGAAAATTTTCTTTCATGTTTTAAAGCAATTATTGATGGACATTCAAATCTTCTTGTAGCCGAACACATCCACTCCTGCTTTTGATGATGTATGGTTTGGCATTCGCACCCTTTTTTTTACCCATTTTTCAGGAAATTTGGGTGGACATTCAGACCTTCTTGCAGCCGAAAACCTCCGCTCCCTCTTTTGATCATACATTGTCGGGCATTCGCACCTTATCTTACCCGCTTTTTACAAACTATAGTCAGACATTCACACCTTGCAGCTGAACCACCTCCGCTCCCTGTTTTGATCATGTATGGTCTGGCAATACTACCTTTTCTTACCCGTTTGTGAGTAATTAATCCCAAAATATTGAGCATAAAATAAGTCTTTATGCTGATGATGTATTACTTTTCCTTCAGAACTCACAGACGTCTCTCAGTCACACGATCACACTCATAAATAAATTCTCAGCACTTTCTGACTACTCTATCAACTGGTCTAAGACCACAGTTCTGCCCATTAACTGTAGGGTCCATAATATACCTGCGATCACTTTACAGTCAGGAAATATTAGATATTTAGGCATAAACATTTCCTCCAGGCTCTCAGAGCTAACAAAGCTAAATTATGTGCAATTTTTAAAGACAGTAGAGGACGATCTCTCGTTGGAAGTCCTTACCTATATCACTTATGGGGAGAGTTACATCCATTAAAATGATGATACTACCAAAAGTTAACTATTTGTTCTCAATGATCCCCATAAAACCATCTGCTACTTGGTTTAAGTCACTAGATTCATGCATCTCCAAATTTCTGTGGAAAAACAAACCACCACGTATTAGTTTAAAAACCCTACAGAAGACCAAGGACAGTGGTGGATTAGATTTACCTCATTTTCAGCACTATTCCTTAGACAATAGGTTACAATATATATCAAAATGGTTTAAACCTTGTTGTTGTCACAGTTCCCAGAGACGTTGTAATCGTTGAGGATTCTATATTCACCCCCTCATTAGAGGCACGTAATGCAGATTGATGACACTGAATCTTCTTCTCTGTTCATTGCTGGCATCATTCCCACCATCGTAAGTGTTTGTGGCATTGTTAGCCTCTTCTTCTGGATCTTGATATCGAGAATCCTTTTGTATTTCTGGTTTGTCAGTACTCTCTCTTCGTTCACCGGAGTCTTTGTCTTTTTGTCCTTGAGTTTGGTGATTTTTTCTTCTTTTGATGCCTTGACACAATGTGACAGGTGATACCACGTGGGAGATCCTGTAACTTGGACTGCTGTCCCTGTGCTGCGAAATGGCTGTGCTGGTCAAATGGTCTCTCCTTCATCATGGTTACATGCTGCCATTCCGACATCTCGCCATTCCGACATGGGTGTCCAATTGTCGGAATGGCGACACTTAATTTTTTATCAAACGTCCCACCATTCCGACACTTTTTTCCTCCTATGGTCGGAATGGCGGTATGTTTTTTGTTTTTTTTAACATACCGCCATTCCGACAGTTCCTTTTAATAGCCTATTTTTTACCCAAAACATTTTGCACTGATGATATGCCGGCGCAAATACGCCCTAAAGTTTGGCGCACAAGCTTTGCACATGCAGAGGCCACAGCCTCGCAATCAAACTTTAATAATCTATTATCAAAATCCCCTGAATTTCAAATATAAAAATACATATATTAATGTAACTCTGGCGAGACTGAAACTGATTAAGCAGAAATACAGTGTCAGTGAGCTGTCACAGCAGCCAGCTGGAGCGGAGCTCTCCACATAGCCCATGTGTCTTTGGCACGCTGTCATCATATGCAAAAGTAATAATTGCAATTACAGATATCACGGCTACTGCACAGGACACAGTTGCGAGCACTCTGCCTTGCCTTGCCAATAGGAGAAGAGAGAAATGACAGCATAGAACGTATAAAACACAACAAAATTCAGTAAAAACGTTTATTCATGTTATTCACGTGATTTATGAGTACTCACTCCAATTTTGGGAAGCGCGGATGGGCTTTGCACATTTGGCACAAACACACAGCCGCAATGGTTGTAGCTTTATACAGCCTGTTGATATCTTAAGGACCTAACTGGTCACACCTGGGAGTAAATGTCATGTAGAGATTGTTTTTACATGACATTACAGCTGAACATATAGCTTTCATCCACAAACCAACGTGGGAGAGCCCGAAGACGCATGTGCCAGACGCACATAGGCATGCGTAAAACCAATTTTGACCACTTCATACTGTTTATTTGCTTTCTTTTAGTTAACTTTCGTTTCTTTTGGATTCTTGTGCGTGTTATGGAGCCGTTTTGGTCCATGTTTGTAAGCCTTTTTTTCCTGGATTAAATTTTCGGAAGTTGAAACAAGTGGCATTGGAGTGTGTGATTGAAAACCACCGCGGACTGCTTCTCCTCCTCCAGTTGCCGAGACTTTGTGTTTTTAATAACGCTTGTCTATAAACATGTGTTAAACATATAAATTGCATGAACAGAAAGAAGGGACTCACCTGTTGAGTAACACACATTTCCTTATACGGAAAGCCTTCTCGGAATGGTGGGACATTTGAACGTCAGAATAGCGGGATGTCGCAATGGTGGGATGTCGGAATGGTGGGACGTTTGCATGTCGGAATGGTGGTATGTCGGAATGGTGGTATGTCGGAATGGTGGGATGTCGGAATAGCGGGATGTCGGAATGGCGGGATTTCGGAATGGGTGTTGCCACCCCCTTCATCATATACACAGTTATTTATACATCACCTTCCACCATGAAGCGTTGTCCCTTTTTGTTTCTCTCTTTGTTCTTAAAATGCTGTTATGCATGTCTAAACCAATCCATTAAATTAGATCATTTTGGCAGTAAAGCGATCTACAATGTGCTTGGTCGCAAAGCTGCTCATCTGTGGTAAACAGCTCTTCAGAAAGGCATTCTTAAATTGATTTCACTAATTCTATGTAATAATTTTGTGATTTCCTACTACACTTCTTCTCCCATCTGTCTGAGTATTTAATATTGTCTGGGTCCCGTTAAAACATGTATTTTTCCCATCTAATTCCTTGTTTGCTTTAAAACAAGTATTCCCCATTTTCTATCCCTTCAGTAGCCAACCAGTTTGTATGGAGTACACTGGAGCAACTTGACTGATCAGTAAAACACTGCTTTTGTTGTCACCGCAAGGCTTCCCCCGTCGGTTGTTTCACTGAGACACTACTGAGTAACTATAACTCAACACAGTTTATACACATAACATTCCTATACATACTAACAAACAAACAAACAATTATTTATCGCAATTTTCTCATCTCTGTTTGAACGTACACCCAGGTAAATAGTCCTGTAGTCTTCTCATACCGACTATGGACCCATTCATTGTTTAACTTCACTGTTTTGCAAATCCTAATTGAATATTACACATTGACATTGAACTTTACTTGATAAGCAGGTCTTCATTGCATTCAGCAGCCTATATGTGAGCTTCTATGTGTAAGCTGTTCTTCTTTGCATTTATCAGCAGCAAGCAATTCTTCATTGCACATGCATATGAAAATAGTAAAACAATTCCAATGCGTTAGCGAAACCTTCTATATCAGGAGTGTCCATCATGATGCTGGGAATAGAACCTCTTTCCTAGAATAGTTCAACCTTCATTACTCAACTGATCATAACTCCGCAATGAGCACATTTCAAAGTATCATTTCTCTACATATATTCAAAAATCTGTGTAAATGTTTAATATTTCTTATATTTGTTGATGTCATTCTGTGTGCATGTGGCCTAAACCCAATCTCTGTGTGGCAATTTTAATTTAAACAAGTTGAACTCTGCCTCTGATCATTTAAAAAAGGTGTGTACCAATATCAACCTTTCTCAGGTAATTACTGATCCTACAAAACCAAAGAGATCCTTCAAGGTTGTCCCTGATTGGCTCAATCTTAACAAATCAAAGGTAGAAAATCTGCAGTATCTGAACTTGGTGTTAGTTATCACTGCTCAATAGCCTGTATCAGAATTGCAAAAATGAAAACATTAGGTCCACGCTTGGTATCCAGATCCTGAAACATCTCCATGAGCAGGCTTTTTTTTAACTGATCTGTTGAATAGTTATATGACACTGTTAAAATCCCAGATGAAGATCTAGCACTTGACCATTTTTGTAAATCTTCTAATTCCATAGTTGATAAACACGCCCCTTTTAAAAAGTATAGAACTTAGAACAGGTCTATCCCTGGCTTTCGGCAGAACTGTCTTCTTTACTTTTTTTTCCCCTTGTCCTGTTCAGCATTATGTCAGAAGAATTGTAGTCTGAATACCTTTGATGCCAAACAGATTTGTTTTGCCAAGGGAAGTTTTATAAATGTAAAGCTCCCCTTGATGCCCATTTATTTATTTCTGTTTACAATATATGACATGAACTGAACTGAACCGGACCGGGGGACAAGGAAAGAAGAAGAGGAAAGAAGAGGAAACAGAACAAAAATAGAAACAAAAACCAGACAACCAGCTGCTACACCTGTAAAAAACAAAACAGACAACAATCCATGGCCTATGAGGGGAATCCAGCCTTAGCGCCACCAGGAGCACCTGAAAGCAGACAAGCAGAGAAAAAACAAACACACAAACAAACAAAAACAAGCACAAGAAGCGGCAATCGCATACAACACAGCTGTGGATATAGATGACCTGAGACGACATGATAATACATCAACTGCTTAGTGACCATGCTACTGGACTAATGAATGTGTGTGTGTGTGTGTGAGAACATGCAACACCCATGGCACAGGACCTACATGATAACCGTGCTTAGTTATGAGTGTATAAGCGTACAGGGCCACAATCCACAGCAATCAGAAGCAGGCAGAGAGGGCCACAAGACCCAGGCCACCAGCAGCCCCCACAGAGCACAGAACCCAGGCAGCCCACCGCAGGGGCAACCACGCATCCACCCAGAAGACTGCAGAGAAAGCCCCCGGAAAGAGCCCCCATAAGCATAGGGCAGTGGAGCTCCGGGAACCAGGGGTAACAGCCCACCGACCCCGCCAGGCCCCAGCCGCCCAGACATGGGCCGTGCACTGGACCTGGGCCCCAGGAGCCCGAGCGCCCCCAAACCCCCCGGCAGAGGCCCCACCCAATACCCAGGAGGGCCAAGCGCCCCAGACAGCCACAAAGTGGGTCAGCGCCTGCCCCAGCGCCCCTGGCCAAGTGCCCTGGGAGTCAAGACGTGCCCACAGGTGGGTGAAGTCGCGAGCAGTGGGGAGAGGCAACGCTGATGCCCCATCGGGAGAAACACAGGCAGGCCAGGCGACAGCAAGTCCCAGATCCAGGCCCAATCATTACCACACACACTTTCACGTCCCATACATCCACACATCCACACATCCTACCTCCCTCGACTCTGCTGGGGTGTAGTGCAGCGGGCACACCAGGAGGCCAGCAACCCCCCAGCCACCACAGACCCCGAACCAGCAGAACAATTAATTAATCCACCTGGCCCCTCCTGCCCCGAGCAGACACCAGGAAGCAGGGGTGTGCGAAGAAGACCCCTCCCCTCACCCTTCTGGCTCTTCAATATTTTCTAATAGTGAGCAATTAAAATTGAGGGGCAGCCAAACTTGTAGAACTGGGAGCGCGGCACTCTGGGCAGCCTACATACCCAAAGAGCCCCGCCCACCAGATGCCACTCAGTGTAACCACCCCCCAAGACCTAATGTGTGTGTGTGAGTGTGTTTGATAAGTAGTAATGTCTAAGGTGTAATTAAAACAGGGGCAGGGAACTGCAGAGTGCAACCAAAGGGGACCACCTACGTGGCCCCATCCACACGCCCCCAAAACCCTTCATGTGTGAGTGTGTGCTGTGTACAGGAGCCAGAAGGGAGAGGGGTATGGGGATATATACCGGGGGAGCTACTCTCCCCCAGAGAGGGCAGCCAGGGACTGGCTGCAATAGGCATCCCCGCTACCTGGGAGCCAACAATAGGCAGGAGGGCCTGATGTCCACCAGGCTCGGGGCCTGCAGCGACCATATTCCGGGAGCTACTGTACCCCCAGAAGGTACCCATCCCGCCCCACCCCACTCAACCCAACCCCACCCCGGAGGACCTCTACAAAAAACAAACAAACAACATCAAAAAACAAACAAACAAACCACCCGGTCACACCAGTCGCAGCAGCCCGGGCCTGAGACCCACCATCACCCAGCAACCCACCACCACCACTTTGTGATAAAACTAATCAGAGGGGACCAGAGAGAATGAAATTCAGCCAATTGATGTTTTGAGGAGGCAGACATTGTTTCCATGCTAATATAATCTAAAAGAAAATTTCTAAACTGGTTAATACACAGATTGTTCTTCGCTTTCCAGTTCATGAGAATAGTTTTCTTTGCGATACATAACACTGTGACAACCATGTGTGCTGAGTTAATTTCCATGTTGATGTTTTCTAAGTCACCCAGTATGCACAGTGTGGGGCATGCAGGGATGCTACACTTTAGCCATGTTGATAGGTCCTCACAGACTTCAAGCCAGAACTTCTGGACAGGCGCAGAAAACCACAAAGCGTGTGCATAATCATCAGGTGTGTTATCTGTGCAATGTGAGCAGATGTTTGAGTGTGTTAGACCCATCCTGAACATCCTTTGTCCTGTATAGTGTGTTCTATGAAGGATTTTGTATTGTATGAGCTGTAAATTAGGATTTCGAGTCTTTATGAATGTGTTCAAACATATTTGTGGTTAGAAGCTATGACCAGAACTGATGGATAAATCTGCCTCCCATTTTGAGGATGGAAGAGACATTGTGTCATCTATCTTAGACAATAATTTATATATTTTTGATAGTAGTTTTGGGGTACAGATGCTTAGAAATTCTGCTACCCTAGTCGGGGGTTGTAAGTCTGGTTGGTGGAGGATATATCCATCCATCCATCCATCATCTGCCGCTTATCCGGGGGTCGGGTCGCGGGGGCAGCAGCTTGAGCAGAGAAACCCAGACGTCTCTGTCCCCGGCCACTTCCTCCAGCTCTTCCGGGGGGACCCCGAGGCGTTCCCAGGCCAGCCGAGAGACATAGTCTCTCCAACGTGTCCTGGGTCTCCCCCGGGGTCTCCTCCCAGTGGGACGTGCCCGGAACACCTCCCCAGGGAGGCGCCCAGGGGGCATCCTAACCAGATGCCCGAGCCACCTCATCTGACTCCTCTCAATGCGGAGGAGCAGCGGTTCTACTCCGAGCCCCTCCCGGATGACTGAGCTTCTCAACCTATCTCTAAGGGAGAGCCCAGACACCCTGCGGAGGAAACCCATTTCGGCCGCTTGTATTCGCGATCTTGTTCTTTCGGTCACTACCCACAACTCGTGACCATAGGGGAGGATGGGAACGTAGATTGACCAGTAAGTAGAGAGCTTCGCCTTCTGGCTCAGCTCCCTCTTCACAACGACGGGTCGGTGCAGAGCCTGCAACACTGCAGGCGCTGCACCGATCCGCCCGTCAATCTCCCGCTCCATTCGTCCGTCACTCGTGAACAAGACCCTGAGATACTTGAACTCCTCCTCTTGGGGAAGGATCTCATTCCCGACCCGGAGAGAGCATTCCACCCTTTTCCGGCTGAGAACCATAGTCTCGGATTTGGAGGTGCTGATTCTCATCCCAGCCGCTTCACACTCGGCTGCGAATCACTCCAGTGAGAGCTGAAGGTCACGGCCTGAAGACGCTAACAGAACCACATCATCTGCAAAAAGCAGAGAACCGATTCTGAGGTCGCCAAATGGGACACCCTCAACGCCCTGGCTCCGCCTAGAAATTCTGTCCATAAAAGTTAGGAACAGAATCGGTGACAAAGGGCAGCCCTGACGGAGTCCAACTCTCACCGGAAACGTATCCGACTTACTGCCGGCAATGCGGACCAAACTCTGGCACCGGTCATACAGAGACCGAACGGCCCCTATCAAGGGGTCCGGCACTCCATATTCCCGGAGCACCCCCCACAGGACTCCACGAGGGACACGGTCAAACGCTTTCTCCAAGTCCACAAAACACATGTAGACTGGTTGGGCGAACTCCCATGCACCCTCCAGGATCCTGCCGAGGGTATAGAGCTGGTCCACTGTTCCACGGCCAGGACGAAAGCCACACTGCATCTCCTGAATCCGAGGCTCGATTATCCGACGGATCCTCCTCTCCAATACCCCCGAATAGACCTTACCAGGGAGGCTGAGGAGTGTGATACCCCTATAGTTGGAACACAACCTCCGGTCCCCCTTTTTAAAGAGGGGGACCACCACCCCAATCAGCCAGTCCAGAGGCACTGTCCCCGATGTCCACGCGATACTGCAGAGGCGTGTCAGACAAGACAGCCCTACAACATCCAGAGCCTTGAGAAACTCAGGACGGACCTCATCCACCCCCGGGGCCTTGCCACCGAGGAGCTTTTTAACCACCTCGGCAACCTCAGCCCCAGAAATGGGAGGCCCCGTCTCCGAGCTCTCCGACTCTGCCTCTTCCGAGCACGTGTTGGTAGGATTGAGGAGTTCTACGAAGTACTCCCCCCACCGACTCACAACATCCCTAGTTGAGGTCAGCAAAGCCCCGTCCCCACTGTAAAAAGTGTTGACTGTGAGCCGCTTCCCCCCCCCTGAGACGCCGGATGGTGGACCAGAATCTTTTCGAGGCCGTCCGGAAATCGTTCTCCATGGTCTCACCGAACTCCTCCCATGCCCGAGTTTTTGCCTCAGCAACCGCCGAAGCCGTGGCCCGTCTGGCCCGTCGGTACCTATCAGCTTCTTCCAGGGTCCCACTGGCCAAAAAGGCCCGATAGGACTCCTTCTTCAGCTTGACGGCTTCCCTCACCACTGGTGGCCACCAGCAGGTTCGAGGGTTGCCGCCACGACAGGCACCGACCACCTTACGGCCACAACTCCGACCAGCTGCCTCGGCAATGGAGTCACGGAACATGGCCCATTCGGACTCAATGTCCCCCACCTCAAATATGGTTGAAGCTCTGCCGGAGGTGGGAGTTAAAGCTCCTTCTGACGGGGGATTCTGACAAACGCTCCCAGCAGACCCTCACAATACGTTTGGGCCTGCCAGGTCTGATCGGCATCCTCCCCCACCAGCGGAGCCAACTCACCACCAGGTGGTGATCAGTTGACAGCTCCGCCCCTCTCTTCACCCGAGTGTCCAGGACATACGGCCGCAAGTCCGATGATACAACCACAAAGTCGATCATCGAACTGCGGCCAAGGGTGTCCTGGTGCCAAGTGCACATATGGACACCCTTATGCCTGAACATGGTGTTCGTTATGGACAGTCTATGACTGGCACAGAAGTCCAACAACATAACACCACTCTGATTCAGATCGGGGGGGCCGTTCCTCCCTATCACACCCCTCCAGGTCTCACTGTCATTGCCCACGTGAGCATTGAAGTCCCCCAGCAGAATGAGGGAGTCTCCGGTAGGAGCATTCTCCAGTGCCTCCCCCAGAGACTCCAAAAAGGGTAGGTACTCTGAACTGCTGTTTGGCGCATAGGCACAAACAACAGTCAGGACTCGTCCCCCCACCCAAAGGCGGAGGGAGGCTACCCTCTCGTTCACTGGGGTAAACCCCAATGTACTGGCACACAGCCGGGGGGCAATAAGTATGCCCACACCTGCTCTGCGCCTCTCACCACGGGCAACTCCAGAGTGGAAGAGAGTCCAACCCCTCTCAAGAGTACTGGTTCCAGATCCCAAGCCGTGCGTCGAGGTGAGTCCGACTATATCTAACGGTCTGATGAAGTTTCAACAATAAACACCAAACTTTGTATTATGAGAAAGAACCAGACTCATTCTTCAGGAATCCGAAAATAAGCTCTATTTTACGAGTTATGCACGAATTCGGATTCTCCTATAAAATGAATTCCTTAACTCAAACCAAGTTAAGACTGCTTTGTCCTTCATATTTATTCATGTCTAATCAAGTTTCAATGATAAACAACGTTGTACTTTGTAGAATGAGAAAGAACTTCTTCAGCAATAAGCATCTCTCGACAAATGACGAAATACAGATTTTGCTATAAAATTAATTGCTATTAGCCTGACTTAAAACTGTTTGTCTTCCTTATTTATCCACTTCAAATCAAGTTTCAACAATTAAAAAAATTTTGTAGTTTGAGAAAGAACAACTTAATCTTGAGCAATCAGTATAAAAAGAGGGTAAGCAAAGGTGCGAATGTCAAACCATACATGATCAAAACAGGGAGCGGAGGTGTTTGGCTGAGACAAGGTGTGAATGTCCACCCATAATTAATGAAAAGCGGGCAACAAGTAGGTTCGAATGCCCAACCATACATCATCAAAAGCAGGAGTGGATATGTTCGGCTACAAGAAGGTTTGAACGTCTGACCATAGTTTGTAAAAAGCGGGTAAGAAAAGGTTCGAATGCCCGAACATACACCATCAAAGGAGGGAGCGGAGGTGTTCCGCTGTAAGAAGGTGTGAATGTCCGACCATAGTTGGTAAAAAACGGGTAAGAAAAGGTTAAAATACCCGACTGTACACAATCAGTAGCGGGTGCGGAGTTGTTCGGCTACTAAAAGGTGTGAAAGTCCGACCATGGTTTGTAAAAAGCGGGTAAGAAAAGGTGCGAATGCCCGAAAATGTATGATCAAAAGAGGGAGCGGAGGTGTTCGGCTGCAAGAAGGTGTGAATGTACACCCATAATTACTGAAAAATGGGTAAGAAAAGGTGCGAATGCCCAACTATACATAATCAAAAGCAGGAGTGGATGTGTTCGGCTCCAAGAAGGGTTGAATGTCTGACCATAGTTTGTAAAAAGCAGGTAAGAAAAGGTTTGACTGCCCGAACATACACCATCAAAAGAGGGAGCGGAGGTGTTCCGCTGTAAGAAGGTGTGAATGTCCGACCATAGTTGGTAAAAAGTGGGTAAGAAAAGGTTAAAATACCCGACTGTACACAATCAATAGCGGGAGCGGAGTTGTTCGGCTACTAAAAGATGTGAAAGTCCAACTATGGTTTGTAAAAAGCGGGTAAGACATGGTGCGAATGCCTGACAAGGTATGATCAAAAGCAGGAGCGGAGGTGTTCAGCTGCAAGAAGGTCTAAATGTCCATCAATAATTGCTAGAAAACATGAAAGAAAATTTTCGAAAATCAAACCGCACATGATCATAAGTGGGAGAGGAGGTGTTCAGCTGCAAGAAGGTGTGAATGTCCACCCATTATTCCTGACAAATGGGTAAAAAAAAGGTGCGAATGCCCAACCATACATCATCAAAAGCAGGAGTGGATGTGTTCGGCTACAAGAAGGTGTGAACGTCCAACCAAAGTTTGTAAAAAGCAGTTAAGAAAAGGTTTGAATATCCAACCAAACATAATCAAAAGCGGGAGCATAGCTTTTCGACTGCAAGTAGGTGTGAATGTCAGATCATAATTTGCAAAAAGCTGATGAGAAAGGGTGAGAATGTCCGACTGCACACCATCAAATGCGGGAGCGGAGTTGTTCGGCTGTGAGTAGGTGTGAATCTCCGACCGTAATTTCTGAAAAATGTGTTAGAAAAGGTAAGAATGCCGGTCCATACATCATCAAAAGCGAGACAGGTGGTGTTCGGCTGCAAGTAGGTGTGAATGTCCAGCCATAATTACTCACAAACGGGTAAGAAAAGGTAGTATTGCCAGACCATACATGATCAAAACAGGGAGCGGAGGTGGTTCAGCTGCAAGAAGTTGTGAATGTCCGACTAAAGTTCAAATATATTAACAAAAGCGGGAGGAGAGGTCTTCGGATGAGAGTGGTTGAGAATTTCCAACCATAATCGGTGAAATTCGGTGAAAAAAAGGTGTGATAGAACACTAAAAGGTGGAGCGGAAGTGTTCGGCTGCAAGAAGGTGTGAATGTCCGACTATATTTGGTGAAAAGCAGGTGAAGCAAGGTCTGAATGCCCAACCTTACATTATCAAAAGCGAGATCAGAGGTGTTTGGCTGCAAGAAGGCCATAGTTTGCCAAAAGCGGGTAAGCTGCGAATGACCAACTAAATATCAACAAAATGCTACTGGACTAATGAATGTGTGTGTGTGTGTGTGAGAACATGCAACACCCATGGCACAGGACCTACATGATAACCGTGCTTAGTTATGAGTGTATAAGCGTACAGGGCCACAATCCACAGCAATCAGAAGCAGGCAGAGAGGGCCACAAGACCCAGGCCACCAGCAGCCCCCACAGAGCACAGAACCCAGGCAGCCCACCGCAGGGGCAACCACGCATCCACCCAGAAGACTGCAGAGAAAGCCCCCGGAAAGAGCCCCCATAAGCATAGGGCAGTGGAGCTCCGGGAACCAGGGGTAACAGCCCACCGACCCCGCCAGGCCCCAGCCGCCCAGACATGGGCCGTGCACTGGACCTGGGCCCCAGGAGCCCGAGCGCCCCCAAACCCCCCGGCAGAGGCCCCACCCAATACCCAGGAGGGCCAAGCGCCCCAGACAGCCACAAAGTGGGTCAGCGCCTGCCCCAGCGCCCCTGGCCAAGTGCCCTGGGAGTCAAGACGTGCCCACAGGTGGGTGAAGTCGCGAGCAGTGGGGAGAGGCAACGCTGATGCCCCATCGGGAGAAACACAGGCAGGCCAGGCGACAGCAAGTCCCAGATCCAGGCCCAATCATTACCACACACACTTTCACGTCCCATACATCCACACATCCACACATCCTACCTCCCTCGACTCTGCTGGGGTGTAGTGCAGCGGGCACACCAGGAGGCCAGCAACCCCCCAGCCACCACAGACCCCGAACCAGCAGAACAATTAATTAATCCACCTGGCCCCTCCTGCCCCGAGCAGACACCAGGAAGCAGGGGTGTGCGAAGAAGACCCCTCCCCTCACCCTTCTGGCTCTTCAATATTTTCTAATAGTGAGCAATTAAAATTGAGGGGCAGCCAAACTTGTAGAACTGGGAGCGCGGCACTCTGGGCAGCCTACATACCCAAAGAGCCCCGCCCACCAGATGCCACTCAGTGTAACCACCCCCCAAGACCTAATGTGTGTGTGTGAGTGTGTTTGATAAGTAGTAATGTCTAAGGTGTAATTAAAACAGGGGCAGGGAACTGCAGAGTGCAACCAAAGGGGACCACCTACGTGGCCCCATCCACACGCCCCCAAAACCCTTCATGTGTGAGTGTGTGCTGTGTACAGGAGCCAGAAGGGAGAGGGGTATGGGGATATATACCGGGGGAGCTACTCTCCCCCAGAGAGGGCAGCCAGGGACTGGCTGCAATAGGCATCCCCGCTACCTGGGAGCCAACAATAGGCAGGAGGGCCTGATGTCCACCAGGCTCGGGGCCTGCAGCGACCATATTCCGGGAGCTACTGTACCCCCAGAAGGTACCCATCCCGCCCCACCCCACTCAACCCAACCCCACCCCGGAGGACCTCTACAAAAAACAAACAAACAACATCAAAAAACAAACAAACAAACCACCCGGTCACACCAGTCGCAGCAGCCCGGGCCTGAGACCCACCATCACCCAGCAACCCACCACCACCACTTTGTGATAAAACTAATCAGAGGGGACCAGAGAGAATGAAATTCAGCCAATTGATGTTTTGAGGAGGCAGACATTGTTTCCATGCTAATATAATCTAAAAGAAAATTTCTAAACTGGTTAATACACAGATTGTTCTTCGCTTTCCAGTTCATGAGAATAGTTTTCTTTGCGATACATAACACTGTGACAACCATGTGTGCTGAGTTAATTTCCATGTTGATGTTTTCTAAGTCACCCAGTATGCACAGTGTGGGGCATGCAGGGATGCTACACTTTAGCCATGTTGATAGGTCCTCACAGACTTCAAGCCAGAACTTCTGGACAGGCGCAGAAAACCACAAAGCGTGTGCATAATCATCAGGTGTGTTATCTGTGCAATGTGAGCAGATGTTTGAGTGTGTTAGACCCATCCTGAACATCCTTTGTCCTGTATAGTGTGTTCTATGAAGGATTTTGTATTGTATGAGCTGTAAATTAGGATTTCGAGTCTTTATGAATGTGTTCAAACATATTTGTGGTTAGAAGCTATGACCAGAACTGATGGATAAATCTGCCTCCCATTTTGAGGATGGAAGAGACATTGTGTCATCTATCTTAGACAATAATTTATATATTTTTGATAGTAGTTTTGGGGTACAGATGCTTAGAAATTCTGCTACCCTAGTCGGGGGTTGTAAGTCTGGTTGGTGGAGGATATATCCATCCATCCATCCATCATCTGCCGCTTATCCGGGGGTCGGGTCGCGGGGGCAGCAGCTTGAGCAGAGAAACCCAGACGTCTCTGTCCCCGGCCACTTCCTCCAGCTCTTCCGGGGGGACCCCGAGGCGTTCCCAGGCCAGCCGAGAGACATAGTCTCTCCAACGTGTCCTGGGTCTCCCCCGGGGTCTCCTCCCAGTGGGACGTGCCCGGAACACCTCCCCAGGGAGGCGCCCAGGGGGCATCCTAACCAGATGCCCGAGCCACCTCATCTGACTCCTCTCAATGCGGAGGAGCAGCGGTTCTACTCCGAGCCCCTCCCGGATGACTGAGCTTCTCAACCTATCTCTAAGGGAGAGCCCAGACACCCTGCGGAGGAAACCCATTTCGGCCGCTTGTATTCGCGATCTTGTTCTTTCGGTCACTACCCACAACTCGTGACCATAGGGGAGGATGGGAACGTAGATTGACCAGTAAGTAGAGAGCTTCGCCTTCTGGCTCAGCTCCCTCTTCACAACGACGGGTCGGTGCAGAGCCTGCAACACTGCAGGCGCTGCACCGATCCGCCCGTCAATCTCCCGCTCCATTCGTCCGTCACTCGTGAACAAGACCCTGAGATACTTGAACTCCTCCTCTTGGGGAAGGATCTCATTCCCGACCCGGAGAGAGCATTCCACCCTTTTCCGGCTGAGAACCATAGTCTCGGATTTGGAGGTGCTGATTCTCATCCCAGCCGCTTCACACTCGGCTGCGAATCACTCCAGTGAGAGCTGAAGGTCACGGCCTGAAGACGCTAACAGAACCACATCATCTGCAAAAAGCAGAGAACCGATTCTGAGGTCGCCAAATGGGACACCCTCAACGCCCTGGCTCCGCCTAGAAATTCTGTCCATAAAAGTTAGGAACAGAATCGGTGACAAAGGGCAGCCCTGACGGAGTCCAACTCTCACCGGAAACGTATCCGACTTACTGCCGGCAATGCGGACCAAACTCTGGCACCGGTCATACAGAGACCGAACGGCCCCTATCAAGGGGTCCGGCACTCCATATTCCCGGAGCACCCCCCACAGGACTCCACGAGGGACACGGTCAAACGCTTTCTCCAAGTCCACAAAACACATGTAGACTGGTTGGGCGAACTCCCATGCACCCTCCAGGATCCTGCCGAGGGTATAGAGCTGGTCCACTGTTCCACGGCCAGGACGAAAGCCACACTGCATCTCCTGAATCCGAGGCTCGATTATCCGACGGATCCTCCTCTCCAATACCCCCGAATAGACCTTACCAGGGAGGCTGAGGAGTGTGATACCCCTATAGTTGGAACACAACCTCCGGTCCCCCTTTTTAAAGAGGGGGACCACCACCCCAATCAGCCAGTCCAGAGGCACTGTCCCCGATGTCCACGCGATACTGCAGAGGCGTGTCAGACAAGACAGCCCTACAACATCCAGAGCCTTGAGAAACTCAGGACGGACCTCATCCACCCCCGGGGCCTTGCCACCGAGGAGCTTTTTAACCACCTCGGCAACCTCAGCCCCAGAAATGGGAGGCCCCGTCTCCGAGCTCTCCGACTCTGCCTCTTCCGAGCACGTGTTGGTAGGATTGAGGAGTTCTACGAAGTACTCCCCCCACCGACTCACAACATCCCTAGTTGAGGTCAGCAAAGCCCCGTCCCCACTGTAAAAAGTGTTGACTGTGAGCCGCTTCCCCCCCCCTGAGACGCCGGATGGTGGACCAGAATCTTTTCGAGGCCGTCCGGAAATCGTTCTCCATGGTCTCACCGAACTCCTCCCATGCCCGAGTTTTTGCCTCAGCAACCGCCGAAGCCGTGGCCCGTCTGGCCCGTCGGTACCTATCAGCTTCTTCCAGGGTCCCACTGGCCAAAAAGGCCCGATAGGACTCCTTCTTCAGCTTGACGGCTTCCCTCACCACTGGTGGCCACCAGCAGGTTCGAGGGTTGCCGCCACGACAGGCACCGACCACCTTACGGCCACAACTCCGACCAGCTGCCTCGGCAATGGAGTCACGGAACATGGCCCATTCGGACTCAATGTCCCCCACCTCAAATATGGTTGAAGCTCTGCCGGAGGTGGGAGTTAAAGCTCCTTCTGACGGGGGATTCTGACAAACGCTCCCAGCAGACCCTCACAATACGTTTGGGCCTGCCAGGTCTGATCGGCATCCTCCCCCACCAGCGGAGCCAACTCACCACCAGGTGGTGATCAGTTGACAGCTCCGCCCCTCTCTTCACCCGAGTGTCCAGGACATACGGCCGCAAGTCCGATGATACAACCACAAAGTCGATCATCGAACTGCGGCCAAGGGTGTCCTGGTGCCAAGTGCACATATGGACACCCTTATGCCTGAACATGGTGTTCGTTATGGACAGTCTATGACTGGCACAGAAGTCCAACAACATAACACCACTCTGATTCAGATCGGGGGGGCCGTTCCTCCCTATCACACCCCTCCAGGTCTCACTGTCATTGCCCACGTGAGCATTGAAGTCCCCCAGCAGAATGAGGGAGTCTCCGGTAGGAGCATTCTCCAGTGCCTCCCCCAGAGACTCCAAAAAGGGTAGGTACTCTGAACTGCTGTTTGGCGCATAGGCACAAACAACAGTCAGGACTCGTCCCCCCACCCAAAGGCGGAGGGAGGCTACCCTCTCGTTCACTGGGGTAAACCCCAATGTACTGGCACACAGCCGGGGGGCAATAAGTATGCCCACACCTGCTCTGCGCCTCTCACCACGGGCAACTCCAGAGTGGAAGAGAGTCCAACCCCTCTCAAGAGTACTGGTTCCAGATCCCAAGCCGTGCGTCGAGGTGAGTCCGACTATATCTAACGGTCTGATGAAGTTTCAACAATAAACACCAAACTTTGTATTATGAGAAAGAACCAGACTCATTCTTCAGGAATCCGAAAATAAGCTCTATTTTACGAGTTATGCACGAATTCGGATTCTCCTATAAAATGAATTCCTTAACTCAAACCAAGTTAAGACTGCTTTGTCCTTCATATTTATTCATGTCTAATCAAGTTTCAATGATAAACAACGTTGTACTTTGTAGAATGAGAAAGAACTTCTTCAGCAATAAGCATCTCTCGACAAATGACGAAATACAGATTTTGCTATAAAATTAATTGCTATTAGCCTGACTTAAAACTGTTTGTCTTCCTTATTTATCCACTTCAAATCAAGTTTCAACAATTAAAAAAATTTTGTAGTTTGAGAAAGAACAACTTAATCTTGAGCAATCAGTATAAAAAGAGGGTAAGCAAAGGTGCGAATGTCAAACCATACATGATCAAAACAGGGAGCGGAGGTGTTTGGCTGAGACAAGGTGTGAATGTCCACCCATAATTAATGAAAAGCGGGCAACAAGTAGGTTCGAATGCCCAACCATACATCATCAAAAGCAGGAGTGGATATGTTCGGCTACAAGAAGGTTTGAACGTCTGACCATAGTTTGTAAAAAGCGGGTAAGAAAAGGTTCGAATGCCCGAACATACACCATCAAAGGAGGGAGCGGAGGTGTTCCGCTGTAAGAAGGTGTGAATGTCCGACCATAGTTGGTAAAAAACGGGTAAGAAAAGGTTAAAATACCCGACTGTACACAATCAGTAGCGGGTGCGGAGTTGTTCGGCTACTAAAAGGTGTGAAAGTCCGACCATGGTTTGTAAAAAGCGGGTAAGAAAAGGTGCGAATGCCCGAAAATGTATGATCAAAAGAGGGAGCGGAGGTGTTCGGCTGCAAGAAGGTGTGAATGTACACCCATAATTACTGAAAAATGGGTAAGAAAAGGTGCGAATGCCCAACTATACATAATCAAAAGCAGGAGTGGATGTGTTCGGCTCCAAGAAGGGTTGAATGTCTGACCATAGTTTGTAAAAAGCAGGTAAGAAAAGGTTTGACTGCCCGAACATACACCATCAAAAGAGGGAGCGGAGGTGTTCCGCTGTAAGAAGGTGTGAATGTCCGACCATAGTTGGTAAAAAGTGGGTAAGAAAAGGTTAAAATACCCGACTGTACACAATCAATAGCGGGAGCGGAGTTGTTCGGCTACTAAAAGATGTGAAAGTCCAACTATGGTTTGTAAAAAGCGGGTAAGACATGGTGCGAATGCCTGACAAGGTATGATCAAAAGCAGGAGCGGAGGTGTTCAGCTGCAAGAAGGTCTAAATGTCCATCAATAATTGCTAGAAAACATGAAAGAAAATTTTCGAAAATCAAACCGCACATGATCATAAGTGGGAGAGGAGGTGTTCAGCTGCAAGAAGGTGTGAATGTCCACCCATTATTCCTGACAAATGGGTAAAAAAAAGGTGCGAATGCCCAACCATACATCATCAAAAGCAGGAGTGGATGTGTTCGGCTACAAGAAGGTGTGAACGTCCAACCAAAGTTTGTAAAAAGCAGTTAAGAAAAGGTTTGAATATCCAACCAAACATAATCAAAAGCGGGAGCATAGCTTTTCGACTGCAAGTAGGTGTGAATGTCAGATCATAATTTGCAAAAAGCTGATGAGAAAGGGTGAGAATGTCCGACTGCACACCATCAAATGCGGGAGCGGAGTTGTTCGGCTGTGAGTAGGTGTGAATCTCCGACCGTAATTTCTGAAAAATGTGTTAGAAAAGGTAAGAATGCCGGTCCATACATCATCAAAAGCGAGACAGGTGGTGTTCGGCTGCAAGTAGGTGTGAATGTCCAGCCATAATTACTCACAAACGGGTAAGAAAAGGTAGTATTGCCAGACCATACATGATCAAAACAGGGAGCGGAGGTGGTTCAGCTGCAAGAAGTTGTGAATGTCCGACTAAAGTTCAAATATATTAACAAAAGCGGGAGGAGAGGTCTTCGGATGAGAGTGGTTGAGAATTTCCAACCATAATCGGTGAAATTCGGTGAAAAAAAGGTGTGATAGAACACTAAAAGGTGGAGCGGAAGTGTTCGGCTGCAAGAAGGTGTGAATGTCCGACTATATTTGGTGAAAAGCAGGTGAAGCAAGGTCTGAATGCCCAACCTTACATTATCAAAAGCGAGATCAGAGGTGTTTGGCTGCAAGAAGGCCATAGTTTGCCAAAAGCGGGTAAGCTGCGAATGACCAACTAAATATCAACAAAAGTGGGGGCGGAGGTCTTCGGATGCAACTGGGTGTGAACATCCCACCATACAAGTATGGTGGAGAGGAAGCTGTGAACAGCCGACCATAGTTTGCAAAAAGCGGGTGAGACAAGGTGCGAATGTCCAACCATACATGATCAAAACAGGGAGCGGAGGTGTTTGGCTGTGACAAGGTGTGAATGTCCACCCAAAATTAATGAAAAGCGGGCAAAAAGTAGGTTTGAATGCCCAAGCATACATCATCAAAAGAAGGAGTGGATGTGTTCGGCTACAAGAAGGTTTGAATGTCCGAGCATAGTTTGTAAATAGCGGGTAAGAAAAGGTTCGAATGCCCAAACATACACCATCAAAAGAGGGAGCGGAGGTGTTCCGCTGTAAGAAGGTGTGAATGTCCGACCATAGTTGGTAAAAAGTGGGTAAGAAAAGGTTAAAATACCCGACTGTACACAATCAATAGGGGGAGCGGAGTTGTTCGGCTACAAGAAGGTGTGAAAGTCCAACCATGGTTTGTAAAAAGCTGGTAAGAAAAGGTTCGAATGCCCGAATATATACCATCAAAAGCGGAAGCGGAGGTGTTCGGCTGCAAGAAGGTGTGAACGTCCGACCAAAGTTTGTAAAAAGCAGTTAAGAAAAGGTTCGAATATCCAACCAAACATAATCAAAAGCGGGAGCAGAGCTGTTCGACTGCAAGTAGGTGTGAATGTCCAGCCATAATTACTCACAAACGGGTAAGAAAAGGTAGTATTGCCAGACCATACATGATCAAAACAGGGAGCTGAGGTGGTTCAGCACCAAGGTGTGAATGTCTGACTATAGTTTGTAAAAAGCGGGTAAGATAAGGTGCGAATGCCCGACAATGTATAATCAAAAGAGGGAGCAGAGGTTTTCGGCTACAAGAAGGTTTGAATGTCCGACCATAGTTTGTAAAAAGCGGGTAAGAAAAGGTTCAAATGCCTGACTATACACCATCAAAAGCGGGAGCGGAGATGTTCCGCTGTAAGACGGTGTGAATGTCCGACCATAGTTGGTAAAAAGCGGGTAAGAAAAGGTTTAAATACCCGACTGTACACAATCAATAGCGGGAGCGGAGTTGTTCGGCTACAAGAAGGTGTGAAAGTCCAACCATCGTTTGTAAAAAGCTGGTAAGAAAAACGTTCGAATGCCCGAATATATACCATCAAAAGCGGAAGCGGAGGTGTTCGGCTGCAAGAAGGTGTGAACGTCCGACCAAAGTTGGCAAAAAGCAGTAAAGAAAAGGTTCGAATATCCAAACATAATTAAAAGCGAGAGAGATTGTGTTCAGCTGCAAGTAGGTGTGAATATCCAGCCATAATTACTCACAAACGGGTAAGAAAATGTAGTATTGCCAGACCATACATGATCAAAACAGGGAGCGGAGGTGGTTTAGCTGCAAAAAGGGGTGAATGTCCAACTAAAGTTCAAATATATTAACAAAAGCGGGAGGAGAGGTCTTCGGATTAGAGTGGTTGAAATTTCCAACCATAATCTATAAAATGCGGTGAAAAAAAAAGGTGTGAAGGAATGAATTTTATAGCAAAATCCGAAATCATGCATAACTCCGCAAAAGGAACGTATTGCTCAACCAAAGGGATGCTTCTTTCTCATTCAGGGTAATATGAGGAACTTTATGCTTGATACATTTTAGACATGGATAACTATGAAGGACAAAGCAATTTTAACTTGGTTTGAGTAAAGCAATTCATTTTATAGGAAAATCCGAAATCGTGCAGGACTCATAAAAGTAAGCTTATTCTCGGATTCCTGATCCTCCAGTGTTGCTCTTTCCTATACTGCAAAATACAGCCTTGTTCTTTGTTGAAATCGATATAGACATTGATAAATAAAGCAGTTTCCACTTTGTTTGAGTGAAGGAATTAATTTTATACATAAAATCTCAAATCATGCAGAACGTATGAAAATAAGCTTATTCTCGGATTCCTGTTCCTTCAAGTGTTGCTCTTTCTACTACTGCAAAATACAATGTTGTTCTTTGTTGAAGTAAATCTAGACATTGATAAATATGAAGGACAAAGCAGTTTTCACTTGGTTTGAGTGAAGGAATTCATTTTATACATAAAATCCCAAATCATGCAGAACGTATGAAAAGAAGCTTATTCTCGGATTCCTGATCCTTCAGCGTTGCTTTTTCTTCTACTGCAAAATACAATGTTGTTCTTTGTTGAAGTCGATCTAGACATTGATAAATATGAAGGACAAAGAAGTTTTAACTTGGTTTGAGTGAAGGAATTCATTTTATACATAAAATCCCAAATCATGCAGAACGTATGAAAATAAGCTTATTCTCGGATTACTGATCCTTCAGTGTTGCTCTTTCTTCTACTGCAAAATCCAGTGTTGTTCTTTGTTGAAGTCAATCTAGACATTGATAAATATGAAGGACAAAGCAGTTTTAACATAGTTTGAGTGAAGGCATTCATTTATAGTAAAATCAATAATCGTGCAGAACTCATGAAAATAAGCTTATTCTCGGATTCCTAAAACTTTTGATTTGCTCTTTCTTTACTGCAAAGTACAATGTTGTTCTTTGTTGAAGTCGATCTAGACATTGATAAATATGAAGGACAAAGCAGTTTTCACTTGGTTTGAGTGAAGGATTTGCAGCTGAAAACCTCCCGCTCCCGCTTTTGATTGTGTATAGTCGGGCTTTCGAGCCTTTTCTTACCCGGTTTTTAGAAATTATGGTTGGACATTCAGACCTTGCAGCCGAAGACCTCCACTCCCTCTTTTGATCATACATTGTCGGGCATTCGCACCTTGTCTTACCCGCTTTTTACAAACTATAGTCAGACATTCACACCTTGCAGCTGAACCACCTCAGCTCCCTGTTTTGATCATGTATGGTCTGGCAATACTACCTTTTCTTACCCGTTTGTGAGTAATTATGGCTGGACATTCACACCTACTTGCAGTCGATCAGCTCTGCTCCCGCTTTTGATGGTATATATTCGGGCATTCGAACCTTTTCTTAACTGCTTTTTGCAAACTTTGGTCGGACGTTCACACCTTCTTGCAGCCGAACACCTCCGCTTCCGCTTTTGATGGTATATATTCGGGCATTCGAACCTTTTCTTAGCAGCTTTTTACAAACCATGGTTGAACTTTCACACCTTCTTGTAGCCGAACACCTCCGCTCCCGCTTTTGATGGTGTATAGTCAGGCATTTGAACCTTTTCTTACCCGCTTTTTACTAACTATGGTCGGACATTCAAACCTTCTTGTAGCCGAAAACCTCCGCTCCCTCTTTTGATCATACATTGTCGGGCATTCGCACCTTTTCTTACCCGTTTTTTACAAACCATGGTCGGACTGTCACACATTCTTGTAGCCAAACACATCCGCTCCCGCTATTGATTGTGTACAGTCGGGTATTTTAACCTTTTCTTACCCGCTTTTTACCAAATATGGTCGGACATTCACACCGTCTTACAGCGGAACACCTCTGCTCCCGCTTTTGATGGTGTATAGTCAGGCATTTGAACCTTTTCTTACCCGCTTTTTACAAACTATGGTCGGACATTCAAACCTTCTTGTAGCCGAAAACCTCCGCTCCCTCTTTTGATTATACATTGTTGGGCATTCGCACCTTATTTACAAACTATAGTCAGACATTCACACCTTGCAGCTGAGCCACCTCAGCTCCCTGTTTTGATAGTGTATGTTCGGGCATTCGAACCTATTCTTACCCCCTTTTTACAAACTATGCTCGGAGATTCAAACCTACTCACAGCCGAACAACTCCGCTCCCGCATTTGATGATGTCTTGTCCGGCATTCTAGTCTCTTCTAACACATTTTTCAATAATTATGGTTGGACATTCACACCTACTCACAGCCGAACACTTCCGCTCCCACATTTGATGGTGTATAGCCGGGCATTCTCACCCTTTCTCATCAGCTTTTTGCAAATTATGATCTGACATTCACACCTACTTGCAGTCGAACAGCTCTGCTCCCGCTTTTGATTATGTTTGGTTGGATATTCGAACCTTTTCTTAACTGCTTTTTACAAACTTTGGTCGGACGTTCACACCTTCTTGCAGCCGAACACATCCACTTCCACTTTTGATGGTATATATTCGGGCATTCGAACCTTTTCTTACCCGCTTTTTACAAACCGTGGTCGGACTTTCACACCTTCTTGTAGCCAAACAACTCCGCTCCCGCTTTTGATGATGTATGGTTAGGCATTTTCACCTTTTCTTACCCATTTTTCAGTAATTATGGGTGGACATTCACACCTTCTTGCAGCTGAACAACTCCTCTCCCGCTTATGATCATGTGCGGTTTGATATTCGAAAATTTTCTTTCATGTTTTAAAGCAATTATTGATGGACATTCAAATCTTCTTGTAGCCGAACACATCAACTCCTGCTTTTGATGATGTATGGTAACCTTTTCTTACCCGCTTTTTACAAACTATGGTCGGACATTCAAACCTTCTTGTAGCCAAAACCCTCCGCTCCCTCTTTTGATCATACATTGTCGGGCATTCGCACCTTATCTTACCCGCTTTTTACAAACTATAGTCAGACATTCACACCTTGCAGCTGAACCACCTCCGCTCCCTGTTTTGATCATGTATGGTCTGGCAATACTACCTTTTCTTACCCGTTTGCGAGTAATTAATCCCAAAATATTGAGCATAAAATAAGTCTTTATGCTGATGATGTATTACTTTTCCTTCAGAACTCACAGACGTCTCTCAGTCACACGATCACACTCATAAATAAATTCTCAGCACTTTCTGACTACTCTATCAACTGGTCTAAGACCACAGTTCTGCCCATTAACTGTAGGGTCCATAATATACCTGCGATCACTTTACAGTCAGGAAATATTAGATATTTAGGCATAAACATTTCCTCCAGGCTCTCAGAGCTAACAAAGCTAAATTATGTGCAATTATTAAAGACAGTAGAGGACGATCTCTCATTGGAAGTCCTTACCTATATCACTTATGGGGAGAGTTACATCCATTAAAATGATGATACTACCAAAAGTTAACTATTTGTTCTCAATGATCCCCATAAAACCATCTGCTACTTGGTTTAAGTCACTAGATTCATGCATCTCAAAATTTCTGTGGAAAAACAAACCAGTTAGTTTTATTAGTTTAAAAACCCTACAGAAGACCAAGGACAGTGGTGGATTAGATTTACCTCATTTTCAGCACTATTCCTTAGACAATAGGTTACAATATATATCAAAATGGTTTAAACCTTGTTGTTGTCACAGTTCCCAGAGACGTTGTAATCGTTGAGGATTCTATATTCACCCCCTCATTAGAGGCACGTAATGCAGATTGATGACACTGAATCTTCTTCTCTGTTCATTGCTGGCATCATTCCCAGCATCGTAAGTGTTCGTGGCATTGTTAGCCTCTTCTTCTGGATCTTGATATCGAGAATCCTTTTGTATTTCTGGTTTGTCAGTCCTCTGTCTTCGTTCACCGGAGTCTTTGTCTTTTTTTCCTTGAGTTTGGTGATTTTTTCTTCTTTTGATGCCTTGACACAATGTGACAGGTGATACCACGTGGGAGATCCTGTAACTTGGATTGCTGTCCCTGTGCTGCGAAATGGCTGTGCTGCTCAAATGGTCTCTCCTTCATCATGGTTACATGCTGCCATTCCGACATCTCGCCATTCCGACATGGGTCTCCAATTGTCGGAATGGCGACACTTAATTTTTTATCAAACGTCCCACCATTCCGACACTTTTTTCCTCCTATGGTTGGAATGGCGGTATGTTTTTTTGTTTTTTTTAACATACCGCCATTCCGACAGTTCCTTTTAATAGCCTATTTTTTACCCAAAACATTTTGCACTAATGATATGCCGGTGCAAATACGCCCTAAAGTTTGGCGCACAAGCTTTGCACATGCAGAGGCCACAGCCTCGCAAACAAACTTTAATAATCTATTTTCAAAATCCCCTGAATTTCAAATATAAAAATACAGATATTAATGTAACTCTGGCGAGACTGAAACTGATTAAGCAGAAATACAGTGTCAGTGAGCTGTCACAGCAGCCAGCTGGAGCGGAGCTCTCCACAGAGCCCATGCGTCTTTTGCACGCTGTCATCATATGCAAAAGTAATAATTGCAATTACAGATATCACGGCTACTGCACAGGACACAGTTGCGAGCACTCTGCCTTGCCTTGCCAATAGGAGAAGAGAGAAATGACAGCATAGAACGTATAAAACACAACAAAATTCAGTAAAAACGTTTATTCATGTTATTCACGTGATTTATGAGTACTCACTCCAATTTTGGGAAACGCGGATGGGCTTTGCACATTTGGCACAAACACACAGCCGCAACGGTTGTAGCTTTATACAGCCTGTTGATATCTTAAGGACCTAACTGGTCACACCTGGGAGTAAATGTCATGTAGAGATTGTTTTTACATGACATTACAGCTGAACATATAGCTTTCATCCACAAACCAACGTGGGAGAGCCCGAAGACGCATGTGCCAGACGCACATAGGCATGCGTAAAACCAATTTTGACCACTTCATACTGTTTATTTGCTTTCTTTTAGTTAACTTTCGTTTCTTTTGGATTCTTGTGCGTGTTATGGAGCCGTTTTGGTCCATGTTTGTAAGCCTTTTTTTCCTGGATTAAATTTTCGGAAGTTGAAACAAGTGGCATTGGAGTGTGTGATTGAAAACCACCGCGGACTGCTTCTCCTCCTCCAGTTGCCGAGACTTTGTGTTTTTAATAACGCTTGTCTATAAACATGTGTTAAACATATAAATTGCATGAACAGAAAGAAGGGACTCACCTGTTGAGTAACACACATTTCCTTATACGGAAAGCCTTCTCGGAATGGTGGGACATTTGAACGTCAGAATAGCGGGATGTCGCAATGGTGGGATGTCGGAATGGTGGGACGTTTGCATGTCGGAATGGTGGTATGTCGGAATGGTGGGATGTCGGAATGGTGGGATGTCGGAATAGCGGGATGTCGGAATGGCGGGATTTCGGAATGGGTGTTGCCACCCCCTTCATCGTATACACAGTTATTTATACATCACCTTCCACCATGAAGCGTTGTCCCTTTTTGTTTCTCTCTTTGTTCTTAAAATGCTGTTATGCATGTCTAAACCAATCCATTAAATTAGATCATTTTGGCAGTAAAGCGATCTACAATGTGCTTGGTCACAAAGCTGCTCATCTGTGGTAAACAGCTCTTCAGAAAGGCATTCTTCAATTGATTTCACTAATTCTATGTAATAATTTTGTGATTTCCTACAAAACTACACTTCTTCTCCCATCTGTCTGAGTATTTAATATTGTCTGGGTCCCGTTAAAACATTTTTCCCATCTAATTCCTTGTTTGCTTTAAAACAAGAATTCCCCATTTTCTATCCCTTCAGTAGCCAACCAGTTTGTATGGAGTACACTGGAGCAACTTGACTGATCAGTAAAACACTGCTTTTGTTGTCACCGCAAGGCTTCCCCCGTCGGTTGTTTCACTGAGACACTACTGAGTAACTATAACTCAACACAGTTTATACACATAACATTCATATACATACTAACAAACAAACAAACAATTATTTATCGCGATTTTCTCATCTCTGTTTGAACGTACACCCAGGTAAATATTCCTGTAGTCTTCTCATACCGACTATGGACCCATTCATTGTTTAACTTCACTGTTTTGCAAATCCTAATTGAATATTACACATTGACATTGAACTTTACTGGATAAGCAGGTCTTCATTGCATTCAGCAACCTATATGTGAGCATCTATGTGTAAGCTGTTCTTCTTTGCATTTATCAGCAGCAAGCAATTCTTCATTGCACATGCATATGAAAATAGTAAAACAATTCCAATGCGTTAGCGAAACCTTCTATATCAGGAGTGTCCATCATGATGCTGGGAATAGAACCTCTTTCCCATATAGTTCAACCTTCATTACTCAACTGATCATAACTCCGCAATGAGCACATTTCAAAGTATCATTCCTCTACATATATTCAAAAATCTGTGTAAATGTTTAATATTTCTTATATTTGTTGATGTCATTCTGTGTGCATGTGGCCTAAACCCAATCTCTGTGTGGCAATTTTAATTTAAACAAGTTGAACTCTGCCTCTGATCATTTAAAAAAGGTGTGTACCAATATCAACCTTTCTCGGGTAATTACTGATCCTACAAAACCAAAGAGATCCTTCAAGGTTGTCCCTGATTGGCTCAATCTTAACAAATCAAAGGTAGAATATCCGCAGTATCTGAACTTGGTGTTAGTTATCACTGCTCAATAGCCTGTATCAGAATTGCAAAAATGAAAACATTAGGTCCACGCTTGGTATCCAGATCCTGAAACATCTCCATGAGCAGGCTTTTTTTTAACTGATCTGTTGAATAGTTATATGACACTGTTAAAATCCCAGATGAAGATCTAGCACTTGACCATTTTTGTAAATCTTCTAATTCCATAGTTGATAAACACGCCCCTTTTAAAAAGTATAGAACTTAGAACAGGTCTATCCCTGGCTTTCGGCAGAACTGTCTTCTTTACTTTTTTTTCCCCTTGTCCTGTTCAGCATTATGTCAGAAGAATTGTAGTCTGAATACCTTTGATGCCAAACAGATTTGTTTTGCCAAGGGAAGTTTTATAAATGTAAAGCTCTCCTTGATGCCCATTTATTTATTTCTGTTTACAATATATGACATGAACTGAACTGAACCGGACCGGGGGACAAGGAAAGAAGAAGTGGAAAGAAGAGGAAACAGAACAAAAATAGAAACAAAAACCAGACAACCAGCTGCTACACCTGTAAAAAACAAAACAGACAACAATCCATGGCCTATGAGGGGAATCCAGCCTTAGCGCCACCAGGAGCACCTGAAAGCAGACAAGCAGAGAAAAAACAAACACACAAACAAACAAAAACAAGCACAAGAAGCGGCAATCGCATACAACACAGCTGTGGATATAGATGACCTGAGACGACATGATAATACATCAACTGCTTAGTGACCATGCTACTGGACTAATAAATGTGTGTGTGTGTGTGTGAGAACATGCAACACCCATGGCACAGGACCTACATGATAACCGTGCTTAGTTATGAGTGTATAAGCGTACCGGGCCACAATCCACAGCCCCCCCCCAAGCAATCAGAAGCAGGCAGAGAGGGCCACAAGACCCAGGCCACCAGCAGCCCCCACAGAGCACAGAACCCAGGCAGCCCACAGCAGGGGCAACCACGCATCCACCCAGAAGACTGCAGAGGAAGCCCCCGGAAAGAGCCCCCATAAGCATAGGGCAGAGGCACTCCGGGAACCAGGGGTAACAGTCCACCTACCCCGCCAGGCCCCAGCCGCCCAGACATGGGCCGTGCACTGGACCTGGGCCCCAGGAGCCCGAGCGCCCCCAAACCCCCCGGCAGAGGCCCCACCCAATACCCAGGAGGGCCAAGCGCCCCAGACAGCCACAAAGTGGGTCAGCGCCTGCCCCAGCGCCCCTGGCCAAGTGCCCTGGGAGTCAAGACGTGCCCACAGGTGGGTGAAGTCGCGAGCAGTGGGGAGAGGCAACGCTGATGCCCCATCGGCAGAAACACAGGCAGGCCAGGCGACAGCAAGTCCCAGATCCAGGCCCAATCATTACCACACACACTTTCACGTCCCATACATCCACACATCCACACATCCTACCTCCCTCGACTCTGCTGGGGTGTAGTGCAGCGGGCACACCAGGAGGCCAGCAACCCCCCAGCCACCACAGACCCCAAACCAGCAGAACAATTAATTAATCCTCCTGGCCCCTCCTGCCCCGAGCAGACACCAGGAAGCAGGGGTGTGCGAAGAAGACCCCTCCCCTCACCCTTCTGGCTCTTCAATATTTTCTAATAGTGAGCAATTAAAATTGAGGGACAGCCAAACTTGTAGAACTGGGAGCGCGGCACTCTGGGCAGCCTACATACCCAAAGAGCCCCGCCCACCAGATGCCACTCAGTGTAACCACCCCCAAGACCTAATGTGTGTGTGTGAGTGTGTTTGATAAGTAGTAATGTCTAAGGTGTAATTAAAACAGGGGCAGGGAACTGCAGAGTGCAACCAAAGGGGACCACCTACGTGGCCCCATCCACTACACCCCACCGAACACACACGCCCCAAAACCCTTCATGTGTGAGTGTGTGCTGTGTACAGGAGCCAGAAGGGAGAGGGGTATGGGGATATATACCGGGGGAGCTACTCTCCCCCAGAGAGGGCAGCCAGGGACTGGCTGCAATAGGCATCCCCGCTACCTGGGAGCCAACAATGGGCAGGAGGGCCTGATGTCCACCAGGCTCGGGGCCTGCAGCGACCATATTCCGGGAGCTACTGTACCCCCAGAAGGTACCCATCCCGCCCCACCCCACTCAACCCAACCCCACCCAGGAGGACCTCTACAAAAAACAAACAAACAACATCAAAAAACAAACAAACAAACCACCCGGTCACACCAGTCGCAGCAGCCCGGGCCTGAGACCCACCATCACCCAGCAACCCACCACCACCACTATGTGATAAAACTAATCAGAGGGGACCAAAGAGAATGAAATTCAGCCAATTGATGTTTTGAGGAGGCAGACATTGTTTCCATGCTAATATAATCTAAAAGAAAATTTCTAAACTGGTTAATACACAGATTGTTCTTCGCTTTACAGTTCATGAGAATAGTTTTCTTTGCGATACATAACACTGTGACAACCATGTGTGCTGAGTTAATTTCCATGTTGATGTTGTCTAAGTCACCCAGTATGCACAGTGTGGGGCATGCAGGGATGCTACACTTTAGCCATGTTGATAGGTCCTCACAGACTTCAAGCCAGAACTTCTGGACAGGCGCAGAAAAACCACAAAGCGTGTGTATAATCATCAGGTGTGTTATCTGTGCAATGTGAGCAGATGTTTGAGTGTGTTAGACCCATCCTGAACATCCTTTGTCCTGTATAGTGTGTTCTATGAAGGATTTTGTATTGTATGAGCTGTAAATTAGGATTTCGAGTCTTTATGAAGGTGTTCAAACATATTTGTGGTTAGAAGCTATGACCAGAACTGATGGATAAATCTGCCTCCCATTTTGAGGATGGAAGAGACATTGTGTCATCTATCTTAGACAATAATTTATATATTTTTGATAGTAGTTTTGGGGTACAGATGCTTAGAAATTCTGCTACCCTAGTCGGGGGTTGTAAGTCTGGTTGGTGGAGGATATATCCATCCATCCATCCATCATCTGCCGCTTATCCAGGGGTCGGGTCGCGGGGGCAGCAGCTTGAGCAGAGAAACCCAGACGTCTCTGTCCCCGGCCACTTCCTCCAGCTCTTCCGGGGGGACCCCGAGGCGTTCCCAGGCCAGCCGAGAGACATAGTCTCTCCAACGTGTCCTGGGTCTCCCCCGGGGTCTCCTCCCAATGGGACGTGCCCGGAACACCTCCCCAGGGAGGCGCCCAGGGGGCATCCTAACCAGATGCCCGAGCCACCTCATCTGACTCCTCTCAATGCGGAGGAGCAGCGGTTCTACTCCGAGCCCCTCCCGGATGACTGAGCTTCTCACCCTATCTCTAAGGGAGAGCCCAGACACCCTGCGGAGGAAACCCATTTCGGCCGCTTGTATTTGCGATCTTGTTCTTTCGGTCACTACCCACAACTCGTGACCATAGGTGAGGATGGGAACGTAGATTGACCAGTAAGTAGAGAGCTTCGCCTTCTGGCTCAGCTCCCTCTTCACAACGACGGGTCGGTGCAGAGCCTGCAACACTGCAGGCGCCGCACCGATCCGCCCGTCAATCTCCCGCTCCATTCGTCCGTCACTCGTGAACAAGACCCCGAGATACTTGAACTCCTCCTCTTGGGGAAGGATCTCATTCCCGACCCGGAGAGAGCATTCCACCCTTTTCCGGCTGAGAACCATAGTCTCGGATTTGGAGGTGCTGATTCTCATCCCAGCCGCTTCACACTCGGCTGCGAATCACTCCAGTGAGAGCTGAAGGTCACGGCCTGACGACGCTAATAGAACCACATCATCTGCAAAAAGCAGAGACCCGATTCTGAGGTCGCCAAATGGGACACCCTCAACGCCCTGGCTCCGCCTAGAAATTCTGTCCATAAAAGTTAGGAACAGAATCGGAGACAAAGGGCAGCCCTGACGGAGTCCAACTCTCACCGGAAACGTATCCGTACAACATCCAGAGCCTTGAGAAACTCAGGACGGACCTCATCCACCCCCGGGGCCTTGCCACCGAGGAGCTTTTTAACCACCTCGGCAACCTCAGCCCCAGAAATGGGAGGCCCCGTCTCCGAGCTCTCCGACTCTGCCTCTTCCGAGCACGTGTTGGTAGGATTGAGGAGTTCCTCGAAGTACTCCCCCCACCGACTCACAACATCCCTAGTTGAGGTCAGCAAAGCCCCGTCCCCACTGTAAACAGTGTTGACTGTGAGCCGCTTCCCCCCCCCTGAGACGCCGGATGGTGGATCAGAATCTTTTCGAGGCCATCCGGAAATCGTTCTCCATGGTCTCACCGAACTCCTCCTAGGCCCGAGTTTTTGCCTCACAACCGCCGAAGCCGTGGCCCGTCTGGCCCGTCGGTACCTATCAGCTTCTTCCAGGGTCCCACTGGCCAAAAAGGCCCGATAGGACTCCTTCTTCAGCTTGACGGCTTCCCTCACCACTGGTGTCCACCAGCAGGTTCGAGGGTTGCCGCCACGACATGCACCGACCACCTTACGGCCACAACTCCGACCAGCTGCCTCGGCAATGGAGTCACGGAACATGGCCCATTCAATGTCCCCCACCTCAAATATGGTTGAAGCTCTGCCGGAGGTGGGAGTTAAAGCTCCTTCTGACGGGGGATTCTGACAAACGCTCCCAGCAGACCCTCACAATACGTTTGGGCCTGCCAGGTCTGATCGGCATCCTCCCCCACCAGCGGAGCCAACTCACCACCAGGTGGTGATCAGTTGACAGCTCCGCCCCTCTCTTCACCCGAGTGTCCAGGACATACGGCTGCAAGTCCGATGATACAACCACAAAGTCGATCATCGAACTGCGGCCAAGGGTGTCCTGGTGCCAAGTGCACATATGGACACCCTTATGCCTGAACATGGTGTTCGTTATGGACAGTCTATGACTGGCACAGAAGTCCAACAACATAACACCACTCTGATTCAGATCGGGGGGGCCGTTCCTCCCAATCACACCCCTCCAGGTCTCACTGTCATTGCCCACGTGAGCATTGAAGTCCCCCAGCAGAATGAGGGAGTCTCCGGTAGGAGCATTCTCCAGTGCCTCCCCCAGAGACTCCAAAAAGGGTAGGTACTCTGAACTGCTGTTTGGCTCATAGGCACAAACAACAGTCAGGACTCGTCCCCCCACCCAAGGCGGAGGGAGGCTACCCTCTCGTTCACTGGGGTAAACCCCAATGTACTGGCACACAGCCGGGGGGCAATAAGTATGCCCACACCTGCTCTGCGCCTCTCACCACGGGCAACTCCAGAGTGGAAGAGAGTCCAACCCCTCTCAAGAGTACTGGTTCCAGATCCCAAGCCGTGCGTTGAGGTGAGTCCGACTATATCTATTTTGCTATAAAATTAATTGCTATCAGCCTGACTTAAAACTGTTTGTCTTCCTTATTTATCCACTTCAAATCAAGTTTCAACAATTAAAAAAATTTTGTAGTTTGAGAAAGAACAACTTAATCTTGAGCAATCAGTATAAAAAGAAGGTAAGCAAAGGTGCGAATGTCAAACCATACATAATCAAAACAGGGAGCGGAGGTGTTTGGCTGAGACAAGGTGTGAATGTCCACCCATAATTAATGAAAAGCGGGCAACAAGTAGGTTCGAATGCCCAACCATACATCATCAAAAGCAGGAGTGGATATGTTCGGCTACAAGAAGGTTTGAACGTCTGACCATAGTTTGTAAAAAGCGGGTAAGAAAAGGTTCGAATGCCCGAACATACACCATCAAAGGAGGGAGCGGAGGTGTTCCGCTGTAAGAAGGTATGAATGTCCGACCATAGTTGGTAAAAAACGGGTAAGAAAAGGTTAAAATACCCGACTGTACACAATCAGTAGCGGGTGCGGAGTTGTTCGGCTACTAAAAGGTGTGAAAGTCCGACCATGGTTTGTAAAAAGCGGGTAAGAAAAGGTGCGAATGCCCGAAAATGTATGATCAAAAGAGGGAGCGGAGGTGTTCGGCTGCAAGAAGGTGTGAATGTACACCCATAATTACTGAAAAATGGGTAAGAAAAGATGCGAATGCCTAACTATACACCATCAAAAGAGGGAACGGAGGTGTTCCGCTGTAAGAAGGTGTGAATGTCCGACCATAGTTGGTAAAAAGCGGGTAAGAAAAGGTTAAAATACCCGACTGTACAAAATCAATAGCGGGAGCGGAGTTGTTCGGCTACTAAAAGATGTGAAAGTCCGACTATGGTTTGTAAAAAGCGGGTAAGAAAAGGTGCTAATGCCCGACAATGTATGATCAAAAGAGGGAGTGGAGGTTTTCGGCTGTAAGAAGGTCTGAATGTCAGACTATAATTTGTAAAAAGCGGGTAAGAAAAGGCTTGAAAGCCCGACTATACACCATCATAAGCGGGAGAGGAGGTGTTCAGCTGCAAGAAGGTGTGAATGTCCACCCATAATTACTGAAAAATGGGTAAGAAAAGGTGCGAATGCCCAAACATACATCATCAAAAGCAGGAGTGGATGTGTTGGGCTACAAGAAGGTTTGAAAGTCCAACCATGGTTTGTAAAAAATGGGTAAGAAAAGGTGCGAATGCCTGACAATGTATGATCAAAAGAGGGAGCGGAGGTTTTTGGCTACATGAAGGTTTGAATGTCCGACCATAGTTTGTAAAAAGCGGGTAAGAAAAGGTTCAAATGCCTGACAATACACCATCAAAGGAGGGAGCGGAGGTGTTCCGCTGTAAGACGGTGTGAATGTCCGACCATAGTTGGTAAAAAGCGGGTAAGAAAAGGTTAAAATACCCGACTGTACACCATCAATAGCGGGAGCGGAGTTGTGCGGCTACAAGAAGGTGTGAAAGTCCAACCATGGTTTGTAAAAAGCTGCTAAGAAAAGGTTCGAATGCCCGAATATATACCATCAAAAGCGGAAGCGGAGGTGTTCGGCTGCAAGACGGTGTGAACGTCCGACCAAAGTTTGTAAAAAGCAGTTAAGAAAAGGTTCGAATATCCAACCAAACATAATCAAAAGCGGGAGCAGAGCTGTTCGACTGCAAGTAGGTGTGAATGTCCAGCCATAATTACTCACAAACGGGTAAGAAAAGGTAGTATTGACAAAACAGGGAGCTGAGGTGGTTCAGCACCAAGGTGTGAATGTCTGACTATAGTTTGTAAAAAGCGGGTAAGATAAGGTGCGAATGCCCGACAATGTATAATCAAAAGAGGGAGCAGAGGTTTTCGGCTACAAGAAGGTTTGAATGTCCGACCATAGTTTGTAAAAAGCGGGTAAGAAAAGGTTCAAATGCCTGACTATGCACCATCAAAAGCGGGAGCGGAGATGTTCCGCTGTAAGATGGTGTGAATGTCCGACCATAGTTGGTAAAAAGCGGGTAAGAAAAGGTTAAAATACCCGACTGTACACTCAATAGCGGGAGCGGAGTTGTTCGGCTACAAGAAGGTGTGAAAGTCCAACCATCGTTTGTAAAAAGCTGGTAAGAAAAGGTTCGAATGCCCGAATATATACCATCAAAAGCGGAAGCGGAGGTATTCGGCTGCAAGAAGGTGTGAACGTCCGACCAAAGTTGGCAAAAAGCAGTAAAGAAAAGGTTCGAATATCCAAACATAATTAAAAGCGAGAGAGATTGTGTTCAGCTGCAAGTAGGTGTGAATATCCAGCCATAATTACTCACAAACGGGTAAGAAAATGTAGTATTGCCAGACCATACATGATCAAAACAGGGAGCGGAGGTGGTTTAGCTGCAAAAAGGGGTGAATGTCCAACTAAAGTTCAAATATATTAACAAAAGCGGGAGGAGAGGTCTTCGGATTAGAGTGGTTGAGAATTTCCAACCATAATCTATAAAATGCGGTGAAAAAAAAAGGTGTGAAGGAATGAATTTTATAGCAAAATCCGAAATAATGCATAACTCCGCAAAAGGAACGTATTGCTCAAGCAAAGGGATGCTTCTTTCTCATTCAGGGTAATATGAGGAACTTTATGCTTGATACATTTTAGACATGGATAACTATGAAGGACAAAGCAATTTTAACTTGGTTTGAGCAAAGCAATTCATTTTATAGGAAAATCCGAAATCGTGCAGGACTCATGAAAGTAAGCTTATTCTCGGATTCCTGATCCTCCAGTGTTGCTCTTTCCTATACTGCAAAAATACAGCCTTGTTCTTTGTTGAAATCGATATAGACATTGATAAATATGAAGGACAAAGCAGTTTCCACTTTGTTTGAGTGAAGGAATTAATTTTATAGCAAAATCCCAAATCAAGCAGAACGTATGAAAATAAGCTTGTTTTCGGATTCCTGATCCTTCAGTGTTGCTATTTCTTCTACTGCAAAATACAATGTTGTTCTTTGTTGAAGTAAATCTAGACATTGATAAATATGAAGGACAAAGCAGTTTTCACTTGGTTTGAGTGAAGGAATTCATTTTATACATAAAATCCCAAATCATGCAGAACGTATGAAAATAAGCTTATTCTCGGATTCCTGATCCTTCAGTGTTGCTTTTTCTTCTACTGCAAAATACAATGTTGTTCTTTGTTGAAGTCGATCTAGACATTGATAAATATGAAGGACAAAGCAGTTTTAACTTGGTTTGAGTGAAGGAATTCATTTTATACATAAAATCCCAAATCATGCAGAACGTATGAAAATAAGCTTATTCTCGGATTCCTGATCCTTCAGTGTTGCTTTTTCTTCTACTGCAAAATACAGCCTTGTTCTTTGTTGAAGTCGATCTAGACATTGATAAATATGAAGGACAAAGCAGTTTTAACATAGTTTGAGTGAAGGCATTCATTTATAGTAAAATCAATAATCGTGCAGAACTCATGAAAATAAGCTTATTCTCGGATTCCTAAAACTTTTGATTTGCTCTTTCTTTACTGCAAAGTACAATGTTGTTCTTTGTTGAAGTCGATCTAGACATTGATAAATATGAAGGACAAAGCAGTTTTCACTTGGTTTGAGTGAAGGATTTGCAGCTAAAAACCTCCCGCTCCCGCTTTTGATTGTGTATAGTCGGGCTTTCGAGCCTTTTCTTACCCGGTTTTTAGAAATTATGGTTGGACATTCAGACCTTGCAGCCGAAGACCTCCACTCCCTCTTTTGATCATACATTCTCGGGCATTCACACCTTGTCTTACCCGCTTTTTACAAACTATAGTCAGACATTCACACCTTGCAGCTGAACCACCTCAGCTCCCTGTTTTGATCATGTATGGTCTGGCAATACTACCTTTTCTAGTAATTAATCCCAAAATATTGAGCATAAAATAAGTCTTTATGCTGATGATGTATTACTTTTCCTTCAGAACTCACAGATGTCTCTCAGTCACACGATCACACTCATAAATAAATTCTCAGCACTTTCTGACTACTCTATCAACTGGTCTAAGACCACAGTTCTGCCCATTACCTGTATGGTCCATAATATACCTGCGATCACTTTACAGTCAGGAAATATTAGATATTTAGGCATAAACATTTCCTCCAGGCTCTCAGAGCTAACAAAGCTAAATTATGTGCAATTATTAAAGACAGTAGAGAACGATCTCTCGTTGGAAGTCCTTACCTATATCACTTATGGGGAGAGTTACATCCATTAAAATGATGATACTACCAAAAGTTAACTATTTGTTCTCAATGATCCCCATAAAACCATCTGCTACTTGGTTTAAGTCACTAGATTCATGCATCTCCAAATTTCTGTGGAAAAACAAACCACCACGTATTAGTTTAAAAACCCTACAGAAGACCAAGGACAGTGGTGGATTAGATTTACCTCATTTTCAGCACTATTCCTTAGACAATAGGTTACAATATATATCAAAATGGTTTAAACCTTGTTGTTGTCACAGTTCCCAGAGACGTTGTAATCGTTGAGGATTCTATATTCACCCCCTCATTAGAGGCACGTAATGCAGATTGATGACACTGAATCTTCTTCTCTGTTCATTGCTGGCATCATTCCCAGCATCGTAAGTGTTCGTGGCATTGTTAGCCTCTTCTTCTGGATCTTGATATCGAGAATCCTTTTGTATTTCTGGTTTGTCAGTCCTCTGTCTTCGTTCACCGGAGTCTTTGTCTTTTTGTCCTTGAGTTTGGTGATTTTTTCTTCTTTTGATGCCTTGACACAATGTGACAGGTGATACCACGTGGGAGATCCTGTAACTTGGACTGCTGTCCCTGTGCTGCGAAATGGCTGTGCTGCTCAAATGGTCTCTCCTTCATCATGGTTACATGCTGCCATTCCGACATCTCGCCATTCCGACATGGGTCTCCAATTGTCGGAATGGCGACACTTAATTTTTTATCAAACGTCCCACCATTCCGACACTTTTTTCCTCCTATGGTCGGAATGGCGGTATGTTTTTTTTTTTTTTTTAACATACCGCCATTCCGACAGTTCCTTTTAATAGCCTATTTTTTACCCAAAACATTTTGCACTAATGATATGCCGGCGCAAATACGCCCTAAAGTTTGGCGCACAAGCTTTGCACATGCAGAGGCCACAGCCTCGCAAACAAACTTTAATAATCTATTATCAAAATCCCCTGAATTTCAAATATAAAAATACAGATATTAATGTAACTCTGGCGAGACTGAAACTGATTAAGCAGAAATACAGTGTCAGTGAGCTGTCACAGCAGCCAGCTGGAGCGGAGCTCTCCACAGAGCCCATGCGTCTTTTGCACGCTGTCATCATATGCAAAAGTAATAATTGCAATTACAGATATCACGGCTACTGCACAGGACACAGTTGCGAGCACTCTGCCTTGCCTTGCCAATAGGAGAAGAGAGAAATGACAGCATAGAACGTATAAAACACAACAAAATTCAGTAAAAACGTTTATTCATGTTATTCACGTGATTTATGAGTACTCACTCCAATTTTGGGAAGCGTGGATGGGCTTTGCGCATTTGGCACAAACACACAGCCGCAACGGTTGTAGCTTTATACAGCCTGTTGATATCTTAAGGACCTAACTGGTCACACCTGGGAGTAAATGTCATGTAGAGATTGTTTTTACATGACATTACAGCTGAACATATAGCTTTCATCCACAAACCAACGTGGGAGAGCCCGAAGACGCATGTGCCAGACGCACATAGGCATGCGTAAAACCAATTTTGACCACTTCATACTGTTTATTTGCTTTCTTTTAGTTAACTTTCGTTTCTTTTGGATTCTTGTGCGTGTTATGGAGCCGTTTTGGTCCATGTTTGTAAGCCTTTTTTTCCTGGATTAAATTTTCGGAAGTTGAAACAAGTGGCATTGGAGTGTGTGATTGAAAACCACCGCGGACTGCTTCTCCTCCTCCAGTTGCCGAGACTTTGTGTTTTTAATAACGCTTGTCTATAAACATGTGTTAAACATATAAATTGCATGAACAGAAAGAAGGGACTCACCTGTTGAGTAACACACATTTCCTTATACGGAAAGCCTTGTCGGAATGGTGGGACATTTGAACGTCAGAATAGCGGGATGTCGCAATGGTGGGATGTCGGAATGGTGGGACGTTTGCATGTCGGAATGGTGGTATCTCGGAATGGTGGGATGTCGGAATGGTGGGATGTCGGAATAGCGGGATGTCGGAATGGCGGGATTTCGGAATGGGTGTTGCCACCCCCTTCATCATATACACAGTTATTTATACATCCCCTTCCACCATGAAGCGTTGTCCCTTTTTGTTTCTCTCTTTGTTCTTAAAATGCTGTTATGCATGTCTAAACCAATCCATTAAATTAGATCATTTTGGCAGTAAAGCGATCTACAATGTGCTTGGTCGCAAAGCTGCTCATCTGTGGTAAACAGCTCTTCAGAAAGGCATTCTTCAATTGATTTCACTAATTCTATGTAATAATTTTGTGATTTCCTACAAAACTACACTTCTTCTCCCATCTGTCTGAGTATTTAATATTGTCTGGGTCCCGTTAAAACATGTATTTTTCCCATCTAATTCCTTGTTTGCTTTAAAACAAGTATTCCCCATTTTCTATCCCTTCAGTAGCCAACCAGTTTGTATGGAGTACACTGGAGCAACTTGACTGATCAGTAAAACACTGCTTTTGTTGTCACCGCAAGGCTTCCCCCGTCGGTTGTTTCACTGAGACACTACTGAGTAACTATAACTCAACACAGTTTATACACATAACATTCCTATACATACTAACAAACAAACAAACAATTATTTATCGCAATTTTCTCATCTCTGTTTGAACGTACACCCAGGTAAATATTCCTGTAGTCTTCTCATACCGACTATGGACCCATTCATTGTTTAACTTCACTGTTTTGCAAATCCTAATTGAATATTACACATTGACATTGAACTTTACTTGATAAGCAGGTCTTCATTGCATTCAGCAGCCTATATGTGAGCATCTATGTGTAAGCTGTTCTTCTTTGCATTTATCAGCAGCAAGCAATTCTTCATTGCACATGCATATGAAAATAGTAGCTCCTGAAACATCTCCATGAGCAGGCTTTTTTTTAACTGATCTGTTGAATAGTTATATGACACTGTTAAAATCCCAGATGAAGATCTAGCACTTGACCATTTTTTTAAATCTTCTAATTCCATAGTTGATAAACACGCCCCTTTTAAAAAGTATAGAACTTAGAACAGGTCTATCCCTGGCTTTCGGCAGAACTGTCTTCTTTACTTTTTTTTCCCCTTGTCCTGTTCAGCATTATGTCAGAGGAATTGTAGTCTGAATACCTTTGATGCCAAACAGATTTGTTTTGCCAAGGGAAGTTTTATAAATGTAAAGCTCCCCTTGATGCCCATTTATTTATTTCTGTTTACAATATATGACATGAACTGAACTGAACCGGACCGGGGGACAAGGAAAGAAGAAGAGGAAAGAAGAGGAAACAGAACAAAAATAGAAACAAAAACCAGACAACCAGCTGCTACACCTGTAAAAAACAAAACAGACAACAATCCATGGCCTATGAGGGGAATCCAGCCTTAGCGCTACCAGGAGCACCTGAAAGCAGACAAGCAGAGAAAAAACAAACACACAAACAAACATAAACAAGCACAAGAAGCGGCAATCGCATACAACACAGCTGTGGATATAGATGACCTGAGAGGACATGATAATACATCAACTGCTTAGTGACCATGCTACTGGACTAATGAATGTGTGTGTGTGTGAGAACATGCAACACCCATGGCACAGGACCTACATGATAACCGTGCATAGTTATGAGTGTATAAGCGTACAGGGCCACAATCCACAGCCCCCCCCCAAGCAATCAGAAGCAGGCAGAGAGGGCCACAAGACCCAGGCCACCAGCAGCCCCCACAGAGCACAGAACCCAGGCAGCCCACAGCAGGGGCAACCACGCATCCACCCAGAAGACTGCAGAGGAAGCCCCCGGAAAGAGCCCCCATAAGCATAGGGCAGAGGCACTCCGGGAACCAGGGGTAACAGCCCACTGACCCCGCCAGGCCCCAGCCGCCCAGACATGGGCCGTGCACTGGACCTGGGCCCCAGGAGCCCGAGCGCCCCCAAACCCCCCGGCAGAGGCCCCACCCAATACCCAGGAGGGCCAATTGCCCCAGACAGCCACAAAGTGGGTCAGCGCCTGCCCCAGCGCCCCAGGCCAAGTGCCCTGGGAGTCAAGACGTGCCCACAGGTGGGTGAAGTCGCGAGCAGTGGGGAGAGGCAACGCTGATGCCCCATCGGGAGAAACACAGGCAGGCCAGGCGACAGCAAGTCCCAGATCCAGGCCCAATCATTACCACACACACTTTCACGTCCCATACATCCACACATCCACACATCCTACCTCCCTCGACTCTGCTGGGGTGTAGTGCAGCGGGCACACCAGGAGGCCAGCAACCCCCCAGCCACCACAGACCCCGAACCAGCAGAACAATTAATTAATCCTCCTGGCCCCTCCTGCCCCGAGCAGACACCAGGAAGCAGGGGTGTGCGAAGAAGACCCCTCCCCTCACCCTTCTGGCTCTTCAATATTTTCTAATAGTGAGCAATTAAAATTGAGGGGCAGCCAAACTTGTAGAACTGGGAGCGCGGCACTCTGGGCAGCCTACATACCCAAAGAGCCCCGCCCACCAGATGCCACTCAGTGTAACCACCCCCCAAGACCTAATGTGTGTGTGTGAGTGTGTTTGATAAGTAGTAATGTCTAAGGTGTAATTAAAACAGGGGCAGGGAACTGCAGAGTGCAACCAAAGGGGACCACCTACGTGGCCCCATCCACTACACCCCACCGAACACACACGCCCCCAAAACCCTTCATGTGTGAGTGTGTGCTGTGTACAGGAGCCAGAAGGGAGAGGGGTATGGGGATATATACCGGGGGAGCTATTCTCCCCCAGAGAGGGCAGCCAGGGACTGGCTGCAATAGGCATCCCCGCTACCTGGGAGCCAACAATGGGCAGGAGGGCCTGATGTCCACCAGGCTCGGGGCCTGCAGCGACCATATTCCGGGAGCTACTGTACCCCCAGAAGGTACCCATCCCGCCCCACCCCACTCAACCCAACCCCACCCAGGAGGACCTCTACAAAAAACAAACAAACAACATCAAAAAACAAACAAACAAACCACCCGGTCACACCAGTCGCAGCAGCCCGGGCCTGAGACCCACCATCACCCAGCAACCCACCACCACCACTATGTGATAAAACTAATCAGAGGGGACCAGAGAGAATGAAATTCAGCCAATTGATGTTTTGAGGAGGCAGACATTGTTTCCATGCTAATATAATCTAAATGAAAATTTCTAAACTGGTTAATACACAGATTGTTCTTCGCTTTCCAGTTCATGAGAATAGTTTTCTTTGCGATACATAACACTGTGACAACCATGTGTGCTGAGTTAATTTCCATGTTGATGTTGTCTAAGTCACCCAGTATGCACAGTGTGGGGCATGCAGGGATGCTACACTTTAGCCATGTTGATAGGTCCTCACAGACTTCAAGCCAGAACTTCTGGACAGGCGCAGAAAAACCACAAAGCGTGTGTATAATCATCAGGTGTGTTATCTGTGCAATGTGAGCAGATGTTTGAGTGTGTTAGACCCATCCTGAACATCCTTTGTCCTGTATAGTGTGTTCTATGAAGGATTTTGTATTGTATGAGCTGTAAATTAGGATTTCGAGTCTTTATGAAGGTGTTCAAACATATTTGTGGTTAGAAGCTATGACCAGAACTGATGGATAAATCTGCCTCCCATTTTGAGGATGGAAGAGACATTGTGTCATCTATCTTAGACAATAATTTATATATTTTTGATAGTAGTTTTGGGGTACAGATGCTTAGAAATTCTGCTACCCTAGTTGGGGGTTGTAAGTCTGGTTGGTGGAGGATATATCCATCCATCCATCCATCATCTGCCGCTTATCCGGGGGTCGGGTCGCGGGGGCAGCAGCTTGAGCAGAGAAACCCAGACGTCTCTGTCCCCGGCCACTTCCTCCAGCTCTTCCGGGGGGACCCCGAGGCGTTCCCAGGCCAGCCGAGAGACATAGTCTCTCCAACGTGTCCTGGGTCTCCCCCGGCGTCTCCTCCCAGTGGGACGTGCCCGGAACACCTCCCCAGGGAGGCGCCCAGGGGGCATCCTAACCAGATGCCCGAGCCACCTCATCTGACTCCTCTCAATGCGGAGGAGCAGCGGTTCTACTCCGAGCCCCTCCCGGATGACTGAGCTTCTCACCCTATCTCTAAGGGAGAGCCCAGACACCCTGCGGAGGAAACCCATTTCGGCCGCTTGTATTCGCGATCTTGTTCTTTCGGTCACTACCCACAACTCGTGACCATAGGTGAGGATGGGAACGTAGATTGACCAGTAAGTAGAGAGCTTCGCCTTCTGGCTCAGCTCCCTCTTCACAACGACGGGTCGGTGCAGAGCCCGCAACACTGCAGGCGCCGCACCGATCCGCCCGTCAATCTCCCGCTCCATTCGTCCGTCACTCGTGAACAAGACCCCGAGATACTTGAACTCCTCCTCTTGGGGAAGGATCTCATTCCCGACCCGGAGAGAACCATTTTCCGGCTGAGAACCATAGTCTCGGATTTGGAGGTGCTGATTCTCATCCCAGCCGCTTCACACTCGGCTGCGAATCACTCCAGTGAGAGCTGAAGGTCACGGCCTGACGACGCTAACAGAACCACATCATCTGCAAAAAGCAGAGACCCGATTCTGAGGTCGCCAAATGGGACACCCTCAACGCCCTGGCTCCGCCTAGAAATTCTGTCCATAAAAGTTAGGAACAGAATCGGTGACAAAGGGCAGCCCTGACGGAGTCCAACTCTCACCGGAAACGTATCCGACTTACTGCCAGCAATGCGGACCAAACTCTGGCACCGGTCATACAGAGACCAAACGGCCCCTATCAAGGGGTCCGGCACTCCATATTCCCGGAGCACCCCCCACAGGACTCCACGAGGGACACGGTCGAACGCTTTCTCCAAGTCCACAAAACACATGTAGACTGGTTGGGCGAACTCCCATGCACCCTCCAGGATCCTGCCGAGGGTATAGAGCTGGTCCACTGTTCCACGGCCAGGACGAAAGCCACACTGCATCTCCTGAATCCGAGGCTCGATTATCCGACGGATCCTCCTCTCCAATACCCCCGAATAGACCTTACCAGGGAGGCTGAGGAGTGTGATACCCCTATAGTTGGAACACACCCTCCGGTCCCCCTTTTTAAAGAGGGGGACCACCACCCCAATCTGCCAGTCCAGAGGCACTGTCCCCGATGTCCACGCGATACTGCAGAGGCGTGTCAGCCAAGACAGCCCTACAACATCCAGAGCCTTGAGAAACTCAGGACGGACCTCATCCACCCCCGGGGCCTTGCCACCGAGGAGCTTTTTAACCACCTCGGCAACCTCAGCCCCAGAAATGGGAGGCCCCGTCTCCGAGCTCTCCGACTCTGCCTCTTCCGAGCACGTGTTGGTAGGATTGAGAAGTTCCTCGAAGTACTCCCCCCACCGACTCACAACATCCCTAGTTGAGGTCAGCAAAGCCCCGTCCCCACTGTAAACAGTGTTGACTGTGAGCCGCTTCCCCCCCCCCTGAGACGCCGGATGGTGGACCAGAATCTTTTCGAGGCCGTCCGGAAATCGTTCTCCATGGTCTCACCGAACTCCTCCCAGGCCCGAGTTTTTGCCTCAGCAACCGCCGAAGCCGTGGCCCGTCTGGCCCGTCGGTACCTATCAGCTTCTTCCAGGGTCCCACTGGCCAAAAAGGCCCGATAGGACTCCTTCTTCAGCTTGACGGCTTCCCTCACCACTGGTGTCCACCAGCAGGTTCGAGGGTTGCCGCCACGACAGGCACCGACCACCTTACGGCCACAACTCCGACCAGCTGCCTCGGCAATGGAGTCACAGAACATGGCCCATTCGGACTCAATGTGCCCCACCGCAAATATGGTTGAAGCTCTGCCGGAGGTGGAAGTTAAAGCTCCTTCTGACGGGGGATTCTGACAAACGCTCCCAGCAGACCCTCACAATACGTTTGGGCCTGCCAGGTCTGATCGGCATCCTCCCCCACCAGCGGAGCCAACTCACCACCAGGTGGTGATCAGTTGACAGCTCCGCCCCTCTCTTCACCCGAGTGTCCAGGACATACGGCCGCAAGTCCGATGATACAACCACAAAGTCGATCATCGAACTGCGGCCAAGGGTGTCCTGGTGCCAAGTGCACATATGGACACCCTTATGCCTGAACATGGTGTTCGTTATGGACAGTCTATGACTGGCACAGAAGTCCAACAACATAACACCACTCTGATTCAGATCGGGGGGGGGCGTTCCTCCCAATCACACCCCTCCAGGTCTCACTGTCATTGCCCACGTGAGCATTGAAGTCCCCCAGCAGAATGAGGGAGTCTCCGGTAGGAGCATTCTCCAGTGCCTCCCCCAGAGACTCCAAAAAGGGTAGGTACTCTGAACTGCTTTTTGGCGCATAGGCACAAACAACAGTCAGGACTCGTCCCCCCACCCAAGGCGGAGGGAGGCTACCCTCTCGTTCACTGGGGTAAACCCCAATGTACTGGCACACAGCCGGGGGGCAATAAGTATGCCCACACCTGCTCTGCGCCTCTCACCACGGGCAACTCCAGAGTGGAAGAGAGTCCAACCCCTCTCAAGAGTACTGGTTCCAGATCCCAAGCCGTGCGTCGAGGTGAGTCCGACTATATCTAACGGTCTGATGAAGTTTCAACAATAAACAACAAACTTTGTATTATGAGAAAGAACCAGACTCATTCTTCAGGAATCCGAAAATAAGCTCTATTTTACGAGTTATGCACGAATTCGGATTCTCCTATAAAACGAATTCCTTAACTCAAACCAAGTTAAGACTGCTTTGTCCTTCATATTTATTCATGTCTAATCAAGTTTCAATGATAAACAACGTTGTACTTTGTGGAATGAGAAAGAACTTCTTCAGCAATAAGCATCTCTCGACAAATGACGAAATACAGATTTTGCAATAAAATTAATTGCTATCAGCCTGACTTAAAACTGTTTGTCTTCCTTATTTATCCACTTCAAATCAAGTTTCAACAATTAAAAAAATTTTGTAGTTTGAGAAAGAACAACTTAATCTTGAGCAATCAGTATAAAAAGAGGGTAAGCAAAGGTGCGAATGTCAAACCATACATGATCAAAACAGGGAGCGGAGGTGTTTGGCTGAGACAAGGTGTGAATGTCCACCCATAATTAATGAAAAGCGGGCAACAAGTAGGTTTGAATGCCCAACCATACATCATCAAAAGCAGGAGTGGATATGTTCGGCTACAAGAAGGTTTGAACGTCTGACCATAGTTTGTAAAAAGCGGGTAAGAAAAGGTTCGAATGCCCGAACATACACCATCAATGGAGGGAGCAGAGGTGTTCCGCTGTAAGAAGGTGTGAATGTCCGACCATAGTTGGTAAAAAACGGGTAAGAAAAGGTTAAAATACCCGACTGTACACAATCAGTAGCGGGTGCGGAGTTGTTCGGCTACTAAAAGGTGTGAAAGTCCGACCATGGTTTGTAAAAAGCGGGTAAGAAAAGGTGCGAATGCCCGAAAATGTATGATCAAAAGAGGGAGCGGAGGTGTTCGGCTGCAAGAAGGTCTGAATGTCCAACCATAATTTGTAAAAACCGGGAAGGAAAGGCTCGAAAGCCCGACTATACACCACCAAAAGCGGGAGCAGAGTGGTTCAGCTGCAAGAAGGTCTGAATGTCCATCAATAATTGCTTTAAAACATGAAAGAAAATTTTCGAATATCATCCACACATGATCATAAGAAGGAGAGGAGGTGTTCAGCTGCAAGAAGGTGTGAATGTCCACCCATAATTCCTGAAAAATGGGTAAAAAAAAAGTGCGAATGCCCAACCATACATTATCAAAAGCAGGTGTGAATGTCAGATCATAATTTGCAAAAAGCTGATGAGAAAGGGTGAGAATGCCTGACTATACACCATCAAATGCGGGAGCGGAGATGTTCGGCTCTGAGTAGGTGTGAATGTCCGACTATATTTGGTGAAAAGCAGGTGAAGCAAGGTCTGAATGCCCAACTTTACATCATCAAAAGCGAGATCAGAGGTGTTTGGCTGCATGAAGGCCATAGTTTGCCAAAAGCGGGTAAGCTGCGAATGACCGACTAAATATCAACAAAAGGTCTTCGGATGCAAGTGCGTGTGAATATCCCACCATACAAGTATGGTGGAGAGGAAGCTGTGAACAGCCGACCATAGTTGGCAAAAAGCGGGTGAGAAAAGGTGCGAATGTCCAACTATACATGATCAAAACAGGGAGCGGAGGTGTTTGGCTGTGACAAGGTGTGAATGTCCACCCAAAATTAATGAAAAGCGGGCAACAAGTAGGTTTGAATGCCCAACCATACATCATCAAAAGCAGGAGTGGATGTGTTCGGCTACAAGAAGGTTTGAATGTCCGAGCATAGTTTGTAAAAAGCGGGTAAGAAAAGGTTCGAATGCCCAAACATACACCATCAAAAGAGGGAGCGGAGGTGTTCCGCTGTAAGAAGGTGTGAATGTCCGACCATAGTTGGTAAAAAACGGGTAAGAAAAGGTTAAAATACCCGACTGTACACAATCAATAGCGGGAGCGGATGTGTTTGGCTACAAGAATGTGTGACAGGCCGACCATGGTTTGTAAAAAACGGGTAAGAAAAGGTGCGAATGCCCGACAATGTATGATCAAAAGAGGGAGCGGAGGTTTTCGGCTACAAGAAGGTTTGAATGTCCGACCATAGTTTGTAAAAAGCGGGTAAGAAAAGGTTCAAATGCCTGACTATACACCATCAAAAGCGGGAGCGGAGGTGTTTGGCTACAAGAAGGTGTGAAAGTTCAACCATGGTTTGTAAAAAGCTGCTAAGAAAAGGTTCGAATGCCCGAATATATACCATCAAAAGCGGAAGCGGAGGTGTTCGGCTGCAAGAAGGTGTGAACGTCCGACCAAAGTTTGCAAAAAGCAGTTAAGAAAAGGTTCGAATGCCCGAATATATACCATCAAAAGCGGGAGCAGAGCTGTTCGACTGCAAGTAGGTGTGAATGTCCAGCCATAATTACTCACAAACGGGTAAGGAAAGGTAGTATTGCCAGACCATACATGATCAAAACAGGGAGCTGAGGTGGTTCAGCTGCAAGGTGTGAATGTCTGACTATAGTTTGTAAAAAGCGGGTAAGACAAGGTGCGAATGCCCGACAATGTATGATCAAAAGAGGGAGTGGAGATCTTCGGCTGCAAGGTCTGAATGTCCAACCATAATTTTTAAAACCGGGTAAGAAAAGGCTCGAAAGCCCGACTATACACAATCAAAAGCGGGAGCGGGAGGTTTTCAGCTGCAAATCCTTCACTCAAACCAAGTGAAAACTGCTTTGTCCTTCATATTTATCAATGTCTAGATCGACTTCAACAAAGAACAACATTGTATTTTGCAGTAGTAGAAAGAGCAACACTTGAAGGAACAGGAATCCGAGAATAAGCTTATTTTCATACGTTCTGCATGATTTGGGATTTTATGTATAAAATGAATTCCTTTACTCAAACTATGTTAAAACTGCTTTGTCCTTCATATTTATCAATGTCTAGATTGACTTCAACAAAGAACAACATTGTATTTTGCAGTAGAAGAAATAGCAACACTGAAGGATCAGGAATCCGAAAACAAGCTTATTTTCATACGTTCTGCTTGATTTGGGATTTTGCTATAAAATTAATTCCTTCACTCGAACAAAGTGGAAACTGCTTTGTCCTTCATATTTATCAATGTCTAGATTTACTTCAACAAAGAACAACATTGTATTTTGCAGTAGTAGAAAGAGCAACACTTGAAGGAACAGGAATCCGAGAATAAGCTTATTTTCATACGTTCTGCATGATTTGGGATTTTATGTATAAAATGAATTCCTTTACTCAAACTATGTTAAAACTGCTTTGTCCTTCATATTCATCAATGTCTAGATTGACTTCAACAAAGAACAACATTGTATTTTGCAGTAGAAGAAATAGCTACACTGAAGGATCAGGAATCCGAAAACACGCTTATTTTCATACGTTCTGCTTGATTTGGGATTTTGCTATAAAATTAATTCCTTCACTCAAACAAAGTGGAAACTGCTTTGTCCTTCATATTTATCAATGTCTATATCGATTTCAACAAAGAACAAGGCTGTATTTTGCAGTATAGGAAAGAGCAACACTGGAGGATCAGGAATCCGAGAATAAGCTTACTTTCATGAGTCCTGCACGATTTCGGATTTTCCTATAAAATGAATTGCTTTGCTCAAACCAAGTTAAAATTGCTTTGTCCTTCATAGTTATCCATGTCTAAAATGTATCAAGCATAAAGTTCCTCATATTACCCTGAATGAGAAAGAAGCATCCCTTTGGTTGAGCAATACATTCCTTTTGCGGAGTTATGCATGATTTCGGATTTTGCTATAAAATTCATTCCTTCACACCTTTTTTTTTCACCGCATTTTATAGATTATGGTTGGAAATTTCAACCACTCTAATCCGAAGACCTATCCTCCCGCTTTTGTTAATATATTTGAACTTTAGTTGGACATTCACCCCTTTTTGCAGCTAAACCACCTCCGCTCCCTGTTTTGATCATGTATGGTCTGGCAATACTACATTTTCTTACCCGTTTGTGAGTAATTATGGCTGGATATTCACACCTACTTGCAGCTGAACACAATCTCTCTCGCTTTTAATTATGTTTGGATATTCGAACCTTTTCTTTACTGCTTTTTGCCAACTTTGGTCGGACGTTCACACCTTCTTGCAGCCGAACACCTCCGCTTCCGCTTTTGATGGTATATATTCGGGCATTCGAACCTTTTCTTACCAGCTTTTTACAAACGATGGTTGGACTTTCACACCTTCTTGTAGCCGAACAACTCCGCTCCCGCTATTGATTGTGTACAGTCGGGTATTTTAACCTTTTCTTACCCGCTTTTTACCAACTATGGTCGGACATTCACACCGTCTTACAGCGGAACATCTCCGCTCCCGCTTTTGATGGTGTATAGTCAGGCATTTGAACCTTTTCTTACCCACTTTTTACAAACTATGGTCGGACATTCAAACCTTCTTGTAGCCGAAAACCTCTGCTCCCTCTTTTGATTATACATTGTCGGGAATTCGCACCTTATCTTACCCGCTTTTTACAAACTATAGTCAGACATTCACACCTTGGTGCTGAACCACCTCAGCTCCCTGTTTTGATCATGTATGGTCTGGCAATACTACCTTTTCTTACCCGTTTGTGAGTAATTATGGCTGGACATTCACACCTACTTGCAGCCGAACACCACCTCTCTCGCTTTTGATGATGTATGGACCGGCATTCTTACCTTTTCTAACACATTTTTCAGAAATTACGGTCGGAGATTCACACCTACTCACAGCCGAACAACTCCGCTCCCGCATTTGATGGTGTGCAGTCGGACATTCTCACCCTTTCTCATCAGCTTTTTGCAAATTATGATCTGACATTCACACCTACTTGCAGTCGAAAAGCTATGCTCCCGCTTTTGATTATGTTTGGTTGGATATTCAAACCTTTTCTTAACTGCTTTTTACAAACTTTGGTTGGACGTTCACACCTTCTTGTAGCCGAACACATCCACTCCTGCTTTTGATGATGTATGGTTGGTCATTCGCACCTTTTTTTTACCCATTTGTCAGGAATAATTGGTGGACATTCACACCTTCTTGCTGCTGAACACCTCCTCTCCCACTTATGATCATGTGCGGTTTGATTTTCGAAAATTTTCTTTCATGTTTTCTAGCAATTATTGATGGACATTTAGACCTTCTTGCAGCTGAACACCTCCGCCCCTGCTTTTGATCATACCTTGTCAGGCATTCGCACCATGTCTTACCTGCTTTTTACAAACCTTAGTCGAACATTTACACCTTTTTGCAGCCGAACACCACCTCTCTCGCTTTTGATGATGTATGGTCCGGCATTCTTTCCTTTTGTAACACATTTTTCAGCAATTATGGTCAGACATTCACACCTACTCAGAGCCGAACACCTCCGCTCCCGCATTTGATGGTGTATAGTCGGGCATTCTCACCCTTTCTCATCAGCTTTTTGCAAATTATGATCTGACATTCACACCTGCTTTTGATAATGTATGGTTGGGCATTCGCACCTTTTTTTACCCATTTTTCAGGAATTATGGGTGGACATTCACACCTTCTTGCAGCTGAACACCTCCTCTCCTTCTTATGATCATGTGCGGATGATATTCGAAAATTTTCTTTCATGTTTTAAAGCAATTATTGATGGACATTCAGACCTTCTTGCAGCTGAACCACTCTGCTCCCGCTTTTGATGGTGTATAGTCGGGCTTTCGAGCCTTTCCTTCCCGGTTTTTACAAATTATGGTTGGACATTCAGACCTTCTTGCAGCCGAACACCTCCGCTCCCTCTTTTGATCATACATTGTCGGGCATTAGCACCTTTTCTTACCCGCTTTTTACAAACCATAGTCGGACTTTCACATCTTTTAGTAGCCGAACAACTCCGCTCCCGCTATTGATTGTGTACAGTCGGGTATTTTAACCTTTTCTTACCCGCTTTTTACCAACTATGGTCGGACATTCACACCTTCTTACAGCGGAACACCTCCGCTCCCTCTTTTGATGGTGTATGTTCGGGCAGTCAAACCTTTTCTTACCTGCTTTTTACAAACTATGGTCAGACATTCAACCCTTCTTGGAGCCGAACACATCCACTCCTGCTTTTGATTATGTATAGTTGGGCATTCGCACCTTTTCTTATCCATTTTTCAGTAATTATGGGTGTACATTCACACCTTCTTGCAGCCGAACACCTCCGCTCCCTCTTTTGATCATACATTTTCGGGCATTCGCACCTTTTCTTACCCGCTTTTTACAAACCATGGTCGGACTTTCACACCTTTTAGTAGCCGAACAACTCCGCACCCGCTACTGATTGTGTACAGTCGGGTATTTTAACCTTTTCTTACCCGTTTTTTACCAACTATGGTCGGACATTCACACCTTCTTACAGCGGAACACCTCCGCTCCCTCCTTTGATGGTGTATGTTCGGGCATTCGAAACTTTTCTTACCCGCTTTTTACAAACTATGGTCAGACGTTCAAACCTTCTTGTAGCCGAACATATCCACTCCTGCTTTTGATGATGTATGGTTGGGCATTCGAACCTACTTGTTGCCCGTTTTTCATTAATTATGGGTGGACATTCACACCTTGTCTCAGCCAAACACCTCCGCTCCCTGTTTTGATCATGTATGGTTTGACATTCGCACCTTTGCTTACCCTCTTTTTATACTGATTGCTCAAGATTAAGTTGTTCTTTCTCAAACTACAAAATTTTTTTAATTGTTGAAACTTGATTTGAAGTGGATAAATAAGGAAGACAAACAGTTTTAAGTCAGGCTGATAGCAATTAATTTTATAGCAAAATCTGTATTTCGTCATTTGTCGAGAGATGCTTATTGCTGAAGATGTTCTTTCTCATTCTACAAAGTACAACGTTGTTTATCATTGAAACTTGATTAGACATGAATAAATATGAAGGACAAAGCAGTCTTAACATGGTTTGAGTTAAGGAATTCGTTTTATAGGAGAATCCGAATTCGTGCATAACTCGTAAAATAGAGCTTATTTTCGGATTCCTGAAGAATGAGTCTGGTTCTTTCTCATAATACAAAGTTTGTTGTTTATTGTTGAAACTTCATCAGACCGTTAGATATAGTCGGACTCACCTCGATGCACGGCTTGGGATCTGGAACCAGTACTCTTGAGAGGGGTTGGACTCTCTTCCACTCTGGAGTTGCCCGTGGTGAGAGGCGCAGAGCAGGTGTGGGCATACTTATTGCCCCCCGGCTGTGTGCCAGTACATTGGGGTTTACCCCAGTGAACGAGAGGGTAGCCTCCCTCCGCCTTTGGGTGGGGGGACGAGTCCTGACTGTTGTTTGTGCCTATGCGCCAAACAGCAGTTCAGAGTACCTACCCTTTTTGGAGTCTCTGGGGGAGGCACTGGAGAATGCTCCTACCGGAGACTCCCTCATTCTGCTGGGGGACTTCAATGCTCACGTGGGCAATGACAGTGAGACCTGGAGGGGAGGAACGGCCCCCCCGATCTGAATCAGAGTGGTGTTATGTTGTTGGACTTCTGTGCCAGTCATAGACTGTCCATAACGAACACCATGTTCAGGCATAAGGGTGTCCATATGTGCACTTGGCACCAGGACACCCTTGGCCGCAGTTCGATGATCGACTTTGTGGTTGTATCATCGGACTTGCGGCCGTATGTCCTGGACACTCGGGTGAAGAGAGGGGCGGAGCTGTCAACTGATCACCACCTGGTGGTGAGTTGGCTCCGCTGGTGGGGGAGGATGCCGATCAGACCTGGCAGGCCCATACGTATTGTGAGGGTCTGCTGGGAGCGTTTGTCAGAATCCCCCGTCAGAAGGAGCTTTAACTCCCACCTCCGGCAGAGCTTCAACCATATTTGAGGTGGGGGACATTGAGTCCGAATGGGCCATGTTCCGTGACTCCATTGCCGAGGCAGCTGGTAGGAGTTGTGGCCGTAAGGTGGTCGGTGCCTGTCGTGGCGGCAACCCTCGAACCTGCTGGTGGACACCAGTGGTGAGGGAAGCCGTCAAGCTGAAGAAGGAGTCCTATCGGGCCTTTTTGGCCAGTGGGATCCTGGAAGAAGCTGATAGGTACCGACGGGCCAGACGGGCCACGGCTTCGGCGGTTGTGAGGCAAAAACTCGGGCCTAGGAGGAGTTCGGTGAGACCATGGAGAACGATTTCCGGAAGGCCTCGAAAAGATTCTGGTCCACCATCCGGCGTCTTCGGGGGGGGGAAGCGGCTCACAGTCAACACTGTTTACAGTGGGGACGGGGCTTTGCTGACCTCAACTAGGGATGTTGTGAGTCGGTGGGGGGAGTACTTCGAGGAACTCCTCAATCCTACCAACACGTGCTCGGAAGAGGCAGAGTCGGAGAGCTCGGAGACGGGGCCTCCCATTTCTGGGGCTGAGGTTGCCGAGGTGGTTAAAAAGCTCCTCGGTGGCAAGGCCCCGGGGGTGGATGAGGTCCGTCCTGAGTTTCTCAAGGCTCTGGATGTTGTAGGGCTGTCTTGGCTGACACGCCTCTGCAGTATCGCGTGGACATCGGGGACAGTGCCTCTGGACTGGCAGATTGGGGTGGTGGTCCCCCTCTTTAAAAAGGGGGACCGGAGGGTGTGTTCCAACTATAGGGGTATCACACTCCTCAGCCTCCCTGGTAAGGTCTATTCGGGGGTATTGGAGAGGAGGATCCGTCGGATAATCGAGCCTCGGATTCAGGAGATGCAGTGTGGCTTTCGTCCTGGCCGTGGAACAGTGGACCAGCTCTATACCCTCGGCAGGATCCTGGAGGGTGCATGGGAGTTCGCCCAACCAGTCTACATGTGTTTTGTGGACTTGGAGAAAGCGTTCGACCGTGTCCCTCGTGGAGTCCTGTGGGGGGTGCTCCGGGAATATGGAGTGCCGGACCCCTTGATAGGGGCCGTTCGGTCTCTGTATGACCGGTGCCAGAGTTTGGTCCGCATTGCCGGCAGTAAGTCGGATACGTTTCCGGTGAGAGTTGGACTCCGTCAGGGCTGCCCTTTGTCTCCGATTCTGTTCCTAACTTTTATGGACAGAATTTCTAGGCGGAGCCAGGGCGTTGAGGGTGTCCCATTTGGCGACCTCAGAATCGGGTCTCTGCTTTTTGCAGATGATGTGGTTCTGTTAGCGTCGTCAGGCCGTGACCTTCAGCTCTCACTGGAGTGATTCGCAGCCGAGTGTGAAGCGGCTGGGATGAGAATCAGCACCTCCAAATCCGAGACTATGGTTCTCAGCCGGAAAAGGGTGGAATGCTCTCTCCGGGTCGGGAATGAGATCCTTCCCCAAGAGGAGGAGTTCAAGTATCTCGGGGTCTTGTTCACGAGTGACGGACGAATGGAGCGGGAGATTGACGGGCGGATCGGTGCGGCGCCTGCAGTGTTGCAGGCTCTGCACCGACCCGTCGTTGTGAAGAGGGAGCTGAGCCAGAAGGCGAAGCTCTCTACTTACTGGTCAATCTACGTTCCCATCCTCACCTATGGTCACGAGTTGTGGGTAGTGACCGAAAGAACAAGATCGCGAATACAAGCGGCCGAAATGGGTTTCCTCCGCAGGGTGTCTGGGCTCTCCCTTAGAGATAGGGTGAGAAGCTCAGTCATCCGGGAGGGGCTCGGAGTAGAACCGCTGCTCCTCCGCATTGAGAGGAGTCAGATGAGGTGGCTCGGGCATCTGGTTAGGATGCCCCCTGGGCGCCTCCCTGGGGAGGTGTTCCGGGCACGTCCCACTGGGAGGAGACCCCGGGGGAGACCCAGGACACGTTGGAGAGACTATGTCTCTCGGCTGGCCTGGGAACGCCTCGGGGTCCCCCCGGAAGAGCTGGAGGGAGTGGCCGGGGACAGAGACGTCTGGGTTTCTCTGCTCAAGCTGCTGCCCCCGCGACCCGACCCCCGGATAAGCGGCAGATGATGGATGGATGGATGGATATATCCTCCACCAACCAGACTTACAACCCCCGACTAGGGTAGCAGAATTTCTAAGCAGCTGTACCCCAAAACTACTATCAAAAATATATAAATTATTGTCTAAGATAGATGACACAATGTCTCTTCCATCCTCAAAATGGGAGGCAGATTTATCCATCAGTTCTGGTCATAGCTTCTAACCACAAACATGTTTGAACACCTTCATAAAGACTCGAAATCCTAATTTACAGCTCATACAATACAAAATCCTTCATAGAACACACTATACAGGACAAAGGATGTTCAGGATGGGTCTAACACACTCAAACATCTGCTCACATTGCACAGATAACACACCTGATGATTATGCACACGCTTTGTGGTTTTTCTGCGCCTGTCCAGAAGTTCTGGCTTGAAGTCTGTGAGGACCTATCAACATGGCTAAAGTGTAGCATCCCTGCATGCCCCACACTGTGCATACTGGGTGACTTAGACAACATCAACATGGAAATTAACTCAGCACACATGGTTGTCACAGTGTTATGTATCGCAAAGAAAACTATTCTCATGAACTGGAAAGCGAAGAACAATCTGTGTATTAACCAGTTTAGAAATTTTCTTTTAGATTATATTAGCATGGAAACAATGTCTGCCTCCTCAAAACATCAATTGGCTGAATTTCATTCTCTTTGGTCCCCTCTGATTAGTTTTATCACATAGTGGTGGTGGTGGGTTGCTGGGTGATGGTGGGTCTCAGGCCCGGGCTGCTGCGACTGGTGTGACCGGGTGGTTTGTTTGTTTGTTTTTTGATGTTGTTTGTTTGTTTTTTGTAGAGGTCCTCCTGGGTGGGGTTGGGTTGAGTGGGGTGGGGCGGGATGGGTACCTTCTGGGGGTACAGTAGCTCCCGGAATATGGTCGCTGCAGGCCCCGAGCCTGGTGGACATCAGGCCCTCCTGCCCATTGTTGGCTCCCAGGTAGCGGGGATGCCTATTGCAGCCAGTCCCTGGCTGCCCTCTCTGGGGGAGAGTAGCTCCCCCGGTATATATCCCCATACCCCTCTCCCTTCTGGCTCCTGTACACAGCACACACTCACACATGAAGGGTTTTGGGGGCGTGTGTGTTCGGTGGGGTGTAGTGGATGGGGCCACGTAGGTGGTCCCCTTTGGTTGCACTCTGCAGTTCCCTGCCCCTGTTTTAATTACACCTTAGACATTACTACTTATCAAACACACTCACACACACACATTAGGTCTTGGGGGTGGTTACACTGAGTGGCATCTGGTGGGCGGGGCTCTTTGGGTATGTAGGCTGCCCAGAGTGCCGCGCTCCCAGTTCTACAAGTTTGGCTGTCCCTCAATTTTAATTGCTCACTATTAGAAAATATTGAAGAGCCAGAAGGGTGAGGGGAGGGGTCTTCTTCGCACACCCCTGCTTCCTGGTGTCTGCTCGGGGCAGGAGGGGCCAGGAGGATTAATTAATTGTTCTGCTGGTTCGGGGTCTGTGGTGGCTGGGGGGTTGCTGGCCTCCTGGTGTGCCCGCTGCACTACACCCCAGCAGAGTCGAGGGAGGTAGGATGTGTGGATGTGTGGATGTATGGGACGTGAAAGTGTGTGTGGTAATGATTGGGCCTGGATCTGGGACTTGCTGTCGCCTGGCCTGCCTGTGTTTCTCCCGATGGGGCATCAGCGTTGCCTCTCCCCACTGCTCGCGACTTCACCCACCTGTGGGCACGTCTTGACTCCCAGGGCACTTGGCCAGGGGCGCTGGGGCAGGCGCTGACCCACTTTGTGGCTGTCTGGGGCGCTTGGCCCTCCTGGGTATTGGGTGGGGCCTCTGCCGGGGGGTTTGGGGGCGCTCGGGCTCCTGGGGCCCAGGTCCAGTGCACGGCCCATGTCTGGGCGGCTGGGGCCTGGCGGGGTAGGTGGACTGTTGCCCCTGGCTCCCGGAGTGCCTCTGCCCTATGCTTATGGGTGCTCTTTCCGGGGGCTTCCTCTGCAGTCTTCTGGGTGGATGCGTGGTTGCCCCTGTGGTGGGCTGCCTGGGTTCTGTGCTCTGTGGGGGCTGCTGTTTGCCTCGGTCTTGTGGCCCTCTCTGCCTGCTTCTGATTGCTTGGGGGGGGGCTGTGGATTGTGGCCCTGTACGCTTATACACTCATAACTAAGCACGGTTATCATGTAGGTCCTGTGCCATGGGTGTTGCGTGTTCTCACACACACACACATTCATTAGTGCAGTAGCATGGTCACTAAGCAGTTGATGTATTATCATGTCGTCTCAGGTCATCTATATCCACAGCTGTGTATGCGATTGCCGCTTCTTGTGCTTGTTTTTGTTTGTTTGTGTGTTTGTTTTTTCTCTGCTTGTCTGCTTTCAGGTGCTCCTGGTGGCGCTAAGGTTGGATTCCCCTCATAGGCCATGGATTGTTGTCTGTTTTGTTTTTTACAGGTGTAGCAGCTGGTTGTCTGGTTTTTGTTTCTATTTTTGTTCTGTTTCCTCTTCTTTACACTTCTTCTTTCCTTGTCCCCCGGTCCGGTTCAGTTCAGTTCATGTCATATATTGTAAACAGAAATAAATAAATGGGCATCAAGGGGAGCTTTACATTTATAAAACTTCCCTTGGCAAAACAAATCTGTTTGGCATCAAAGGTATTCAGACTACAATTCTTCTGACATAATGCTGAACAGGACAAGGGGAAAAAAAAGTAAAGAAGACAGTTCTGCCGAAAGCCAGGGATAGACCTGTTCTAAGTTCTATACTTTTTAAAAGGGGCGTGTTTATCAACTATGGAATTAGAAGATTTACAAAAATGGTCAAGTGCTAGATCTTCATCTGGGATTTTAACAGTGTCATATAACTATTCAACAGATCAGTTAAAAAAAAGCCTGCTCATGGAGATGTTTCAGGATCTGGATACCAAGCGTGGACCTAATGTTTTCATTTTTGCAATTCTGATACAGGCTATTGAGCAGTGATAACTAACACCAAGTTCAGATACTGCAGATTTTCTACCTTTGATTTGTTAAGATTGAGCCAATCAGGGACAACCTTGAAGGATCTCTTTGGTTTTGTAGGATCAGTAATTACCCGAGAAAGGTTGATATTGGTACACACCTTTTTTAAATGATCAGAGGCAGAGTTCAACTTGTTTAAATTAAAATTGCCACACAGAGATTGGGTTTAGGCCACATGCACACAGAATGACATCAACAAATATAAGAAATATTAAACATTTACACAGATTTTTGAATATATGTAGAGGAATGATACTTTGAAATGTGCTCATTGCGGAGTTATGATCAGTTGAGTAATGAAGGTTGAACTATATGGGAAAGAGGTTCTATTCCCAGCATCATGATGGACACTCCTGATATAGAAGGTTTCGCTAACGCATTGGAATTGTTTTACTATTTTCATATGCATGTGCAATGAAGAATTGCTTGCTGCTGATAAATGCAAAGAAGAACAGCTTACACATAGATGCTCACATATAGGTTGCTGAATGCAATGAAGACCTGCTTATCCAGTAAAGTTCAATGTCAATGTGTAATATTCAATTAGGATTTGCAAAACAGTGAAGTTAAACAATGAATGGGTCCATAGTCGGTATGAGAAGACTACAGGAATATTTACCTGGGTGTACGTTCAAACAGAGATGAGAAAATCGCGATAAATAATTGTTTGTTTGTTTGTTAGTATGTATATGAATGTTATGTGTATAAACTGTGTTGAGTTATAGTTACTCAGTAGTGTCTCAGTGAAACAACCGACGGGGGATGCCTTGCGGTGACAACAAAAGCAGTGTTTTACTGATCAGTCAAGTTGCTCCAGTGTACTCCATACAAACTGGTTGGCTACTGAAGGGATAGAAAATGGGGAATTCTTGTTTTAAAGCAAACAAGGAATTAGATGGGAAAAATACATGTTTTAACGGGAACCAGACAATATTAAATACTCAGACAGATGGGAGAAGAAGTGTAGTTTTGTAGGAAATCACAAAATTATTACATAGAATTAGTGAAATCAATTGAAGAATGCCTTTCTGAAGAGCTGTTTACCACAGATGAGCAGCTTTGCGACCAAGCACATTGTAGATCGCTTTACTGCCAAAATGATCTAATTTAATGGATTGGTTTAGACATGCATAACAGCATTTTAAGAACAAAGAGAGAAACAAAAAGGGACAACGCTTCATGGTGGAAGGTGATGTATAAATAACTGTGTATATGATGAAGGGGGTGGCAACACCCATTCCGAAATCCCGCCATTCCGACATCCCGCCATTCCGACATCCCGCTATTCCGACATCCCACCATTCCGACATACCACCATTCCGACATACCACCATTCCGACATGCAAACGTCCCACCATTCCGACATCCCACCATTGCGACATCCCGCTATTCTGACGTTCAAATGTCCCACCATTCCGACAAGGCTTTCCGTATAAGGAAATGTGTGTTACTCAACAGGTGAGTCCCTTCTTTCTGTTCATGCAATTTATATGTTTAACACATGTTTATAGACAAGCGTTATTAAAAACACAAAGTCTCGGCAACTGGAGGAGGAGAAGCATTCCGCGGTGGTTTTCAATCACACACTCCAATGCCACTTGTTTCAACTTCCGAAAATTTAATCCAGGAAAAAAAGGCTTACAAACATGGACCAAAACGGTTCCATAACACGCACAAGAATCCAAAAGAAACTAAAGTTAACTATAAGAAAGCAAATAAACAGTATGAAGTGGTCAAAATTGGTTTTACGCATGCCTATGTGCGTCTGGCACATGCGTCTTCGGGCTCTCCCACGTTGGTTTGTGGATGAAAGCTATATGTTCAGCTGTAATGTCATGTAAAAACAATCTCTACATGACATTTACTCCCAGGTGTGACCAGTTAGGTCCTTAAGATATCAACAGGCTGTATAAAGCTACAACCGTTGCGGCTGTGTGTTTGTGCCAAATGTGCAAAGCCCATCCGCGCTTCCAAAAATTGGAGTGAGTACTCATAAATCACGTGAATAACATGAATAAACGTTTTTACTGAATTTTGTTGTGTTTTATACGTTCTATGCTGTCATTTCTCTCTTCTCCTATTGGCAAGGCAAGGCAGAGTGCTCGCAACTGTGTCCTGTGCAGTAGCCGTGATATCTGTAATTGCAATTATTACTTTTGCATATGATGACAGCGTGCAAAAGACGCATGGGCTCTGTGGAGAGCTCCGCTCCAGCTGGCTGCTGTGACAGCTCACTGACACTGTATTTCTGCTTAATCAGTTTCAGTCTCGCCAGAGTTACATTAATATCTGTATTTTTATATTTGAAATTCAGGGGATTTTGATAATAGATTATTAAAGTTTGTTTGCGAGGCTGTGGCCTCTGCATGTGCAAAGCTTGTGCGCCAAACTTTAGGGCGTATTTGCGCCGGCATATCATTAGTGCAAAATGTTTTGGGTAAAAAATAGGCTATTAAAAGGAACTGTCGGAATGGCGGTATGTTAAAAAAAACAAAAAACATACCGCCATTCCGACCATAGGAGGAAAAAAGTGTCGGAATGGTGGGACGTTTGATAAAAAATTAAGTGTCGCCATTCCGACAATTGGAGACCCATGTCGGAATGGCGAGATGTCGGAATGGCAGCATGTAACCATGATGAAGGAGAGACCATTTGAGCAGCACAGCCATTTCGCAGCACAGGGACAGCAGTCCAAGTTACAGGATCTCCCACGTGGTATCACCTGTCACATTGTGTCAAGGCATCAAAAGAAGAAAAAATCACCAAACTCAAGGACAAAAAGACAAAGACTCCGGTGAACGAAGACAGAGGACTGACAAACCAGAAATACAAAAGGATTCTCGATATCAAGATCCAGAAGAAGAGGCTAACAATGCCACGAACACTTACGATGCTGGGAATGATGCCAGCAATGAACAGAGAAGAAGATTCAGTGTCATCAATCTGCATTACGTGCCTCTAATGAGGGGGTGAATATAGAATCCTCAACGATTACAACGTCTCTGGGAACTGTGACAACAACAAGGTTTAAACCATTTTGATATATATTGTAACCTATTGTCTAAGGAATAGTGCTGGAAATGAGGTAAATCTAATCCACCATTGTCCTTGGTCTTCTGTAGGGTTTTTAAACTAATACGTGGTGGTTTGTTTTTCCACAGAAATTTGGAGATGCATGAATCTAGTGACTTAAACCAAGTAGCAGATGGTTTTATGGGGATCATTGAGAACAAATAGTTAACTTTTGGTAGTATCATCATTTTAATGGATGTAACTCTCCCCATAAGTGATATAGGTAAGGACTTCCAACGAGAGATCGTCCTCTACTGTCTTTAATAATTGCAAATAATTTAGCTTTGTTAGCTCTGAGAGCCTGGAGGAAATGTTTATGCCTAAATATCTAATATTTCCTGACTGTAAAGTGATCGCAGGTATATTATGGACCCTACAGTTAATGGGCAGAACTGTGGTCTTAGACCAGTTGATAGAGTAGTCAGAAAGTGCTGAGAATTTATTTATGAGTGTGATCGTGCGACTGAGAGACGTCTGTGAGTTCTGAAGGAAAAGTAATACATCATCAGCATAAAGACTTATTTTATGCTCAATATTTTGGGATTAATTACTCACAAACGGGTAAGAAAAGGTAGTATTGCCAGACCATACATGATCAAAACAGGGAGCGGAGGTGGTTCAGCTGCAAGGTGTGAATGTCTGACTATAGTTTGTAAAAAGCGGGTAAGATAAGGCGCGAATGCCCGACAATGTATGATCAAAAGAGGGAGCGGAGGTTTTTGGCTACAAAAAGGTTTGAATGTCCGACCATAGTTTGTAAAAAGCGGGTAAGAAAAGGTTAAAATACCTGACTGTACACAATCAATAGCGGGAGCGGAGTTGTTCGGCTACAAGAAGGTGTGAAAGTTCAACCATGGTTTGTAAAAAGCTGCTAAGAAAAGGTTCGAATGCCCGAATATATACCATCAAAAGCGGAAGCGGAGGTGTTCGGCTGCAAGAAGGTGTGAACGTCCGACCAAAGTTTGCAAAAAGCAGTTAAGAAAAGGTTCGAATGCCCGAATATATACCATCAAAAGCGGGAGCAGAGCTGTTCGACTGCAAGTAGGTGTGAATGTCCAGCCATAATTACTCACAAACGGGTAAGAAAAGGTAGTATTGCCAGACCATACATGATCAAAACAGGGAGCTGAGGTGGTTCAGCTGCAAGGTGTGAATGTCTGACTATAGTTTGTAAAAAGCGGGTAAGACAAGGTGCGAATGCCCGACAATGTATGATCAAAAGAGGGAGTGGAGGTCTTCGGCTGCAAGGTCTGAATGTCCAACCATAATTTTTAAAACCGGGTAAGAAAAGGCTCGAAAGCCCGACTATACACAATCAAAAGCGGGAGCGGGAGGTTTTCAGCTGCAAATCCTTCACTCAAACCAAGTGAAAACTGCTTTGTCCTTCATATTTATCAATGTCTAGATCGACTTCAACAAAGAACAACATTGTATTTTGCAGTAGAAGAAAAAGCAACACTGAAGGATCAGGAATCCGAGAATAAGCTTCTTTTCATACGTTTTGCATGATTTGGGATTTTATGTATAAAATGAATTCCTTCACTCAAACCAAGTGAAAACTGCTTTGTCCTTCATATTTATCAATGTCTAGATTTACTTCAAGAAAGAACAACATTGTATTTTGCAGTAGTAGAAAGAGCAACACTGAAGGATCAGGAATCCGAGAATAAGCTTATTTTCATACGTTCTGCATGATTTGGGATTTTATGTATAAAATGAATTCCTTTACTCAAACTATGTTAAAACTGCTTTGTCCTTCATATTTATCAATGTCTAGATTGACTTCAACAAAGAACCACATTGTATTTTGCAGTAGAAGAAATAGCAACACTGAAGGATCAGGAATCCGAAAACAAGCTTATTTTCATACGTTCTGCTTGATTTGGGATTTTGCTATAAAATTAATTCCTTCACTCAAACAAAGTGGAAACTGCTTTGTTCTTCATATTTATCAATGTCTATATAAATTTCAACAAAGAACAAGGCTGTATTTTTCATTATAGGAAAGAGCAACACTGGAGGATCAGGAATCCGAGAAAAAGCTTACTTTCATGAGTCCTGCACGATTTCGGATTTTCCTATAAAATGAATTGCTTTGCTCAAACAAAGTTAAAATTGCTTTGTCCTTCATAGTTATCCATGTCTAAAATGTATCAAGCATAAAGTTCCTCATATTACCCTGAATGAGAAAGAAGCATCCCTTTGGTTGAGCAATACGTTCCTTTTGCGGAGTTATGCATGATTTCGGATTTTGCTATAAAATTCATTCCTTCACACCTTTTTTTTCACCACATTTTATAGATTATGGTTGGAAATTCTCAACCATTCTAATCCGAAGACCTCTCCTCCCGCTTTTGTTAATATATTTGAACTTTAGTTGGACATTCACCCCTTTTTGCAGCTAAACCACCTCCGCTCCCTGTTTTGATCATGTATGGTCTGGCAATACTACCTTTTCTTACCCGTTTGTGAGTAATTATGGCTGGACATTCACACCTACTTGCAGTCGAACAGCTCTGCTCCCGCTTTTGATTATGTTTGGTTGGATATTCGAACCTTTTCTTAACTGCTTTTTACAAACTTTGGTCGGACGTTCACACCTTCTTGCAGCCGAACACCTCCGCTTCCGCTTTTGATGGTATATATTCGGGCATTCGAACCTTTTCTTACCAGCTTTTTACAAACCATGGTTGGACTTTCACACCTTCTTGTAGCCGAACAACTCCCCTCCCCCTATTGATTGTGTACAGTCGGGTATTTTAACCTTTTCTTACCCGCTTTTTACCAACTATGGTCGGACATTCACACCGTCTTACAGCGGAACACCTCCGCTCCCGCTTTTGATGGTGTATAGTCAGGCATTTGAACCTTTTCTTACCCGCTTTTTACAAACTATGGTCGGACATTCAAACCTTCTTGTAGCCAAAAACCTCCGCTCCCTCTTTTGATCATACATTGTCGGGCATTCGCACCTTTTCTTACCCGTTTTTTACAAACCATGGTCGGACTTTCACACATTCTTGTAGCCAAACACATCCGCTCCCGCTATTGATTGTGTACAGTCGGGTATTTTAACCTTTTCTTACCCGTTTTTTACCAACTATGGTCGGACATTCACACCTTCTTACAGCGGAACACCTCCGCTCCCTCTTTTGATAGTGTATGTTCGGGCATTCGAATCTATTCTTACCCCCTTTTTACAAAATATGCTCGGAGATTCACACCTACTCACAGCCGAACAACTCCGCTCCCGCATTTGATGGTGTATAGTCGGGCATTCTCACCCTTTCTCATCAGCTTTTTGCAAATTATGATCTGACATTCACACCTACTTGCAGTCGAACAGCTCTGCTCCCGCTTTTGATTATGTTTGGTTGGATATTCGAAACTTTTCTTAACTGCTTTTTACAAACTTTGGTAGGACGTTCAAACTTTCAAGCAGCCGAACACCTCCGCTTCTGCTTTTGATGTTGTATATTCGGGCATACAAACCTTTTCTTACCCACTTTTTACAAACCATGGTCAGACTTTCACTCTTTGTTGCTGAACAACTCCGCTCCCTCTTTTGATTGTGTACAGTCGGGTATTTTCACCTTTTCTTACCTGCTTTTTACAAACTTTGGTCGGACATTCAAACCTTCTTGTAGCCGAACACATCCACTCCTGCTTTTGATGATGTATGGTTGGGCATTCGCACCTTTTCTTACCCATTTTTCAGTAATTATTGGTGGACATTCAGACCTTCTTGCAGGTGAACACCTCTGCTCCCTCTTTTGATCATACATTGTCGGGCATTCGCACCTTGTCTTACCCGCTTTTTACAAACTTTAGTCAGACATTCACACCTTGCAGCTGAACCACCTCCGCTCCCTGTTTTGATCATGTATGGTCTGGAAATACTACCTTTTCTTACCCATTTGTGAGTAATTATGGCTGGACATTCACACCTACTTGCAGCCGAACACCACCTCTCTCGCTTTTGATGATGTATTGTCCGGCATTCTAGTCTCTTCTAACACATTTTTCAGCAATTATGGTCTGACATTCACACCTACTCACAGCCGAACACTTCCGCTCCCGCATTTGATGGTGTATAGCCGGACATTCTCACCCTTTCTCATCAGCTTTTTGCAAATTATGATCTGACATTCACACCTACTTGCAGTCGAACAGCTCTGCTCCCGCTTTTGATTATGTTTGGTTGGATATTCGAACCTTTTCTTAACTGCTTTTTACAAACTTTGGTCGGACGTTCACACCTTCTTGCAGCCGAACACCTCCACTTCGACTTTTGATGGTATATATTCGGGCATTCGAACCTTTTCTTACCCGCTTTTTACAAACCGTGGTCGGACTTTCACACCTTCTTGTAGCCGAACAACTCCGCTCCCGCTATTGATTGTGTACAGTCGGGTATTTTAACCTTTTCTTACCCGCTTTTTACAAACTATGGTCGGACATTCAAACCTTCTTCTAGCCGAACACATCCACTCCTGCTTTTGATGATGTATGGTTTGGCATTCGCACCCTTTTTTTACCCATTTTTCAGGAATTATGGGTGGACATTCAGACCTTCTTGCAGCCGAAAACCTCCGCTCCCTCTTTTGATCATGCATTGTTGGGCATTCGCACCTTGTCTTACCCGCTTTTTATAAACTTTAGTTGGACATTCACACCTTCTTGCAGCTGAACGACCTCCGCTCCCTGTTTTGATCATGTATGGTCTGGCAATACTACCTTTTCTTACCCGTTTGTGAGTAATTAATCCCAAAATATTGAGCATAAAATAAGTCTTTATGCTGATGATGTATTACTTTTCCTTCAGAACTCACAGACGTCTCTCACTCACAAGATCACACTCATAAATAAATTCTCAACACTTTCTGACTACTCTATCAACTGGTCTAAGACCACAGTTCTGCCCATTAACTGTAGGGTCCATAATATACCTGCGATCACTTTACAGTCAGGAAATATTAGATATTTAGGCATAAACATTTCCTCCAGGCTCTCAGAGCTAACAAAGCTAAATTATGTGCAATTATTAAAGACAGTAGAGGACGATCTCTCTCGTTGGAAGTCCTTACCTATATCACTTATGGGGAGAATTACATCCATTAAAATGATGATACTACCAAAAGTTAACTATTTGTTCTCAATGATCCCCATAAAACCATCTGCTACTTGGTTTAAGTCACTAGATTCATGCATCTCCAAATTTCTGTGGAAAAACAAACCACCACGTATTAGTTTAAAAACCCTACAGAAGACCAAGGACAATGGTGGATTAGATTTACCTCATTTTCAGCACTATTCCTTAGCCAATAGGTTACAATATATATCAAAATGGTTTAAACCTTGTTTTTGTCACAGTTCCCAGAGACGTTGTAATCATTGAGGATTCTATATTCACCCCCTCATTAGAGGCACGTGTTGCAGATTGATGACACTGAATCTTCTTCTCTGTTCATTGCTGGCATCATTCCCAGCATCGTAAGTGTTCGTGGCATTGTTAGCCTCTTCTTCTGGATCTTGATATCGAGAATCCTTTTGTATTTCTGGTTTGTCAGTGCTCTCTCTTCGTTCACCGGCGTCTTCGTCTTTTTGTCCTTGAGTTTGGTGATTTTTTCTTCTTTTGATGCCTTGACACAATGTGACAGGTGATACCACGTGGGAGATCCTGTAACTTGGACTGCTGTCCCTGTGCTGCGAAATGGCTGTGCTGCTCAAATGGTCTCTCCTTCATCATGGTTACATGCTGCCATTCCGACATCTCGCCATTCCGACATGGGTCTCCAATTGTCGGAATGGCGACACTTAATTTTTTATCAAACGTCCCACCATTCCGACACTTTTTTCCTCCTATGGTCGGAATGGCGGTATGTTTTTTTTTTTTTAACATACCGCCATTCCGACAGTTCCTTTTAATAGCCTATTTTTTACCCAAAACATTTTGCACTAATGATATGCCGGCGCAAATACGCCCTAAAGTTTGGCGCACAAGCTCTGCACATGCAGAGGCCACAGCCTCGCAAACAAACTTTAATAATCTATTATCAAAATCCCCTGAATTTCAAATATAAAAATACAGATATTAATGTAACTCTGGCGAGACTGAAACTGATTAAGCAGAAATACATTGTCAGTGAGCTGTCACAGCAGCCAGCTGGAGCGGAGCTCTCCACAGAGCCCATGCGTCTTTTGCACGCTGTCATCATATGCAAAAGTAATAATTGCAATAACAGATATCACGGCTACGGCACAGGACACAGTTGCGAGCACTCTGCCTTGCCTTGCCAATAGGAGAAGAGAGAAATGACAGCATAGAACGTATAAAACACAACAAAATGCAGTAAAACCGTTTATTCATGTTATTCACGTGATTTATGAGTACTCGCTCCAATTTTGGGAAGCGCGGATGGGCTTTGCGCATTTGGCACAAACACACAGCCGTTGCGCAAGGCTTTATACAGCCTGTTGATATCTTAAGGACGTAACTGGTCACACCTGGGAGTAAATGTCATGTAGAGATTGTTTTTACATGACATTACAGCTGAACATATAGCTTTCATCCACAAACCAACGTGGGAGAGCCCGAAGACGCATGTGCCAGACGCACATAGGCATGCGTAAAACCAATTTTGACCACTTCATACTGTTTATTTGCTTTCTTTTAGTTAACTTTTGTTTCTTTTGGATTCTTGTGCGTGTTATGGAGCCGTTTTGGTCCATGTTTGTAAGCCTTTTTTTCCTGTATTAAATTTTCGGAAGTTGAAACAAGTGGCATTGGAGTGTGTGATTGAAAACCACCGCGAACTGCTTCTCCTCCTCCAGTTGCCGAGACTTTGTGTTTTTAATAACGCTTGTCTATAAACATGTGTTAAACATATAAATTGCATGAACAGAAAGAAGGGACTCACCTGTTGAGTAACACACATTTCCTTATACAGAAAGCCTTGTCGGAATGGTGGGACATTTGAACGTCGGAATGGTGGGACGTTTGCATGTCGGAATGGTGGTATGTCGGAATGGTGGTATGTCGGAATGGTGGGATGTCGGAATAGCGGGATGTCGGAATGGCGGGATTTCGGAATGGGTGTTGCCACCCCCTTCATCATATACACTTTTATTTATACATCACCTTCCACCATGAAGCGTTGTCCCTTTTTGTTTCTCTCTTTGTTCTTAAAATGCTGTTATGCATGTCTAAACCAATCCAGTAAATTAGATCATTTTGTCAGTAAAGCGATCTACATTGTGCTTGGTCGCAAAGCTGCTCATCTGTGGTAAACAGCTCTTCAGAAAGGCATTCTTCAATTGATTTCACTAATTTCATGTAATAATTTTGTGATTTCCTACAAAACTACACTTCTTCTCCCATCTGTCTGAGTATTTAATATTGTCTGGGTCCCGTTAAAACATGTATTTTTCCCATCTAATTCCTTGTTTGCTTTAAAACAAGAATTCCCCATTTTCTATCCCTTCAGTAGCCAACCAGTTTGTATGGAGTACACTGGAGCAACTTGACTGATCAGTAAAACACTGCTTTTGTTGTCACCGCAAGGCATCCCCCGTCGGTTGTTTCACTGAGACACTACTGAGTAACTATAACTCAACACAGTTTATACACATAACATTCATATACATACTAACAAACACACAAACAATTATTTATCGCGATTTTCTCATCTCTGTTTGAACGTACACCCAGGTAAATATTCCTGTAGTCTTCTCATACCGACTATGGACCCATTCATTGTTTAACTTCACTGTTTTGCAAATCCTAATTGAATATTACACATTGACATTGAACTTTACTGGATAAGCAGGTCTTCATTGCATTCAGCAACCTATATGTGAGCATCTATGTGTAAGCTGTTCTTCTTTGCATTTATCAGCAGCAAGCAATTCTTCATTGCACATGCATATGAAAATAGTAAAACAATTCCAATGCGTTAGCGAAACCTTCTATATCAGGAGTGTCCATCATGATGCTGGGAATAGAACCTCTTTCCCAGAATAGTTCAACCTTCATTACTCAACTGATCATAACTCCGCAATGAGCACATTTCAAAGTATCATTCCTCTACATGTATTCAAAAATCTATGTGTAAATGTTTAATATTTCTTATATTTGTTGATGTCATTCTGTGTGCATGTGGCCTAAACCCAATCTCTGTGTGGCATTTTTAATTTAAACAAGTTGAACTCTGCCTCTGATCATTTAAAAAAGGTGTGTACCAATATCATCCTTTCTCAGGTAATTACTGATCCTACAAAACCAAAGAGATCCTTCAAGGTTGTCCCTGATTGGCTCAATCTTAACAAATCAAAGGTAGAAAATCCGCAGTATCTGAACTTGGTGTTAGTTATCACTGCTCAATAGCCTGTATCAGAATTGCAAAAATGAAAACATTAGGTCCACGCTTGGTATCCAGATCCTGAAACATCTCCATGAGCAGGCTTTTTTTTAACTGATCTGTTGAATAGTTATATGACACTGTTAAAATCCCAGATGAAGATCTAGCACTTGACCATTTTTGTAAATCTTCTAATTCCATAGTTGATAAACACGCCCCTTTTAAAAAGTATAGAACTTAGAACAGGTCTATCCCTGGCTTTCGGCAGAACTGTCTTCTTTACTTTTTTTTCCCCTTGTCCTGTTCAGCATTATGTCAGAAGAATTGTAGTCTGAATACCTTTGATGCCAAACAGATTTGTTTTGCCAAGGGAAGTTTTATAAATGTAAAGCTCCCCTTGATGCCCATTTATTTATTTCTGTTTACAATATATGACATGAACTGAACTGAACCGGACCGGGGGACAAGGAAAGAAGAAGAGGAAAGAAGAGGAAACAGAACAAAAATAGAAACAAAAACCAGACAACCAGCTGCTACACCTGTAAAAAACAAAACAGACAACAATCCATGGCCTATGAGAGGAATCCAGCCTTAGCGCCACCAGGAGGACCTGAAAGCAGACAAGCAGAGAAAAAACAAACACACAAACAAACAAAAACAAGCACAAGAAGCGGCAATCGCATACAACACAGCTGTGGATATAGATGACCTGAGACGACATGATAATACATCAACTGCTTAGTGACCATGCTACTGGACTAATGAATGTGTGTGTGTGTGTGTGTGAGAACATGCAAAACCCATGGCACAGGACCTACATGATAACCGTGCTTAGTTATGAGTGTATAAGCGTACAGGGCCACAATCCACAGCCCCCCCCCCCCCCCCCCCCCCCAAGCAATCAGAAGCAGGCAGAGAGGGCCACAAGACCCAGGCCACCAGCAGCCCCCACAGAGCACAGAACCCAGGCGGCCCACCGCAGGGGCAACCATGCATCCACCCAGAAGACTGCAGAGGAAGCCCCCGGAAAGAGCCCCCATAAGCATAGGGCAGAGGCACTCCGGGAACCAGGGGTAACAGCCCACCGACCCCGCCAGGCCCCAGCCGCCCAGACATGGGCCGTGCACTGGACCTGGGCCCCAGGAGCCCGAGCTTCCCCAAACCCCCCGGCAGAGGCCCCACCCAATACCCAGGAGGGCCAAGCGCCCCAGACAGCCACAAAGTGGGTCAGCGCCTGCCCCAGCGCCCCTGGCCAAGTGCCCTGGGAGTCAAGACGTGCCCACAGGTGGGTGAAGTCGCGTGCAGTGGGGAGAGGCAACGCTGATGCCCCATCGGGAGAAACACAGGCAGGCCAGGCGACAGCAAGTCCCAGATCCAGGCCCAATCAAACACACACTTTCACGTCCCATACATCCACACATCCACACATCCTACCTCCCTCGACTCTGCTGGGGTGTAGTGCAGCGGGCACACCAGGAGGCCAGCAACCCCCCAGCCACCACAGACCCCGAACCAGCAGAACAATTAATTAATCCTCCTGGCCCCTCCTGCCCCGAGCAGACACCAGGAAGCAGGGGTGTGCGAAGAAGACCCCTCCCCTCACCCTTCTGGCTCTTCAATATTTTCTAATAGTGAGCAATTAAAATTGAGGGGCAGCCAAACTTGTAGAACTGGGAGCGCGGCACTCTGGGCAGCCTACATACCCAAAGAGCCCCGCCCACCAGATGCCACTCAGTGTAACCACCCCCCAAGACCTAATGTGTGTGTGTGAGTGTGTTTGATAAGTAGTAATGTCTAAGGTGTAATTAAAACAGGGGCAGGGAACTGCAGAGTGCAACCAAAGGGGACCACCTACGTGGCCCCATCCACTACATCACGTCATCTATCTTAGACAATAATTTATATATTTTTGATAGTAGTTTTGGGGTACAGATGCTTAGAAATTCTGCTACCCTAGTCGGGGGTTGTAAGTCTGGTTGGTGGAGGATATATCCATCCATCCATCCATCCATCATCTGCCGCTTATCCGGGGGTCGGGTCGCGGGGGCAGCAGCTTGAGCAGAGAAACCCAGACGTCTCTGTCCCCGGCCACTTCCTCCAGCTCTTCCGGGGGGACCCCGAGGCGTTCCCAGGCCAGCCGAGAGACATAGTCTCTCCAACGTGTCCTGGGTCTCCCCCGGGGTCTCCTCCCAGTGGGACGTGCCCGGAACACCTCCCCAGGGAGGCGCCCAGGGGGCATCCTAACCAGATGCCCGAGCCACCTCATCTGACTCCTCTCAATGCGGAGGAGCAGCGGTTCTACTCCGAGCCCCTCCCGGATGACTGAGCTTCTCACCCTATCTCTAAGGGAGAGCCCAGACACCCTGCGGAGGAAACCCATTTCGGCCGCTTGTATTCGCGATCTTGTTCTTTCGGTCACTACCCACAACTCGTGACCATAGGTGAGGATGGGAACGTAGATTGACCAGTAAGTAGAGAGCTTCTCCTTCTGGCTCAGCTCCCTCTTCACAACGACGGGTCGGTGCAGAGCCTGCAACACTGCAGGCGCCGCACCGATCCGCCCGTCAATCTCCCGCTCCATTCGTCCGTCACTCGTGAACAAGACCCCGAGATACTTGAACTCCTCCTCTTGGGGAAGGATCTCATTCCCGACCCGGAGAGAGCATTCCACCCTTTTCCGGCTGAGAACCATAGTCTCGGATTTGGAGGTGCTGATTCTCATCCCAGCCGCTTCACACTCGGCTGCGAATCACTCCAGTGAGAGCTGAAGGTCACGGCCTGACGACGCTAACAGAACCACATCATCTGCAAAAAGCAGAGACCCGATTCTGAGGTCGCCAAATGCGACACCCTCAACGCCCTGGCTCCGCCTAGAAATTCTGTCCATAAAAGTTAGGAACAGAATCGGTGACAAAGGGCAGCCCTGACGGAGTCCAACTCTCACCGGAAACGTATCCGACTTACTGCCGGCAATGCGGACCAAACTCTGGCAACGGTCATACAGAGACCGAACGGCCCCTATCAAGGGGTCCGGCACTCCATATTCCCGGAGCACCCCCCACAGGACTCCACGAGGGACACGGTCGAACGCTTTCTCCAAGTCCACAAAACACATGTAGACTGGTTGGGCGAACTCCCATGCACCCTCCAGGATCCTGCCGAGGGTATAGAGCTGGTCCACTGTTCCACGGCCAGGACGAAAGCCACACTGCATCTCCTGAATCCGAGGCTCGATTATCCGACGGATCCTCCTCTCCAATACCCCCGAATAGACCTTACCAGGGAGGCTGAGGAGTGTGATACCCCTATAGTTGGAACACACCCTCCGGTCCCCCTTTTTAAAGAGGGGGACCACCACCCCAATCTGCCAGTCCAGAGGCACTGTCCCCGATGTCCACGCGATACTGCAGAGGTGTGTCAGCCAAGACAGCCCTACAACATCCAGAGCCTTGAGAAACTCAGGACGGACCTCATCCACCCCCGGGGCCTTGCCACCGAGGAGCTTTTTAACCACCTCGGCAACCTCAGCCCCAGAAATGGGAGGCCCCGTCTCCGAGCTCTCCGACTCTGCCTCTTCCGAGCACGTGTTGGTAGGATTGAGGAGTTCCTCGAAGTACTCCCCCCACCGACTCACAACATCCCGAGTTGAGGTCAGCAAAGCCCCGTCCCCACTGTAAACAGTGTTGACTGTGAGCCGCTTCCCCCCCCTGAGACGCCGGATGGTGGACCAGAATCTTTTCGAGGCCGTCCGGAAATCGTTCTCCATGGTCTCACCGAACTCCTCCCAGGCCCGAGTTTTTGCCTTAGCAACCGCCGAAGCCGCGGCCCGTCTGGCCCGTCGGTACCTATCAGCTTCTTCCAGGGTCCCACTGGCCAAAAAGGCCCGATAGGACTCCTTCTTCAGCTTGACGGCTTCCCTCACCACTGGTGTCCACCAGCAGGTTCGAGGGTTGCCGCCACGACAGGCACCGACCACCTTACGGCCACAACTCCGACCAGCTGCCTCGGCAATGGAGTCACGGAACATGTCCCATTCAATGTCCCCCACCTCAAATATGGTTGAAGCTCTGCCGGAGGTGGGAGTTAAAGCTCCTTCTGACGGGGGATTCTGACAAACGCTCCCAGCAGACCCTCACAATACGTTTGGGCCTGCCAGGTCTGATCGGCATCCTCCCCCACCAGCGGAGCCAACTCACCACCAGGTGGTGATCAGTTGACAGCTCCGCCCCTCTCTTCACCCGAGTGTCCAGGACATACGGCCGCAAGTCCGATGATACAACCACAAAGTCGATCATCGAACTGCGGCCAAGGGTGTCCTGGTGCCAAGTGCACATATGGACACCCTTATGCCTGAACATGGTGTTCGTTATGGACAGTCTATGACTGGCACAGAAGTCCAACAACATAACACCACTCTGATTCAGATCGGGGGGGCCGTTCCTCCCAATCACACCCCTCCAGGTCTCACTGTCATTGCCCACGTGAGCATTGAAGTCCCCCAGCAGAATGAGGGAGTCTCCGGTAGGAGCATTCTCCAGTGCCTCCCCCAGAGACTCCAAAAAGGGTAGGTACTCTGAACTGCTGTTTGGCGCATAGGTACAAACAACAGTCAGGACTCGTCCCCCCACCCAAGGCGGAGGGAGGCTACCCTCTCGTTCACTGGGGTAAACCCCAATGTACTGGCACACAGCCGGGGGGCAATAAGTATGCCCACACCTGCTCTGCGCCTCTCACCACGGGCAACTCCAGAGTGGAAGAGAGTCCAATCCCTCTCAAGAGTACTGGTTCCAGATCCCAAGCCGTGCGTCGAGATGAGTCCGACTATATCTAACGGTCTGATGAAGTTTCAACAATAAACAACAAACTTTGTATTATGAGAAAGAACCAGACTCATTCTTCAGGAATCCGAAAATAAGCTCTATTTTACGAGTTATGCACGAATTCGGATTCTCCTATAAAACGAATTCCTTAACTCAAACCAAGTTAAGACTGCTTTGTCGTTCATATTTATTCATGTCAAATCAAGTTTCAATGATAAACAACGTTGTACTTTGTAGAATGAGAAAGAACTTCTTCAGCAATAAGCATCTCTCGACAAATGACGAAATACAGATTTTGCTATAAAATTAATTGCTATCAGCCTGACTTAAAACTGTTTGTCTTCCTTATTTATCCACTTCAAATCAAGTTTCAACAATTAAAAATATTTTGTAGTTTGAGAAAGAACAACTTAATCTTGAGCAATCAGTATAAAAAGAGGGTAAGCAAAGGTGCGAATGTCAAACCATACATGATCAAAACAGGGAGCGGAGGTGTTTGGCTGAGACATGGTGTGAATGTCCACCCATAATTAATGAAAAGTGGGCAACAAGTAGGTTCGAATGCCCAACCATACATCATCAAAAGCAGGAGTGGATATGTTCGGCTACAAGAAGGTTTGAACGTCTGACCATAGTTTGTAAAAAGCGGGTAAGAAAAGGTTCGAATGCCCGAACATACACCATCAAAGGAGGGAGCGGAGGTGTTCCGCTGTAAGAAGGTGTGAATGTCCGACCATAGTTGGTAAAAAACGGGTAAGAAAAGGTTAAAATACCCGACTGTACACAATCAGTAGCGGGTGCGGAGTTGTTCGGCTACTAAAAGGTGTGAAAGTCCGACCATGGTTTGTAAAAAGCGGGTAAGAAAAGGTGCGAATGCCCGAAAATGTATGATCAAAAGAGGGAGCGGAGGTGTTCGGCTGCAAGAAGGTGTGAATGTACACCCATAATTACTGAAAAATGGGTAAGAAAAGGTGCGAATGCCCAACTATACATAATCAAAAGCAGGAGTGGATGTGTTCGGCTCCAAGAAGGGTTGAATGTCTGACCATAGTTTGTAAAAAGCAGGTAAGAAAAGGTTTGACTGCCCGAACATACACCATCAAAAGAGGGAGCGGAGGTGTTCCGCTGTGAGAAGGTGTGAATGTCCGACCATAGTTGGTAAAAAGCGGGTAAGAAAAGGTTAAAATACCCGACTGTACACAATCAATAGCGGGAGCGGAGTTGTTCGGCTACTAAAAGATGTGAAAGTCCGACTATGGTTTGTAAAAAGCGGGTAAGAAAAGGTGCTAATGCCCGACAATGTATGATCAAAAGAGGGAGTGGAGGTTTTCGGCTGTAAGAAGGTCTGAATGTCCAACTATAATTTGTAAAAACCAGGTAAGAAAAGGCTTGAAAGCCCGACTTTACACCATCATAAGCCGGAGAGGAGGTGTTCAGCTGCAAGAAGGTGTGAATGTCCACCCATAATTACTGAAAAATGGGTAAGAAAAGGTGCGAATGCCCAAACATACATCATCAAAAGCAGGAGTGGATGTGTTGGGCTACAAGAAGGTTTGAAAGTCGGACCATGGTTTGTAAAAAACGGGTAAGAAAAGGTGCGAATGCCCGACAATGTATGATCAAAAGAGGGAGCGGAGGTTTTTGGCTACAAGAAGGTTTGAATGTCCGACCATAGTTTGTAAAAAGCGGGTAAGAAAAGGTTCAAATGCCTGAAAATACACCATCAAAAGCGGGGAGCGGAGGTGTTCCGCTGTAAGACGGTGTGAATGTCCGACCATAGTTGGTAAAAAGCGGGTAAGAAAAGGTTAAAATACCCAACTGTACACAATCAATAGCGGGAGCGGAGTTGTTCGGCTAAAAGAAGGTGTGAAAGTTCAACCATGGTTTGTAAAAAGCTGCTAAGAAAAGGTTCGAATGCCCGAATATATACCATCAAAAGCGGAAGCGGAGGTGTTCGGCTGCAAGAAGGTGTGAACGTCCGACCAAAGTTTTCAAAAAGCAGTTAAGAAAAGGTTCGAATGCCCGAATATATACCATCAAAAGCGGGAGCAGAGCTGTTCGACTGCAAGTAGGTGTGAATGTCCAGCCATAATTACTCACAAACGGGTAAGGAAAGGTAGTATTGCCAGACCATACATGATCAAAACAGGGAGCTGAGGTGGTTCAGCTGCAAGGTGTGAATGTCTGACTATAGTTTGTAAAAAGCGGGTAAGACAAGGTGCGAATGCCCGAGAATGTATGATCAAAAGAGGGAGTGGAGGTCTTCGGCTGCAAGGTCTGAATGTCCAACCATAATTTCTAAAAACCGGGTAAGAAAAGGCTCGAAAGCCCGACTATACACAATCAAAAGCGGGGAGCGGGAGGTTTTCAGCTGCAAATCCTTCACTCAAACCAAGTGAAAACTGCTTTGTCCTTCATATTTATCAATGTCTAGATCGACTTCAACAAAGAACAACATTGTACTTTGCAGTAAAGAAAGAGCAAATCAAAAGTTTTAGGAATCCGAGAATAAGCTTATTTTCATGAGTTCTGCACGATTATTGATTTTACTATAAATGAATGCCTTCACTCAAACTATGTTAAAACTGCTTTGTCCTTCATATTTATCAATGTCTAGATTGACTTCAACAAAGAACAACACTGGATTTTGCAGTAGAAGAAAGAGCAACACTGAAGGATCAGTAATCCGAGAATAAGCTTATTTTCATACGTTCTGCATGATTTGGGATTTTATGTATAAAATGAATTCCTTCACTCAAACCAAGTTAAAACTGCTTTGTCCTTCATATTTATCAATGTCTAGATCGACTTCAACAAAGAACAATATTGTATTTTGCAGTAGAAGAAAAAGCAACACTGAAGGATCAGGAATCCGAGAATAAGCTTATTTTTATACGTTCTGCATGATTTGGGATTTTATGTATAAAATGAATTCCTTCACTCAAACCAAGTGCAAACTTCTTTGTCCTTCATATTTATCAATGTCTAGATTTACTTCAACAAAGAACAACATTGTATTTTGCAGTATAGGAAAGAGCAACACTGGAGGATCAGGAATCCGAGAATAAGCTTACTTTCATGAGTCCTGCACGATTTCGGATTTTCCTATAAAATGAATTGCTTTGCTCAAACCAAGTTAAAATTGCTTTGTCCTTCATAGTTATCCATGTCTAAAATGTATCAAGCATAAAGTTCCTCATATTACCCTGAATGAGAAAGAAGCATCCCTTTGGTTGAGCAATACGTTCCTTTTGCGGAGTTATGCATGATTTCGGATTTTGCTATAAAATTCATTCCTTCACACCTTTTTTTTCACCGCATTTTATAGATTATGTTTGGAAATTCTCAACCACTCTAATCCGAAGACCTCTCCTCCCGCTTTTGTTAATATATTTGAACTTTAGTTGGACATTCACCCCTTTTCGCAGCTAAACCACCTCCGCTCCCTGTTTTGATCATGTATGGTATGGCAATACTACATTTTCTTACCCGTTTGTGAGTAATTATGGCTGGATATTGACACCTACTTGCAGCTGAACACAATCTCTCTCGCTTTTAATTATGTTTGGATATTCGAACCTTTTCTTTACTGCTTTTTGCAAACTTTGGTCGGACGTTCACACCTTCTTGCAGCCGAACACCTCCGCTTCCGCTTTTGATGGTATATATTCGGGCATTCGAACCTTTTCTTACCAGCTTTTTACAAACGATGGTTGGACTTTCACACCTTCTTGTAGCCGAACAACTCCGCTCCCGCAATTGATTGTGTACAGTCGGGTATTTTAACCTTTTCTTACCCGCTTTTTACCAACTATGGTCGGACATTCACACCGTCTTACAGCGGAACATCTCCGCTCCCGCTTTTGATGGTGTATAGTCAGGCATTTGAACCTTTTCTTACCCGCTTTTTACAAACTATGGTCAGACATTCAAACCTTCTTGTAGCCGAAAACCTCTGCTCCCTCTTTTGATTATACATTGTCGGGCATTCGCACCTTATCTTACCCGCTTTTTACAAACTATAGTCAGACATTCACACCTTGGTGCTGAACCACCTCAGCTCCCTGTTTTGATCATGTATGGTCTGGCAATACTACCTTTTCTTATCCGTTTGTGAGTAATTATGGCTGGACATTCACACCTACTTGCAGTCGAACAGCTCTGCTCCCGCTTTTGATTATGTTTGGTTGGATATTCGAACCTTTTCTTCACTGCTTTTTACAAACTTTGGTCGGACGTTCACACCTTCTTGCAGCCGAACACCTCCGCTTCCGCTTTTGATGGTATATATTCGGGCATTCGAACCTTTTCTTACCAGCTTTTTACAAACCATGTTTGGACTTTCACACCTTCTTGTAGCCGAACAACTCCGCTCCCCCTATTGATTGTGTACAGTCGGGTATTTTAACCTTTTCTTACCCGCTTTTTACCAACTATGGTCGGACATTCACACCGTCTTACAGCGGAACACCTCCGCTCCCGCTTTTGATGGTGTATAGTCAGGCATTTGAACCTTTTCTTACCCGCTTTTTACAAACTATGGTCGGACATTCAAACCTTCTTGTAGCCGAAAACCTCTGCTCCCTCTTTTGATTATACATTGTCGGGCATTCGCACCTTATCTTACCCGCTTTTTACAAACTATAGTCAGACATTCACACCTTGGTGCTGAACCACCTCAGCTCCCTGTTTTGATCATGTATGGTCTGGCAATACTACCTTTTCTTACCCGTTTGTGAGTAATTATGGCTGGACAGTCACACCTACTTGCAGTCGAACAGCTCTGCTCCCGCTTTTGATTATGTTTGGTTGGATATTCGAACCTTTTCTTAACTGCTTTTTACAAACTTTGGTCGGACGTTCACACCTTCTTGCAGCCGAACACCTCCGCTTCCGCTTTTGATGGTATATATTCGGGCATTCGAACCTTTTCTTAAAAGCTTTTTGCAAACTTTGGTCGGACTTTCACACCTTCTTGCCGCAGAACACGTCCGCTTCCGCTTTTGATGGTATATATTCGGGCATTCGAACCTTTTCTTACCAGCTTTTTACAAACCATGGTCTGACTTTCACACATTCTTGTAGCCAAACACATCCGCTCCCGCTATTGATTGTGTATAGTTGGGTATTTTAACCTTTTCTTACCCACTTTTTACCAACTATGGTCGGACATTCACACCTTCTTACAGCGGAACACCTCCGCTCCCTCTTTTGATGGTGTATGTTTGGGCATTTGAACCTTTTCTTACCCGCTTTTTACAAACTATGGTCGGACATTCAAACCTTCTTGTAGCCGAACACATCAACTCCTTCTTTTGATGATGTATGCTTGGGCATTCAAACCTACTTTTTACCCGTTTTTATTAATTTTGGGTGGACATTCACACCTTGTCACAGCCAAACACCTCCGCTCCCTGTTTTGATCATGTATGGTTGGACATTCGCACCTTTTCTCACCCGCTTTTTGCAAACTATGGTCGGCTGTTCACAGCTTCCTCTCCACCATATTTGTATGGTGGGATGTTCACACCCAGTTGCATCCGAAGACCTCCGCCCCCACTTTTGTTGATATTTAGTTGGTCATTCGCAGCTTACCCGCTTTTGGCAAACTATGGCCTTCTTGCAGCCAAACACCTCTGATCTCGCTTTTGATAATGTAAGGTTGGGCATTCAGACCTTGCTTCACCTGCTTTTCACCAAATATAGTCGGACATTCACACCTTCTTGCAGCCGAACACTTCCGCTCCACCTTTTAGTGTTCTATCACACCTTTTTTTCACCGAATTTTATAGATTATGGTTGGAAATTCTCAACCACTCTCATCCGAAGACCTCTCCTCCCGCTTTTGTTAATATATTTGAACTTTAGTCGGACATTCACACCTTCTTGCAGCTGAACCACCTCCGCTCCCTGTTTTGATCATGTATGGTCTGGCAATACTACCTTTTCTTACCCGTTTGTGAGTAATTATGGCTGGACATTCACACCTACTTGCAGCCGAACACCACCTCTCTCACTTTTGATGATGTATGGACCGGCATTCTTACCTTTTCTAACACATTTTTCAGAAATTACGGTCGAAGATTCACACCTACTCACAGCCGAACAACTCCGCTCCCGCATTTGATGGTGTGCAGTCGGACATTCTCACCATTTCTCATCAGCTTTTTGCAAATTATGATCTGACATTCACACCTACTTGCAGTCGAAAAGCTATGCTCCCGCTTTTGATTATGTTTGGTTGGATATTCAAACCTTTTCTTAACTGCTTTTTACAAACTTTGGTTGGACGTTCACACCTTCTTGTAGCCGAACACATCCACTCCTGCTTTTGATGATGTATGGTTGGGCATTCGCACCTTTTTTTTACCCATTTGTCAGGAATAATGGGTGGACATTCACACCTTCTTGCAGCTGAACACCTCCTCTCCCACTTATGATCATGTGCGGTTTGATTTTCGAAAATTTTCTTTCATGTTTTCTAGCAATTATTGATGGACATTTAGACCTTCTTGCAGCTGAACAACTCCGCTCCCGCTATTGATTGTGTACAGTCGGGTATTTTAACCTTTTCTTACCCGCTTTTTACCAACTATGGTCGGACATTCACACCGTCTTACAGCGGAACATCTCCGCTCCCGCTTTTGATGGTGTATAGTCAGGCATTTGAACCTTTTCTTACCCACTTTTTACAAACTATGGTCAGACATTCAAACCTTCTTGTAGCCGAAAACCTCTGCTCCCTCTTTTGATTATACATTGTCGGGCATTCGCACCTTATCTTACCCGCTTTTTACAAACTATAGTCAGACATTCACACCTTGGTGCTGAACCACCTCAGCTCCCTGTTTTGATCATGTATGGTCTGGCAATACTACCTTTTCTTACCCGTTTGTGAGTAATTATGGCTGGACATTCACACCTACTTGCAGTCGAACAGCTCTGCTCCCGCTTTTGATTATGTTTGGTTGGATATTCGAACCTTTTCTTCACTGCTTTTTACAAACTTTGGTCGGACGTTCACACCTTCTTGCAGCCGAACACCTCCGCTTCCGCTTTTGATGGTATATATTCGGGCATTCGAACCTTTTCTTACCAGCTTTTTACAAACCATGGTTGGACTTTCACACCTTCTTGTAGCCGAACAACTCCGCTCCCCCTATTGATTGTGTACAGTCGGGTATTTTAACCTTTTCTTACCCGCTTTTTACCAACTATGGTCGGACATTCACACCGTCTTACAGCGGAACACCTCCGCTCCCGCTTTTGATGGTGTATAGTCAGGCACTTGAACCTTTTCTTACCCGCTTTTTACAAACTATGGTCGGACATTCAAACCTTCTTGTAGCCGAAAACCTCTGCTCCCTCTTTTGATTATACATTGTCGGGCATTCGCACCTTATCTTACCCGCTTTTTACAAACTATAGTCAGACATTCACACCTTGGTGCTGAACCACCTCAGCTCCCTGTTTTGATCATGTATGGTCTGGCAATACTACCTTTTCTTACCCGTTTGTGAGTAATTATGGCTGGACAGTCACACCTACTTGCAGTCGAACAGCTCTGCTCCCGCTTTTGATTATGTTTGGTTGGATATTCGAACCTTTTCTTAACTGCTTTTTACAAACTTTGGTCGGACGTTCACACCTTCTTGCAGCCGAACACCTCCGCTTCCGCTTTTGATGGTATATATTCGGGCATTCGAACCTTTTCTTAAAAGCTTTTTGCAAACTTTGGTCGGACTTTCACACCTTCTTGCAGCAGAACACTTCCGCTTCCGCTTTTGATGGTATATATTCGGGCATTCGAACCTTTTCTTACCAGCTTTTTAAAAACCATGGTCTGACTTTCACACATTCTTGTAGCCAAACACATCCGCTCCCGCTATTGATTGTGTACAGTTGGGTATTTTAACCTTTTCTTACCCACTTTTTACCAACTATGGTCGGACATTCACACCTTCTTACAGCGGAACACCTCCGCTCCCTCTTTTGATGGTGTATGTTTGGGCATTTGAACCTTTTCTTACCCGCTTTTTACAAACTATGGTCGGACATTCAAACCTTCTTGTAGCCGAACACATCAACTCCTTCTTTTGATGATGTATGCTTGGGCATTCAAACCTACTTTTTACCCGTTTTTATTAATTTTGGGTGGACATTCACACCTTGTCACAGCCAAACACCTCCGCTCCCTGTTTTGATCATGTATGGTTGGACATTCGCACCTTTTCTCACCCGCTTTTTGCAAACTATGGTCGGCTGTTCACAGCTTCCTCTCCACCATATTTGTATGGTGGGATGTTCACACCCAGTTGCATCCGAAGACCTCCGCCCCCACTTTTGTTGATATTTAGTTGGTCATTCGCAGCTTACCCGCTTTTGGCAAACTATGGCCTTCTTGCAGCCAAACACCTCTGATCTCGCTTTTGATAATGTAAGGTTGGGCATTCAGACCTTGCTTCACCTGCTTTTCACCAAATATAGTCGGACATTCACACCTTCTTGCAGCCGAACACTTCCGCTCCACCTTTTAGTGTTCTATCACACCTTTTTTTCACCGAATTTTATAGATTATGGTTGGAAATTCTCAACCACTCTCATCCGAAGACCTCTCCTCCCGCATTTGTTAATATATTTGAACTTTAGTCGGACATTCACACCTTCTTGCAGCTGAACCACCTCCGCTCCCTGTTTTGATCATGTATGGTCTGGCAATACTACCTTTTCTTACCTGTTTGTGAGTAATTATAGCTGGACATTCACACCTACTTGCAGCCGAACACCACCTCTCTCGCTTTTGATGATGTATGGACCGGCATTCTTACCTTTTCTAACACATTTTTCAGAAATTACGGTCGAAGATTCACACCTACTCACAGCCGAACAACTCCGCTCCCGCATTTGATGGTGTGCAGTCGGACATTCTCACCCTTTCTCATCAGCTTTTTGCAAATTATGATCTGACATTCACACCTACTTGCAGTCGAAAAGCTATGCTCCCGCTTTTGATTATGTTTGGTTGGATATTCAAACCTTTTCTTAACTGCTTTTTACAAACTTTGGTTGGACGTTCACACCTTCTTGTAGCCGAACACATCCACTCCTGCTTTTGATGATGTATGGTTGGGCATTCGCACCTTTTTTTTACCCATTTGTCAGGAATAATGGGTGGACATTCACACCTTCTTGCAGCTGAACACCTCCTCTCCCACTTATGATCATGTGCGGTTTGATTTTCGAAAATTTTCTTTCATGTTTTCTAGCAATTATTGATGGACATTTAGACCTTCTTGCAGCTGAACACCTCTGCTCCTGCTTTTGATAATACCTTATCAGGCATTCGCACCATGTCTTACCCGCTTTTTACAAACTTTAGTCGAACATTTACACCTTTTTGCAGCCGAACACCACCTCTCTCGCTTTTGATGATGTATGGTCCGGCATTCTTTCCTTTTCTAACACATTTTTCAGCAATTATGGTTGGACATTCACACCTACTCAGAGCCGAACACCTCCGCTCCCGCATTTGATGGTGTATAGTCGGGCATTCTCACCCTTTCGCATCAGCTTTTTATAGATTATGATCTGACAATCACACCTGCTTTTGATAATGTATGGTTGGGCATTCGCACCTTTTTTTTACCCATTTTTCAGGAATTATGGGTGGACATTCACACCTTCTTGCAGCTGAACACCTCCTCTCCTTCTTATGATCATGTGCGGATGATATTCGAAAATTTTCTTTCATGTTTTAAAGCAATTATTGATGGACACTCAGACCTTCTTGCAGCTGAACCACTCTGCTCCCGCTTTTGATGGTGTATAGTCGGGCTTTCGAGCCTTTCCTTCCCGGTTTTTACAAATTATGGTTGGACATTCAGACCTTCTTGCAGCCGAACACCTCCGCTCCCTATTTTGATCATACATTGTCGGGCATTCGAACCTTTTCTTACCAGCTTTTTACAAACCATGGTTGGACTTTCACACCTTCTTGTAGCCGAACAACTCCGCTCCCGCTATTGATTGTGTACAGTCGGGTATTTTAACCTTTTCTTACCCGCTTTTTACCAACTATGGTCGGACATTCACACCTTCTTACAGCGGAACACCTCCGCTCCCTCCTTTGATGGTGAATGTTCGGGCAGTCAAACCTTTTCTTACCCGCTTTTTACAAACTATGGTCAGACGTTCAAACCTTCTTGTAGCCGAACATATCCACTCCTGCTTTTGATGATGTATGGTTGGGCATTCGCACCTACTTGTTGCCCGCTTTTCATTAATTATGGGTGGACATTCACACCTTGTCGCAGCCAAACACCTCCGCTCCCTGTCTTGATCATGTATGGTTTGACATTCGTACCTTTGCTTACCCTCTTTTTATACTGATTGCTCGAGATTAAGTTGTTCTTTCTCAAAATACAAAATTTTTTTAATTGTTGAAACTTGATTTGAATTGGATAAATAAGGAAGACAAACAGATTTAAGTCAGGCTGATTGCAATTAATTTTATAGCAAAATCTGTATTTCGTCATTTGTCGAGAGATGCTTATTGCTGAAGAAGTTCTTTCTCATTCTACAAAGTACAACGTTGTTTATCATTGAAACTTGATTAGACATGAATTAATATGAAGGACAAAAGCAGTCTTAACTTGGTTTGAGTTAAGGAATTCGTTTTATAGGAGAATCCGAATTCATGCATAACTCGTAAAATAGAGCTTATTTTCGGATCCCTGAAGAGTGAGTACATGAATGTGGAAATGAAAAGGTTCGAATGCCCGAACATTCACCATCAAAGGAGGGAGCGGAGGTGTTCCGCTGTAAGACGGTGTGAATGTCCGACCATAGTTGGTAAAAAGCGGGTAAGAAAAGGTTAAAATACCCGACTGTACACAATCAATAGCGGGAGCGGAGTTGTTCGGCTACAAGAAGGTGTGAAAGTCCAACCATGGTTTGTAAAAAGCTGGTAAGAAAAGGTTCGAATGCCCGAATATATACCATCAAAAGCGGAAGCGGAGGTGTTCGGCTGCAAGAAGGTTTGAATGTCCGACCATAGTTTGTAAAAAGCGGGTAAGAAAAGGTTCAAATGCCTGACTATACACCATCAAAAGCGGGAGCGGAGGTGTTCCGCTGTAAGACGGTGTGAATGTCCAACCATAGTTGGTAAAAAGCGGGTAAGAAAAGGTTAAAATACCTGACTGTACACAATCAAAAGCGGGAGCGGAGTTGTTCGGCTACAAGAAGGTGTGAAAGTTCAACCATGGTTTGTAAAAAGCTGCTAAGAAAAGGTTCGAATGCCCGAATATATACCATCAAAAGCGGAAGCGGAGGTGTTCGGCTGCAAGAAGGTGTGAACGTCCGACCAAAGTTTGCAAAAAGCAGTTAAGAAAAGGTTCGAATGCCCGAATATATACCATCAAAAGCGGGAGCAGAGCTGTTCGACTGCAAGTAGGTGTGAATGTCCAGCCATAATTACTCACAAACGGGTAAGGAAAGGTAGTATTGCCAGACCATACATGATCAAAACAGGGAGCTGAGGTGGTTCAGCTGCAAGGTGTAAATGTCTGACTATAGTTTGTAAAAAGCGGGTAAGACAAGGTGCGAATGCCCGAGAATGTATGATCAAAAGAGGGAGTGGAGGTCTTCGGCTGCAAGGTCTGAATGTCCAACCATAATTTCTAAAAACCGGGTAAGAAAAGGCTCGAAAGCCCCACTATACACAATCAAAAGCAGGAGCGGGAGGTTTTCAGCTGCAAATCCTTCACTCAAACCAAGTGAAAACTGCTTTGTCCTTCATATTTATCAATGTCTACATCGACTTCAACAAAGAACAACATTGTACTTTGCAGTAAAGAAAGAGCAAATCAAAAGTTTTAGGAATCCGAGAATAAGCTTATTTTCATGAGTTCTGCACGATTATTGATTTTACTATAAATGAATGCCTTCACTCAAACTATGTTAAAACTGCTTTGTCCTTCATATTTATCAATGTCTAGATTGACTTCAACAAAGAACAACACTGGATTTTGCAGTAGAAGAAAGAGCAACACTGAAGGATCAGTAATCCGAGAATAAGCTTATTTTCATACGTTCTGCATGATTTGGGATTTTATGTATAAAATGAATTCCTTCACTCAAACCAAGTTAAAACTGCTTTGTCCTTCATATTTATCAATGTCTAGATCGACTTCAACAAAGAACAACATTGTATTTTGCAGTAGAAGAAAAAGCAACACTGAAGGATCAGGAATCCGAGAATAAGCTTCTTTTCATACGTTTTGCATGATTTGGGATTTTATGTATAAAATGAATTCCTTCACTCAAACCAAGTGAAAACTGCTTTGTCCTTCATATTTATCAATGTCTAGATTTACTTCAAAAAAGAACAACATTGTATTTTGCAGTAGAAGAAATAGCAACACTGAAGGATCAGGAATCCGAAAACAAGCTTATTTTGATACGTTCTGCTTGATTTGGGATTTTGCTATAAAATGAATTCCTTCACTCAAACAAAGTGGAAACTGCTTTGTCCTTCATATTTATCAATGTCTATATCGATTTCAACAAAGAACAAGGCTGTATTTTGCAGTATAGGAAAGAGCAACACTGGAGGATCAGGAATCCGAGAATAAGCTTACTTTCATGAGTCCTGCACGATTTCGGATTTTCCTATAAAATGAATTGCTTTGCTCAAACCAAGTTAAAATTGCTTTGTCCTTCATAGTTATCCATGTCTAAAATGTATCAAGCATAAAGTTCCTCATATTACCCTGAATGAGAAAGAAGCATCCCTTTGGTTGAGCAATACGTTCCTTTTGCGGAGTTATGCATGATTTCGGATTTTGCTATAAAATTCATTCCTTCACACCTTTTTTTTTCACCGCATTTTATAGATTATGGTTGGAAATTCTCAACCACTCTAATCCGAAGACCTCTCCTCCCGCTTTTGTTAATATATTTGAACTTTAGTTGGACATTCACCCCTTTTTGCAGCTAAACCACCTCCGCTCCCTGTTTTGATCATGTATGGTCTGGCAATACTACATTTTCTTACCCGTTTGTGAGTAATTATGGCTGGATATTCACACCTACTTGCAGCTGAACACAATCTCTCTCGCTTTTAATTATGTTTGGATATTCGAACCTTTTCTTTACTGCTTTTGGCCAACTTTGGTCGGACGTTCACACCTTCTTGCAGCCGAACACCTCCGCTTCCGCTTTTGATGGTATATATTCGGGCATTCGAACCTTTTCTTACCAGCTTTTTACAAACGATGGTTGGACTTTTAACACCTTCTTGTAGCCGAACAACTCCGCTCCCGCTATTGATTGTGTACAGTCGGGTATTTTAACCTTTTCTTACCCGCTTTTTACCAACTATGGTCGGACATTCACACCGTCTTACAGCGGAACATCTCCGCTCCCACTTTTGATGGTGTATAGTCAGGCATTTGAACCTTTTCTTACCCGCTTTTTACAAACTATGGTCGGACATTCAAACCTTCTTGTAGCCGAAAACCTCTGCTCACTCCTTTGATTATACATTGTCGGGCATTCGCACCTTATCTTACCCGCTTTTTACAAACAATAGTCAGACATTCACACCTTGGTGCTGAACCACCTCAGCTCCCTGTTTTGATCATGTATGGTCTGGCAATACTACCTTTTCTTACCCGTTTGTGAGTAATTATGGCTGGACATTGCAACCTACTTGCAGTCGAACAGCTCTGCTCCCGCTTTTGATTATGTTTGGTTGGATATTCGAACCTTTTCTTAACTGCTTTTTACAAACTTTGGTCGGACGTTCACACCTTCTTGCAGCCGAACACCTCCGCTTCCGCTTTTGATGGTATATATTCGGCCATTCGAACCTTTTCTTACCAGCTTTTTACAAACCATGGTTGGACTTTCACACCTTCTTGTAGCCGAACAACTCCGCTCCCCCTATTGATTGTGTACAGTCGGGTATTTTAACCTTTTCTTACCCGCTTTTTACCAACTATGGTCGGACATTCACACCGTCTTACAGCGGAACCCCTCCGCTCCCGCTTTTGATGGTGTATAGTCAGGCATTTGAACCTTTTCTTACTCGCTTTTTACAAACTATGGTCGGACATTCAAACCTTCTTGTAGCCAAAAACCTCCGCTCCCTCTTTTGATCATACATTGTCGGGCATTCGCACCTTTTCTTACCCGTTTTTTACAAACCATGGTCGGACTTTCACACATTCTTGTAGCCAAACACATCCGCTCCCGCTATTGATTGTGTACAGTCGGGTATTTTAACCTTTTCTTACCCACTTTTTACCAACTATGGTTGGACATTCACACCGTCTTACAGCGGAACATCTCCGCTCCCGCTTTTGATGGTGTATAGTCAGGCATTTGAACCTTTTCTTACCCGCTTTTTACAAACTATGGTCGGACATTCAAACCTTCTTGTAGCCGAAAACCTCTGCTCCCTCTTTTGATTATACATTGTCGGGCATTCGCACCTTATCTTACCCGCTTTTTACAAACTTTGGTCAGACATTCACACCTTGGTGCTGAACCACCTCAGCTCCCTCTTTTGATCATGTATGGTCTGGCAATACTACCTTTTCTTACCCGTTTGTGAGTAATTATGGCTGGACATTGCAACCTACTTGCAGTCGAACAGCTCTACTCTCGCTTTTGATTATGTTTGGTTGGATATTCGAACCTTTTCTTAACTGCTTTTTACAAACTTTGGTCGGACGTTCACACCTTCTTGCAGCCGAACACTTCCGCTTCCGCTTTTGATGGTATATATTCGGGCATTCGAACACTTTCTTACCAGCTTTTTACAAACCATGGTCGGACTTTCACACATTCTTGTAGCAAACACATCCGCTCCCGCTATTGATTTTGTACAGTCGGGTATTTTAACCTTTTCTTACCCACTTTTTACCAACTATGGTCGGACATTCACACCTTCTTACAGCGGAACACCTCCGCCCCCTCTTTTGATGGTGTATGTTTGGGCATTCGAACCTTTTCTTACCCGCTTTTTACAAACTATGCTCGGACATTCAAACCTCCTTGTAGCCGAACACATCAACTCCTTCTTTTGATGATGTATGCTTGGGCATTCAAACCTACTTTTTACCCGCTTTTCATTAATTTTGGGTGGACATTCACACCTTGTCACAGCCAAACACCTCCGCTCCCAATTTTGATCATGTATGGTTGGACATTCGCACCTTTTCTCACCCGCTTTTTGAAAACTATGGTCGGCTGTTCACAGCTTCCTCTCCACCATACTTGTATGGTGGGATGTTCACACCCAGTTGCATCCGAAGACCTCCGCCCCCACTTTTGTTGATATTTAGTTGGTCATTCGCAGCTTACCCGCTTTTGGCAAACTATGGCCTTCTTGCAGCCAAACACCTCAGAACTCGCTTTTGATAATGTAAGGTTGGGCATTCAGACCTTGCTTCACCTGCATTTCACCAAATATAGTCGGACATTCACACCTTCTTGCAGCCGAACACTTCGGCTCCACCTTTTAGTGTTCTATCACACCTTTTTTTCACCGAATTTTATAGATTATGGTTGGAAATTCTCAACCACTCTCATCCGAAGACCTCTCCTGCCGCTTTTGTTAATATATTTGAACTTTAGTCGGACATTCACACCTTCTTGCAGCTGAACCACCTCCGCTCCCTGTTTTGATCATGTATGGTCTGGCAATACTACCTTTTCTTACCCGTTTGTGAGTAATTATGGCTGGACATTCACACCTACTTGCAGCCGAACACCACCTCTCTCGCTTTTGATGATGTATGGACCGGCATTCTTACCTTTTCTAACACATTTTTCAGAAATTACGGTCGGAGATTCACACCTACTCACAGCCGAACAACTCCGCTCCCGCATTTGATGGTGTGCAGTCGGACATTCTCACCCTTTCTCATCAGCTTTTTGCAAATTATGATCTGACATTCACACCTGCTTTTGATAATGTATGGTTGGGCATTCGCACCTTTTTTTACCCATTTTTCAGGAATTATGGGTGGACATTCACACCTTCTTGCAGCTGAACACCTCCTCTCCTTCTTATGATCATGTGCGGATGATATTCGAAAATTTTCTTTCATGTTTTAAAGCAATTATTGATGGACACTCAGACCTTCTTGCAGCTGAACCACTCTGCTCCCGCTTTTGATGGTGTATAGTCGGGCTTTCGAGCCTTTCCTTCCCGGTTTTTACAAATTATGGTTGGACATTCAGACCTTCTTGCAGCCGAACACCTCCGCTCCCTCTTTTGATCATACATTGTCGGGCATTCGAACCTTTTCTTACCCGCTTTTTACAAACCATGGTTGGACTTTCACACCTTCTTGTAGCCGAACAACTCCGCTCCCGCTATTGATTGTGTACAGTCGGGTATTTTAACCTTTTCTTACCCGCTTTTTACCAACTATGGTCGGACATTCACACCTTCTTACAGCGGAACACCTCCGCTCCCTCTTTTGATGGTGTATAATCGGGCAGTCAAACCTTTTCTTACCTGCTTTTTACAAACTATGGTCAGACATTCAACCCTTCTTGGAGCCGAACACATCCACTCCTGCTTTTGATTATGTATAGTTAGGCGTTCGCACCTTTTCTTACCCATTTTTCAGTAATTATGGGTGTACATTCACACCTTCTTGCAGCCGAACACCTCCGCTCCCTCTTTTGATCATACATTTTCGGGCATTCGTACCTTTTCTTACCCGCTTTTTACAAACCATAGTCGGACTTTCACATCTTTTAGTAGCCGAACAACTCCGCTCCCGCTATTGATTGTGTAAAGTCGGGTATTTTAACCTTTTCTTACCCGCTTTTTACCAACTATGGTCGGACATTCACACCTTCTTACTGCGGAACACCTCCGCTCCCTCTTTTGATGGTGTATGTTCGGGCAGTCAAACCTTTTCTTACCTGCTTTTTACAAACTATGGTCAGACGTTCAAACCTTCTTGTAGCCGAACATATCCACTCCTGCTTTTGATGATGTATGGTTGGGCATTCGAACCTACTTGTTGCCCGCTTTTCATTAATTATGGGTGGACATTCACACCTTGTCTCAGCCAAACACCTCCGCTCCCTGTTTTGATCATGTATGGTTTGACATTCGCACCTTTGCTTACCTTCTTTTTATACTGATTGCTCAAGATTAAGTTGTTCTTTCTCAAACTACAAAATTTTTTTAATTGTTGAAACTTGATTTGAAGTGGATAAATAAGGAAGACAAACAGTTTTAAGTCAGGCTGATAGCAATTAATTTTATAGCAAAATCTGTATTTCGTCATTTGTCGAGAGATGCTTATTGCTGAAGAAGTTCTTTCTCATTCTACAAAGTACAACGTTGTTTATCATTGAAACTTGATTAGACATGAATAAATATGAAGGACAAAGCAGTCTTAACTTGGTTTGAGTTAAGGAATTCGTTTTATAGGAGAATCCGAATTCGTGCATAACTCGTAAAATAGAGCTTATTTTCGGATTCCTGAAGAATGAGTCTGGTTCTTTCTCATAATACAAAGTTTGTTGTTTATTGTTGAAACTTCATCAGACCGTTAGATATAGTCGGACTCACCTCGACGCACGGCTTGGGATCTGGAACCAGTACTCTTGAGAGGGGTTGGACTCTCTTCCACTCTGGAGTTGCCCGTGGTGAGAGGCGCAGAGCAGGTGTGGGCATACTTATTGCCCCCCGGCTGTGTGCCAGTACATTGGGGTTTACCCCAGTGAACGAGAGGGTAGCCTCCCACCGCCTTGGGTGGGGGGACGAGTCCTGACTGTTGTTTGTGCCTATGCGCCAAACAGCAGTTCAGAGTACCTACCCTTTTTGGAGTCTCTGGGGGAGGCACTGGAGAATGCTCCTACCGGAGACTCCCTCATTCTGCTGGGGGACTTCAATGCTCACGTGGGCAATGACAGTGAGACCTGGAGGGGTGTGATTGGGAGGAACGGCCCCCCCGATCTGAATCAGAGTGGTGTTATGTTGTTGGACTTCTGTGCCAGTCATAGACTGTCCATAACGAACACCATGTTCAGGCATAAGGGTGTCCATATGTGCACTTGGCACCAGGACACCCTTGGCCGCAGTTCGATGATCGACTTTGTGGTTGTATCATCGGACTTGCGGCCGTATGTCCTGGACACTCGGGTGAAGAGAGGGGCGGAGCTGTCAATTGATCACCACCTGGTGGTGAGTTGGCTCCGCTGGTGGGGGAGGATGCCGATCAGACCTGACAGGACCAAACGTATTGTGAGGGTCTGCTGGGAGCGTTTGTTAGAATCCCCCGTCAGAAGGAGCTTTAACTCCCACCTCCGGCAGAGCTTCAACCATATTTGAGGTGGGGGACATTGAATGGGCCATGTTCCGTGACTCCATTGCCGAGGCAGCTGGTCGGAGTTGTGGCCGTAAGGTGGTCGGTGCCTGTCGTGGCGGCAACCCTCGAACCTGCTGGTGGACACCAGTGGTGAGGGAAGCCGTCAAGCTGAAGAAGGAGTCCTATCGGGCCTTTTTGGCCAGTGGGACCCTGGAAGAAGCTGATAGGTACCGACGGGCCAGACGGGCCGCGGCTTCGGCGGTTGCTGAGGCAAAAACTCGGGCCTGGGAGGAGTTCGGTGAGACCATGGAGAAAGATTTCCGGATGGCCTCGAAAAGATTCTGGTCCACCATCCGGCGTCTCAGGGGGGGGGAAGCGGGGGAAGCGGTTCACAGTCAACACTGTTTACAGTGGGGACGGGGCTTTGCTGACCTCAACTAGGGATGTTGTGAGTCGGTGGGGGGAGTACTTCGAGGAACTCCTCAATCCTACCAACACGTGCTCGGAAGAGGCAGAGTCGGAGAGCTCGGAGACGGGGCCTCCCATTTCTGGGGCTGAGGTTGCCGAGGTGGTTAAAAAGCTCCTCGGTGGCAAGGCCCCGGGGGTGGATGAGGTCCATCCTGAGTTTCTCAAGGCTCTGGATGTTGTAGGGCTGTCTTGGCTGACACGCCTCTGCAGTATCGCGTGGACATCGGGGACAGTGCCTCTGGACTGGCAGATTGGGGTGGTGGTCCCCCTCTTTAAAAAGGGGGACCGGAGGGTGTGTTCCAACTATAGGGGTATCACACTCCTCAGCCTCCCTGGTAAGGTCTATTCGGGGGTATTGGAGAGGAGGATCCGTCGGATAATCGAGCCTCGGATTCAGGAGATGCAGTGTGGCTTTCGTCCTGGCCGTGGAACAGTGGACCAGCTCTATACCCTCGGCAGGATCCTGGAGGGTGCATGGGAGTTCGCCCAACCAGTCTACATGTGTTTTGTGGACTTGGAGAAAGCGTTCGACCGTGTCCCTCGTGGAGTCCTGTGGGGGGTGCTCCGGGAATATGGAGTGCCGGACCCCTTGATAGGGGCCGTTCGGTCTCTGTATGACCGGTGCCAGAGTTTGGTCCGCATTGCCGGCAGTAAGTCGGATACGTTTCCGGTGAGAGTTGGACTCCGTCAGGGCTGCCCTTTGTCTCCGATTCTGTTCCTAACTTTTATGGACAGAATTTCTAGGCGGAGCCAGGGCGTTGAGGGTGTCCCATTTGGCGACCTCAGAATCGGGTCTCTGCTTTTTGCAGATGATGTGGTTCTGTTAGCGTCGTCAGGCCGTGACCTTCAGCTCTCACTGGAGTGATTCGCAGCCGAGTGTGAAGCGGCTGGGATGAGAATCAGCACCTCCAAATCCGAGACTATGGTTCTCAGCCGGAAAAGGGTGGAATGCTCTCTCCGGGTCGGGAATGAGATCCTTCCCCAAGAGGAGGAGTTCAAGTATCTCGGGGTCTTGTTCACGAGTGACGGACGAATGGAGCGGGAGATTGACGGGCGGATCGGTGCGGCGCCTGCAGTGTTGCGGGCTCTGCACCGACCCGTCGTTGTGAAGAGGGAGCTGAGCCAGAAGGAGAAGCTCTCTACTTACTGGTCAATCTACGTTCCCATCCTCACCTATGGTCACGAGTTGTGGGTAGTGACCGAAAGAACAAGATCGCGAATACAAGCGGCCGAAATGGGTTTCCTCCGCAGGGTGTCTGGGCTCTCCCTTAGAGATAGGGTGAGAAGCTCAGTCATCCGGGAGGGGCTCGGAGTAGAACCGCTGCTCCTCCGCATTGAGAGGAGTCAGATGAGGTGGCTCGGGCATCTGGTTAGGATGCCCCCTGGGCGCCTCCCTGGGGAGGTGTTCCGGGCACGTCCCACTGGGAGGAGACCCCGGGGGAGACCCAGGACACGTTGGAGAGACTATGTCTCTCCGCTGGCCTGGGAACGCCTCGGGGTCCCCCCGGAAGAGCTGGAGGAAGTGGCCGGGGACAGAGACGTCTGGGTTTCTCTGCTCAAGCTGCTGCCCCCGCGACCCGACCCCCGGATAAGCGGCAGATGATGGATGGATGGATGGATATATCCTCCACCAACCAGACTTACAACCCCCGACTAGGGTAGCAGAATTTCTAAGCATCTGTACCCCAAAACTACTATCAAAAATATATAAATTATTGTCTAAGATAGATGACACAATGTCTCTTCCATCCTCAAAATGGGAGGCAGATTTATCCATCAGTTCTGGTCATAGCTTCTAACCACAAATATGTTTGAACACCTTCATAAAGACTCGAAATCCTAATTTACAGCTCATACAATACAAAATCCTTCATAGAACACACTATACAGGACAAAGGATGTTCAGGATGGGTCTAACACACTCAAACATCTGCTCACATTGCACAGATAACACACCTGATGATTATGCACACGCTTTGTGGTTTTTCTGCGCCTGTCCAGAAGTTCTGGCTTGAAGTCTGTGAGGACCTATCAACATGGCTAAAGTGTAGCATCCCTGCATGCCCCACACTGTGCATACTGGGTGACTTAGACAACATCAACATGGAAATTAACTCAGCACACATGGTTGTCACAGTGTTATGTATCGCAAAGAAAACTATTCTCATGAACTGGAAAGCGAAGAACAATCTGTGTATTAACCAGTTTAGAAATTTTCTTTTAGATTATATTAGCATGGAAACAATGTCTGCCTCCTCAAAACATCAATTGGCTGAATTTCATTCTCTCTGGTCCCCTCTGATTAGTTTTATCACATAGTGGTGGTGGTGGGTTGCTGGGTGATGGTGTGACCGGGTGGTTTGTTTGTTTGTTTTTTGATGTTGTTTGTTTGTTTTTTGTAGAGGTCCTCCTGGGTGGGGTTGGGTTGAGTGGGGTGGGGCGGGATGGGTACCTTCTGGGGGTACAGTAGCTCCCGGAATATGGTCGCTGCAGGCCCCGAGCCTGGTGGACATCAGGCCCTCCTGCCCATTGTTGGCTCCCAGGTAGCGGGGATGCCTATTGCAGCCAGTCCCTGGCTGCCCTCTCTGGGGGAGAGTAGCTCCCCCGGTATATATCCCCATACCCCTCTCCCTTCTGGCTCCTGTACACAGCACACACTCACACATGAAGGGCTTTGGGGGCGTGTGTGTTCGGTGGGGTGTAGTGGATGGGGCCACGTAGGTGGTCCCCTTTGGTTGCACTCTGCAGTTCCCTGCCCCTGTTTTAATTACACCTTAGACATTACTACTTATCAAACACACTCACACACACACATTAGGTCTTGGGGGTGGTTACACTGAGTGGCATCTGGTGGGCTGGGCTCTTTGGGTATGTAGGCTGCCCAGAGTGCCGCGCTCCCAGTCCTACAAGTTTGGCTGTCCCTCAATTTTAATTGCTCACTATTAGAAAATATTGAAGAGCCAGAAGGGTGAGGGGAGGGGTCTTCTTCGCACACCCCTGCTTCCTGGTGTCTGCTCGGGGCAGGAGGGGCCAGGAGGATTAATTAATTGTTCTGCTGGTTCGGGGTCTGTGGTGGCTGGGGGGTTGCTGGCCTCCTGGTGTGCCCGCTGCACTACACCCCAGCAGAGTCGAGGGAGGTAGGATGTGTGGATGTGTGGATGTATGGGACGTGAAAGTGTGTGTGGTAATGATTGGGCCTGGATCTGGGACTTGCTGTCGCCTGGCCTGCCTGTGTTTCTCCCGATGGGGCATCAGCGTTGCCTCTCCCCACTGCTCGCGACTTCACCCACCTGTGGGCACGTCTTGACTCCCAGGGCACTTGGCCAGGGGCGCTGGGGCAGGCGCTGACCCACTTTGTGGCTGTCTGGGGCGCTTGGCCCTCCTGGGTATTGGGTGGGGCCTCTGCCGGGGGGTTTGGGGGCGCTCGGGCTCCTGGGGCCCAGGTCCAGTGCACGGCCCATGTCTGGGCGGCTGGGGCCTGGCGGGGTAGGTGGACTGTTGCCCCTGGTTCCCGGAGTGCCTCTGCCCTATGCTTATGGGGGCTCTTTCCGGGGGCTTCCTCTGCAGTCTTCTGGGTGGATGCGTGGTTGCCCCTGCGGTGGGCTGCCTGGGTTCTGTGCTCTGTGGGGGCTGTTGGTGGCCTCGGTCTTGTGGCCCTCTCTGCCTGCTTCTGATTGCTTGGGGGGGGGCTGTGGATTGTGGCCCTGTACGCTTATACACTCATAACTAAGCACGGTTATCATGTAGGTCCTGTGCCATGGGTGTTGCAAGTTCTCACACACACACACACACATTCATTAGTCCAGTAGCATGGTCACTAAGCAGTTGATGTATTATCATGTCGTCTCAGGTCATCTATATCCACAGCGGTGTTGTATGCGATTGCCGCTTCTTGTGCTTGTTTTTGTTTGTTTGTGTGTTTGTTTTTTCTCTGCTTGTCTGCTTTCAGGTGCTCCTGGTGGCGCTAAGGCTGGATTCCCCTCATAGGCCATGGATTGTTGTCTGTTTTGTTTTTTACAGGTGTAGCAGCTGGTTGTCTGGTTTTTGTTTCTATTTTTGTTCTGTTTCCTCTTCTTTCCACTTCTTCTTTCCTTGTCCCCCGGTCCGGTTCAGTTCAGTTCATGTCATATATTGTAAACAGAAATAAATAAATGGGCATCAAGGGGAGCTTTACATTTATAAAACTTCCCTTGGCAAAACAAATCTGTTTGGCATCAAAGGTATTCAGACTACAATTCTTCTGACATAATGCTGAACAGGACAAGGGGGAAAAAAAGTAAAGAAGACAGTTCTGCCGAAAGCCAGGGATAGACCTGTTCTAAGTTCTATACTTTTTAAAAGGGGCGTGTTTATCAACTATGGAATTAGAAGATTTACAAAAATGGTCAAGTGCTAGATCTTCATCTGGGATTTTAACAGTGTCATATAACTATTCAACAGATCAGTTAAAAAAAAGCCTGCTCATGGAGATGTTTCAGGATCTGGATACCAAGCGTGGACCTAATGTTTTCATTTTTGCAATTCTGATACAGGCTATTGAGCAGTGATAACTAACACCAAATTCAGATACTGCGGATATTCTACCTTTGATTTGTTAAGATTGAGCCAATCAGGGACAACCTTGAAGGATCTCTTTGGTTTTGTAGGATCAGTAATTACCCGAGAAAGGTTGATATTGGTACACACCTTTTTTAAATGATCAGAGGCAGAGTTCAACTTGTTTAAATTAAAATTGCCACACAGAGATTGGGTTTAGGCCACATGCACACAGAATGACATCAACAAATATAAGAAATATTAAACATTTACACAGATTTTTGAATATATGTAGAGGAATGATACTTTGAAATGTGCTCATTGCGGAGTTATGATCAGTTGAGTAATGAAGGTTGAACTATATGGGAAAGAGGTTCTATTCCCAGCATCATGATGGACACTCCTGATATAGAAGGTTTCGCTAACGCATTGGAATTGTTTTACTATTTTCATATGCATGTGCAATGAAGAATTGCTTGCTGCTGATAAATGCAAAGAAGAACAGCTTACACATAGATGCTCACATATAGGTTGCTGAATGCAATGAAGACCTGCTTATCCAGTAAAGTTCAATGTCAATGTGTAATATTCAATTAGGATTTGCAAAACAGTGAAGTTAAACAATGAATGGGTCCATAGTCGGTATGAGAAGACTACAGGAATATTTACCTGGGTGTACGTTCAAACAGAGATGAGAAAATCGCGATAAATAATTGTTTGTTTGTTTGTTAGAATGTTATGTGTATAAACTGTGTTGAGTTATAGTTACTCAGTAGTGTCTCAGTGAAACAACCGACGGGGGATGCCTTGCGGTGACAACAAAAGCAGTGTTTTACTGATCAGTCAAGTTGCTCCAGTGTACTCCATACAAACTGGTTGGCTACTGAAGGGATAGAAAATGGGGAATTCTTGTTTTAAAGCAAACAAGGAATTAGATGGGAAAAATACATGTTTTGACGGGACCCAGACAATATTAAATACTCAGACAGATGGGAGAAGAAGTGTAGTTTTGTAGGAAATCACAAAATTATTACATAGAATTAGTGAAATCAATTGAAGAATGCCTTTCTGAAGAGCTGTTTACCACAGATGAGCAGCTTTGCGACAAAGCACATTGTAGATCGCTTTACTGCCAAAATGATCTAATTTAATGGATTGGTTTAGACATGCATAACAGCATTTTAAGAACAAAGAGAGAAACAAAAAGGGACAACGCTTCATGGTGGAAGGTGATGTATAAATAACTGTGTATATGATGAAGGGGGTGGCAACACCCATTCCGAAATCCCGCCATTCCGACATCCCGCCATTCCGACATCCCGCTATTCCGACATCCCACCATTCCGACATCCCACCATTCCGACATACCACCATTCCGACATGCAAACGTTCCACCATTCCGACATCCCACCATTGCGACATCCCGCTATTCTGACGTTCAAATGTCCCACCATTCCGACAAGGCTTTCCGTATAAGGAAATGTGTGTTACTCAACAGGTGAGTCCCTTCTTTCTGTTCATGCAATTTATATGTTTAACACATGTTTATAGACAAGCGTTATTAAAAACACAAAGTCTCGGCAACTGGAGGAGGAGAAGCAGTCCGCGGTGGTTTTCAATCACACACTCCAATGCCACTTGTTTCAACTTCCGAAAATTTAATCCAGGAAAAAAAGGCTTACAAACATGGACCAAAACGGCTCCATAACACGCACAAGAATCCAAAAGAAACGAAAGTTAACTAAAAGAAAGCAAATAAACAGTATGAAGTGGTCAAAATTGGTTTTACGCATGCCTATGTGCGTCTGGCACATGCGTCTTCAGGCTCTCCCACGTTGGTTTGTGGATGAAAGCTATATGTTCAGCTGTAATGTCATGTAAAAACAATCTCTACATGACATTTACTCCCAGGTGTGACCAGTTAGGTCCTTAAGATATCAACAGGCTGTATAAAGCTACAACCGTTGCGGCTGTGTGTTTGTGCCAAATGTGCAAAGCCCATCCGCGCTTCCCAAAATTGGAGTGAGTACTCATAAATCACGTGAATAACATGAATAAACGTTTTTACTGAATTTTGTTGTGTTTTATACGTTCTATGCTGTCATTTCTCTCTTCTCCTATTGGCAAGGCAAGGCAGAGTGCTCGCAACTGTGTCCTGTGCAGTAGCCGTGATATATGTAATTGCAATTATTACTTTTGCATATGATGACAGCGTGCAAAAGACGCATGGGCTCTGTGGAGAGCTCCGCTCCAACTGGCTGCTGTGACAGCTCACTGACACTGTATTTCTGCTTAATCAGTTTCAGTCTCGCCAGAGTTACATTAATATCTGTATTTTTATATTTGAAATTCAGGGGATTTTGATAATAGATTATTAAAGTTTGTTTGCGAGGCTGTGGCCTCTGCATGTGCAAAGCTTGTGCGCCAAACTTTAGGGCGTATTTGCGCCGGCATATCATTAGTGCAAAATGTTTTGGGTAAAAAATAGGCTATTAAAAGGAACTGTCGGAATGGCGGTATGTTAAAAAAAACCAAAAACATACCGCCATTCCGACCATAGGAGGAAAAAAGTGTCGGAATGGTGGGACGTTTGATAAAAAATTAAGTGTCGCCATTCCGACAATTGGAGACCCATGTCGGAATGGCGAGATGTCGGAATGGCAGCATGTAACCATGATGAAGGAGAGACCATTTGAGCAGCACAGCCATTTCGCAGCACAGGGACAGCAGTCCAAGTTACAGGATCTCCCACGTGGTATCACCTGTCACATTGTGTCAAGGCATCAAAAGAAGAAAAAATCACCAAACTCAAGGACAAAAAGACGAAGACTCCGGTGAACGAAGACAGAGGACTGACAAACCAGAAATACAAAAGGATTCTCGATATCAAGATCCAGAAGAAGAGGCTAACAATGCCACGAACACTTACGATGCTGGGAATGATGCCAGCAATGAACAGAGAAGAAGATTCAGTGTCATCAATCTGCATTACGTGCCTCTAATGAGGGGGTGAATATAGAATCCTCAACGATTACAACGTCTCTGGGAACTGTGACAACAACAAGGTTTAAACCATTTTGATATATATTGTAACCTATTGTCTAAGGAACAGTGCTGAAAATGAGGTAAATCTAATCCACCACTGTCCTTGGTCTTCTGTAGGGTTTTTAAACTAATACGTGGTGGTTTGTTTTTCCACAGAAATTTGGAGATGCATGAATCTAGTGACTTAAACCAAGTAGCAGATGGTTTTATGGGGATCATTGAGAACAAATAGTTAACTTTTGGTAGAATCATCATTTTAATGGATGTAACTCTCCCCATAAGTGATATAGGTAAGGACTTCCAACGAGAGATCGTCCTCTACTGTCTTTAATAATTGCACATAATTTAGCTTTGTTAGCTCTGAGAGCCTGGAGGAAATGTTTATGCCTAAATATCTAATATTTCCTGACTGTAAAGTGATCGCAGGTATATTATGGACCCTACAGTTAATGGGCAGAACTGTGGTCTTAGACCAGTTGATAGAGTAGTCAGAAAGTGCTGAGAATTTATTTATGAGTGTGATCGTGTGACTGAGAGACGTCTGTGAGTTCTGAAGGAAAAGTAATACATCATCAGCATAAAGACTTATTTTATGCTCAATATTTTGGGATTAATTACTCACAAACGGGTAAGAAAAGGTAGTATTGCCAGACCATACATGATCAAAACAGGGAGCGGAGGTGGTTCAGCTGCAAGGTGTGAATGTCTGACTATAGTTTGTAAAAAGCGGGTAAGATAAGGTGCGAATGCCCGACAATGTATGATCAAAAGAGGGAGCGGAGGTTTTCGGCTGCAAGAAGGTCTGAATGTCCACCCAAAATTCCTGAAAAATGGGTAAAAAAAGGGTGCGAATGCCAAACCATACATCATCAAAAGCAGGAGTGGATGTGTTCGGCTACAAGAAGATTTGAATGTCCATCAATAATTGCTTTAAAACATGAAAGAAAATTTTCGAATATCAAACCGCACATGATCATAAGCGGGAGAGGAGTTGTTCAGCTGCAAGAAGGTGTGAATGTCCACCCATAATTACTGAAAAATGGGTAAGAAAAGGTGAAAATGCCCAACCATACATCATCAAAAGCAGGAGTGGATGTGTTCGGCTACAAGAAGGTTTGAATGTCCGACCATAGTTTGTAAAAAGCGGGTAAGAAAAGGTTCGAATGCCCGAATATAGACCATCAAAAGAGGGAGCGGAGGTGTTCCGCTGTAAGAAGGTGTAAATGTCCGACCATAGTTGGTAAAAAGCGGGTAAGAAAAGGTTAAAATACCCGACTGTACACAATCAATAGCGGGAGCGGAGTTGTTCGGCTACAAGAAGGTGTGAAAGTCCGACATAGGTTTGTAAAAAGCGGGTAAGAAAAGGTTCGAATGCCCGAATATATACCATCAAAAGTGGATGTGGAGGTGTTAGGCTGCAAGAAGGTGTGAACGTCCGACCAAAGTTTGTAAAAAGCAGTTAAGAAAAGGTTCGAATATCCAACCAAACATAATCAAAAGCGGGAGCAGAGCTGTTCGACTGCAAGTAGGTGTGAATGTCAGATCATAATTTGCAAAAAGCTGATGAGAAAGGGTGAGAATGCCCGGCTATACACCATCAAATGCGGGAGCGGAAGTGTTCGGCTGTGAGTAGGTGTGAATGTCCGACCATAATTGCTGAAAAATGTGTTAGAAGAGACTAGAATGCCGGACAATACATCATCAAAAGCGGGAGAGGTGGTGTTCGGCTGCAAGTAGGTGTGAATCTCCGAGCATAGTTTGTAAAAAGTGGGTAAGAATAGGTTCGAATGCCCGAACATACACTATCAAAACAGGGAGCTGAGGTGGCTCAGCTGCAAGGTGTGAATGTCTGACTATAGTTTGTAAATAAGGTGCGAATGCCCAACAATGTATAATCAAAAGAGGGAGCGGAGGTTTTCGGCTACAAGAAGGTTTGAATGTCCGACCATAGTTTGTAAAAAGCGGGTAAGAAAAGGTTCGAATGCCTGACTATACACCATCAAAAGCGGGAGCGGAGGTGTTCCGCTGTAAGACGGTGTGAAAGTTCAACCATGGTTTGTAAAAAGCTGCTAAGAAAAGGTTCGAATGCCCGAATATATACCATCAAAAGCGGGAGCAGAGCTGTTCGACTGCAAGTAGGTGTGAATGTCCAGCCATAATTACTCACAAACGGGTAAGAAAAGGTAGTATTGCCAGACCATACATGATCAAAACAGGGAGCTGAGGTGGTTCAGCTGCAAGGTGTGAATGTCTGACTATAGTTTGTAAAAAGCGGGTAAGACAAGGTGCGAATGCCCGACAATGTATGATCAAAAGAGGGAGTGGAGGTCTTCGGCTGCAAGGTCTGAATGTCCAACCATAATTTCTAAAAACCGGGTAAGAAAAGGCTCGAAAGCTCGACTATACACAATCAAAAGCGGGAGCGGGAGGTTTTCAGCTGCAAATCCTTCACTCAAACCAAGTCAAAACTGCTTTGTCCTTCATATTTATCAATGTCTAGATCGACTTCAACAAAGAACAACATTGTACTTTGCAGTAAAGAAAGAGCAAATCAAAAGTTTTAGGAATCCGAGAATAAGCTTATTTTCATGAGTTCTGCACGATTATTGATTTTACTTCACTCAAACTATGTTAAAACTGCTTTGTCCTTCATATTTATCAATGTCTAGATTGACTTCAACAAAGAACAACACTGGATTTTGCAGTAGAAGAAAGAGCAACACTGAAGGATCAGTAATCCGAGAATAAGCTTATTTTCATACGTTCTGCATGATTTGGGATTTTATGTATAAAATGAATTCCTTCACTCAAACCAAGTTAAAACTGCTTTGTCCTTCATATTTATCAATGTCTAGATCGACTTCAACAAAGAACAACATTGTATTTTGCAGTAGAAGAAAAAGCAACACTGAAGGATCAGGAATCCGAGAATAAGCTTATTTTCATACGTTCTGCATGATTTGGGATTTTATGTATAAAATGAATTCCTTCACTCAAACCAAGTGAAAACTGCTTTGTCCTTCATATTTATCAATGTCTAGATTGACTTCAACAAAGAACAACATTGTATTTTGCAGTAGAAGAAATAGCAACACTGAAGGATCAGGAATCCGAAAAGAGGCTTATTTTCATACGTTCTGCTTGATTTGGGATTTTGCGATAAAATTAATTCCTTCACTCAAACAAAGTTAAAATTGCTTTGTCCTTCATAGTTATCCATGTCTAAAATGTATCAAGCATAAAGTTCCTCATATTACCCTGAATGAGAAAGAAGCATCCCTTTGGTTGAGCAATACGTTCCTTTTGCGGAGTTATGCATGATTTCGGATTTTGCTATAAAATTCATTCCTTCACACCTTTTTTTTTCACCGCATTTTATAGATTATGGTTGGAAATTCTCAACCACTCTCATCCGAAGACCTCTCCTCCCGCTTTTGTTAATATATTTGAACTTTAGTCGGACATTCACACCTTCTTGCAGCTGAACCACCTCCGCTCCCTGTTTTGATCATGTATGGTCTGGCAATACTACCTTTTCTTACCCGTTTGTGAGTAATTATGGCTGGACATTCACACCTACTTGCAGCCGAACACCACCTGTTTGGCTTTTGATGATGTATGGACCGGCATTCTTACCTTTTCTAACACATTTTTCAGAAATTACGGTCGGAGATTCACACCTACTCACAGCCGAACAACTCCGCTCCCGCATTTGATGGTGTGCAGTCGGACATTCTCACCCTTTCTCATCAGCTTTTTGCAAATTATGATCTGACATTCACACCTACTTGCAGTCGAAAAGCTATGCTCCCGCTTTTGATTATGTTTGGTTGGATATTCAAACCTTTTCTTAACTGCTTTTTACAAACTTTGGTTGGACGTTCACACCTTCTTGTAGCCGAACACATCAACTCCTGCTTTTGATGATGTATGGTTGGGCATTCGCACCTTTTTTTTTACCCATTTGTCAGGAATAATGTGTGGACATTCACACCTTCTTGCAGCTGAACACCTCCTCTCCCACTTATGATCATGTGCGGTTTGATTTTCGAAAATTTTCTTTCATGTTTTCTAGCAATTATTGATGGACATTTAGACCTTCTTGCAGCTGAACACCTCCGCTCCTGCTTTTGATCATACCTTGTCAGGCATTCGCACCATGTCTTACCCGCTTTTTACAAACTTTAGTCGAACATTTACACCTTTTTGCAGCCGAACACCACCTCTCTCGCTTTTGATGATGTATGGTCCGGCATTCTTTCCGTTTCTAACACATTTTTCAGCAATTATGGTCGGACATTAACACCTACTCAGAGCCGAACACCTCCGCTCCCGCATTTGATGGTGTATAGTCGGGCATTCTCACCCTTTCTCATCAGCTTTTTGCAAATTATGATCTGACATTCACACCTGCTTTTGATAATGTATGGTTGGGCATTCGCACCTTTTTTTACCCATTTTTCAGGAATTATGGGTGGACATTCACACCTTCTTGCAGCTGAACACCTCCTCTCCTTCTTATGATCATGTGCGGATGATATTCGAAAATTTTCTTTCATGTTTTAAAGCAATTATTGATGGACATTCAGACCTTCTTGAAGCTGAACCACTCTGCTCCCGCTTTTGATGGTGTATAGTCGGGCTTTCGAGCCTTTCCTTCCCGGTTTTTACAAATTATGGTTGGACATTCAGACCTTCTTGCAGCCGAACACCTCCACTCCCTCTTTTGATCATACATTTTCGGGCATTCGCACCTTTTCTTACCCGCTTTTTACAAACCATGGTCGGACTTTCACACCTGTTAGTAGCCGAACAACTCCGCACCCGCTACTGATTGTGTACAGTCGGGTATTTTAACCTTTTCTTACCCCATTTTTACCAACTATGGTCGGACATTCACACCTTCTTACAGCGGAACACCTCCGCTCCCTCCTTTGATGGTGTATGTTCGGGCATTCGAACCTTTTCTTACCCGCTTTTTACAAACTATGGTCAGACGTTCAAACCTTCTTGTAGCCGAACATATCCACTCCTGCTTTTGATGATGTATGGTTGGGCATTCGAACCTACTTGTTGCCCGCTTTTCATTAATTATGGGTGGACATTCACACCTTGTCTCAGCCAAACACCTCCGCTCCCTGTTTTGATCATGTATGGTTTGACATTCGCACCTTTGCTTACCCTCTTTTTATACTGATTGCTCAAGATTAAGTTGTTCTTTCTCAAACTACAAAATTTTTTTAATTGTTGAAACTTGATTTGAAGTGGATAAATAAGGAAGACAAACAGTTTGAAGTCAGGCTGATAGCAATTAATTTTATAGCAAAATCTGTATTTCGTCATTTGTCGAGAGATGCTTATTGCTGAAGAAGTTCTTTCTCATTCTACAAAGTACAACGTTGTTTATCATTGAAACTTGATTAGACATGAATAAATATGAAGGACAAAGCAGTCTTAACTTGGTTTGAGTTAAGGAATTCGTTTTATAGGAGAATCCGAATTCGTGCATAACTCGTAAAATAGAGCTTATTTTCGGATTCCTGAAGAATGAGTCTGGTTCTTTCTCATAATACAAAGTTTGTTGTTTATTGTTGAAACTTCATCAGACCGTTAGATATAGTCGGACTCACCTCGACGCACGGCTTGGGATCTGGAACCAGTACTCTTGAGAGGGGTTGGACTCTCTTCCACTCTGGAGTTGCCCGTGGTGAGAGGCGCAGAGCAGGTGCGGGCATACTTATTGCCCCCCGGCTGTGTGCCAGTACATTGGGGTTTACCCCAGTGAACGAGAGGGTAGCCTCCCTCCGCCTTTGGGTGGGGGGACGAGTCCTGACTGTTGTTTGTGCCTATGCGCCAAACAGCAGTTCAGAGTACCTACCCTTTTTGGAGTCTCTGGGGGAGGCACTGGAGAATGCTCCTACCGGAGACTCCCTCATTCTGCTGGGGGACTTCAATGCTCACGTGGGCAATGACAGTGAGACCTGGAGGGGTGTGATTGGGAGGAACGGCCCCCCCGATCTGAATCAGAGTGGTGTTATGTTGTTGGACTTCTGTGCCAGTCATAGACTGTCCATAACGAACACCATGTTCAGGCATAAGGGTGTCCATATGTGCACTTGGCACCAGGACACCCTTGGCCGCAGTTCGATGATCGACTTTGTGGTTGTATCATCGGACTTGCGGCTGTATGTCCTGGACACTCGGGTGAAGAGAGGGGCGGAGCTGTCAACTGATCACCACCTGGTGGTGAGTTGGCTCCGCTGGTGGGGGAGGATGCCGATCAGACCTGGCAGGCCCAAACGTATTGTGAGGGTCTGCTGGGAGCGTTTGTCAGAATCCCCCGTCAGAAGGAGCTTTAACTCCCACCTCCGGCAGAGCTTCAACCATATTTGAGGTGGGGGACATTGAGTCCGAATGGGCCATGTTCCGTGACTCCATTGCCGAGGCAGCTGGTCGGAGTTGTGGCCGTAAGGTGGTCGGTGCCTGTCGTGGCGGCAACCCTCCAACCTGCTGGTGGACACCAGTGGTGAGGGAAGCCGTCAAGCTGAAGAAGGAGTCCTATCGGGCCTTTTTGGCCAGTGGGACCCTGGAAGAAGCTGATAGGTACCGACGGGCCAGACGGGCCACGGCTTCGGCGGTTGCTGAGGCAAAAACTTGGGCCTGGGAGGAGTTCGGTGAGACCATGGAGAACGATTTCCGGACGGCCTCGAAAAGATTCTGGTTCACCATCCGGCGTCTCAGGGGGGGGGAAGCGGCTCACAGTCAACACTGTTTACAGTGGGGACGGGGCTTTGCTGACCTCAACTAGGGATGTTGTGAGTCGGTGGGGGGAGTACTTCGAGAAACTCCTCAATCCTACCAACACGTGCTCGGAAGAGGCAGAGTCGGAGAGCTCGGAGACGGGGCCTCCCATTTCTGGGGCTGAGGTTGCCGAGGTGGTTAAAAAGCTCCTCGGTGGCAAGGCCCCGGGGGTGGATGAGGTCCGTCCTGAGTTTTTCAAGGCTCTGGATGTTGTAGGGCTGTCTTGGCTGACACACCTCTGCAGTATCGCGTGGACATCGGGGACAGTGCCTCTGGACTGGCAGATTGGGGTGGTGGTCCCCCTCTTTAAAAAGGGGGACCGGAGGGTGTGTTCCAACTATAGGGGTATCACACTCCTCAGCCTCCCTGGTATGGTCTATTCAGGGGTATTGGAGAGGAGGATCCGTCGGATAATCGAGCCTCGGATTCAGGAGATGCAGTGTGGCTTTCGTCCTGGCCGTGGAACAGTGGACCAGCTCTATACCCTCGGCAGGATCCTGGAGGGTGCATGGGAGTTCGCCCAACCAGTCTACATGTGTTTTGTGGACTTGGAGAAAGCGTTCTACCGTGTCCCTCGTGGAGTCCTGTGGGGGGTGCTCCGGGAATATGGAGTGCCGGACCCCTTGATAGGGGCCGTTCGGTCTCTGTATGACCGGTGCCAGAGTTTGGTCCGCATTGCCGGCAGTAAGTCGGATACGTTTCCGGTGAGAGTTGGACTCCGTCAGGGCTGCCCTTTGTCACTGATTCTGTTCCTAACTTTTATGGACAGAATTTCTAGGCGGAGCCAGGGCGTTGAGGGTGTCCCATTTGGCGACCTCAGAATCGGGTCTCTGCTTTTTGCAGATGATGTGGTTCTATTAGCATCGTCAGGCCGTGACCTTCAGCTCTCACTGGAGTGATTCGCAGCCGAGTGTGAAGCGGCTGGGATGAGAAACAGCACCTCCAAATCCGAGACTATGGTTCTCAGCCGGAAAAGGGTGGAATGCTCTCTCCGGGTATGAGATCCTTCCCCAAGAGGAGGAGTTCAAGTATCTCGGGGTCTTGTTCACGAGTGACGGACGAATGGAGCGAGAGATTGACGGGCGGATCGGTGCGGCGCCTGCAGTGTTGCAGGCTCTGCACCGACCCGTCGTTGTGAAGAGGGAGCTGAGCCAGAAGGCGAAGCTCTCTACTTACTGGTCAATCTACGTTCCCATCCTCACCTATGGTCACGAGTTGTGGGTAGTGACCGAAAGAACAAGATCGCGAATATAAGCGGCCGAAATGGGTTTCCTCCGCAGGGTGTCTGGGCTCTCCCTTAGAGATAGGGTGAGAAGCTCAGTCATCCGGGAGGGGCTCGGAGTAGAACCGCTGCTCCTCCGCATTGAGAGGAGTCAGATGAGGTGGCTCGGGCATCTGGTTAGGATGCCCCCTGGGCGCCTCCCTGGGGAGGTGTTCCGGGCACGTCCCACTGGGAGGAGACCCCGGGGGAGACCCAGGACACGTTGGAGAGACTATGTCTCTCGGCTGGCCTGGGAACGCCTCGGGGTCCCCCCGGAAGAGCTGGAGGAAGTGGCCGGGGACAGAGACGTCTGGGTTTCTCTGCTCAAGCTGCTGCCCCCGCGACCCGACCCCCGGATAAGCGGCAGATGATGGATGGATGGATGGATATATCCTCCACCAACCAGACTTACAACCCCCGACTAGGGTAGCAGAATTTCTAAGCATCTGTACCCCAAAACTACTATCAAAAATATATAAATTATTGTCTAAGATAGATGACACAATGTCTCTTCCATCCTCAAAATGGGAGGCAGATTTATCCATCAGTTCTGGTCATAGCTTCTAACCACAAATATGTTTGAACACCTTCATAAAGACTCGAAATCCTAATTTACAGCTCATACAATACAAAATCCTTCATAGAACACACTATACAGGACAAAGGATGTTCAGGATGGGTCTAACACACTCAAACATCTGCTCACATTGCACAGATAACACACCTGATGATTATGCACACGCTTTGTGGTTTTCTGCGCCTGTCCAGAAGTTCTGGCTTGAAGTCTGTGAGGACCTATCAACATGGCTAAAGTGTAGCATCCCTGCATGCCCCACACTGTGCATACTGGGTGACTTAGACAACATCAACATGGAAATTAACTCAGCACACATGGTTGTCACAGTGTTATGTATCGCAAAGAAAACTATTCTCATGAACTGGAAAGCGAAGAACAATCTGTGTATTAACCAGTTTAGAAATTTTCTTTTAGATTATATTAGCATGGAAACAATGTCTGCCTCCTCAAAACATCAATTGGCTGAATTTCATTCTCTCTGGTCCCCTCTGATTAGTTTTATCACATAGTGGTGGTGGTGGGTTGCTGGGTGATGGTGTGACCAGGTGGTTTGTTTGTTTGTTTTTTGATGTTGTTTGTTTGTTTTTTGTAGAGGTCCTCCTGGGTGGGGTTGGGTTGAGTGGGGTGGGGCGGGATGGGTACCTTCTGGGGGTACAGTAGCTCCCGGAATATGGTCGCTGCAGAACCCGAGCCTGGTGGACATCAGGCCCTCCTGCCCATTGTTGGCTCCCAGGTAGCGGGGAAGCCTATTGCAGCCAGTCTCTGGCTGCCCTCTCTGGGGGAGAGTAGCTCCCCCGGTATATATCCCCATACCCCTCTCCCTTCTGGCTCCTGTACACAGCACACACTCACACATGAAGGGTTTTGGGGGCGTGTGTGTTCGGTAGGGTGTAGTGGATGGGGCCACGTAGGTGGTCCCCTTTGGTTGCACTCTGCTGTTCCCTGCCCCTGTTTTAATTACACCTTAGACATTACTACTTATCAAACACACTCACACACACACATTAGGTCTTGGGGGGTGGTTACACTGAGTGGCATCTGGTGGGCGGGGCTCTTTGGGTATGTAGGCTGCCCAGAGTGCCGCGCTCCCAGTTCTACAAGTTTGGCTGCCCCTCAATTTTAATTGCTCACTATTAGAAAATATTGAAGAGCCAGAAGGGTGAGGGGAGGGGTCTTCTTCGCACACCCCTGCTTCCTGGTGTCTGCTCGGGGCAGGAGGGGCCAGGAGGATTAATTAATTGTTCTGCTGGTTCGGGGTCTGTGGTGGCTGGGGGGTTGCTGGCCTCCTGGTGTGCCCGCTGCACTACACCCCAGCAGAGTCGAGGGAGGTAGGATGTGTGGATGTGTGGATGTATGGGACGTGAAAGTGTGTGTGGTAATGATTGGGCCTGGATCTGGGACTTGCTGTCGCCTGGCCTGCCTGTGTTTCTCCCGATGGGGCATCAGCGTTGCCTCTCCCCACTGCTCGCGACTTCACCCACCTGTGGGCACGTCTTGACTCCCAGGGCACTTGGCCAGGGGCGCTGGGGCAGGCGCTGACCCACTTTGTGGCTGTCTGGGGCGCTTGGCCCTCCTGGGTATTGGGTGGGGCCTCTGCCGGGGGGTTTGGGGGCGCTCGGGCTCCTGGGGCCCAGGTCCAGTGCACGGCCCATGTCTGGGCGGCTGGGGCCTGGCGGGGTCGGTGGGCTGTTACCCCTGGTTCCCGGAGTGCCTCTGCCCTATGGTTATGGGGGCTCTTTCCAGGGGCTTCCTCTGCAGTCTTCTGGGTGGATGCGTGGTTGCCCCTGCGGTGGGCTGCCTGGGTTCTGTGCTCTGTGGGGGCTGCTGGTGGCCTGGGTCTTGTGGCCCTCTCTGCCTGCTTCTGATTGCTTGGGGGGGGGGGGGGGGGGGGGGGGGGGGGGGGGGCTGTGGATTGTGGCCCTGTACGCTTATACACTCATAACTAAGCACGGTTATCATGTAGGTCGTCTGCCATGGGTGTTGCATGTTCTCACACACACACACACACATTCATTAGTCCAGTAGCATGGTCACTAAGCAGTTGATGTATTATCATGTCGTCTCAGGTCATCTATATCCACAGCTGTGTTGTATGCGATTGCCGCTTCTTGTGCTTGTTTTTGTTTGTTTGTGTGTTTTTTCTCTGCTTGTCTGCTTTCAGGTGCTCCTGGTGGCGCTAAGGCTGGATTCCCCTCATAGGCCATGGATTGTTGTCTGTTTTGTTTTTTACAGGTGTAGCAGCTGGTTGTCTGGTTTTTGTTTCTATTTTTGTTCTGTTTCCTCTTCTTCTTTCCTTGTCCCCCGGTCCGGTTCAGTTCAGTTCATGTCATATATTGTAAACAGAAATAAATAAATGGGCATCAAGGGGAGCTTTACATTTATAAAACTTCCCTTGGCAAAACAAATCTGTTTGGCATCAAAGGTATTCAGACTACAATTCTTCTGACATAATGCTGAACAGGACAAGGGGAAAAATAAGTAAAGAAGACAGTTCTGCCGAAAGCCAGGGATAGACCTGTTCTAAGTTCTATACTTTTTAAAAGGGGCGTGTTTATCAACTATGGAATTAGAAGATTTACAAAAATGGTCAAGTGCTAGATCTTCATCTGGGATTTTAACAGTGTCATATAACTATTCAACAGATCAGTTAAAAAAAAGCCTGCTCATGGAGATGTTTCAGGATCTGGATACCAAGCGTGGACCTAATGTTTTCATTTTTGCAATTCTGACACAGGCTATTGAGCAGTGATAACTAACACCAAGTTAAGATACTGCGGATTTTCTACCTTTGATTTGTTAAGATTGAGCCAATCAGGGACAACCTTGAAGGATCTCTTTGGTTTTGTAGGATCAGTAATTACCTGAGAAAGGTTGATATTGGTACACACCTTTTTTAAATGATCAGAGGCAGAGTTCAACTTGTTTAAATTAAAATTGCCACACAGAGATTGGGTTTAGGCCACATGCACACAGAATGACATCAACAAATATAAGAAATATTAAACATTTACACATAGATTTTTGAATATATGTAGAGGAATGATACTTTGAAATGTGCTCATTGCGGAGTTATGATCAGTTGAGTAATGAAGGTTGAACTATTCTGGGAAAGAGGTTCTATTCCCAGCATCATGATGGACACTCCTGATATAGAAGGTTTCGCTAACGCATTGGAATTGTTTTACTATTTTCATATGCATGTGCAATGAAGAATTGCTTGCTGCTGATAAATGCAAAGAAGAACAGCTTACACATAGATGCTCACATATAGGCTGCTGAATGCAATGAAGACCTGCTTATCAAGTAAAGTTCAATGTCAATGTGTAATATTCAATTAGGATTTGCAAAACAGTGAAGTTAAACAATGAATGGGTCCATAGTCGGTATGAGAAGACTACAGGAATATTTACCTGGGTATACGTTCAAACAGAGATGAGAAAATTGCGATAAATAATTGTTTGTTTGTTTGTTAGTATGTATATGAATGTTATGTGTATAAACTATGTTGAGTTATAGTTACTCAGTAGTGTCTCAGTGAAACAACCGACGGGGGAAGCCTTGCGGTGACAACAAAAGCAGTGTTTTACTGATCAGTCAAGTTGCTCCAGTGTACTCCATACAAACTGGTTGGCTACTGAAGGGATAGAAAATGGGGAATACTTGTTTTAAAGCAAACAAGGAATTAGATGGGAAAAATACATGTTTTAACGGGACCCAGACAATATTAATTACTCAGACAGATGGGAGAAGAAGTGTAGTTTTGTAGGAAATCACAAAATTATTACATAGAATTAGTGAAATCAATTGAAGAATGCCTTTCTGAAGAGCTGTTTACCACAGATGAGCAGCTTTGCGACCAAGCACATTGTAGATCGCTTTACTGTCAAAATGATCTAATTTAATGGATTGGTTTAGACATGCATAACAGCATTTTAAGAACAAAGAGAGAAACAAAAAGGGACAACGCTTCATGGTGGAAGGTGATGTATAAATAACTGTGTATATGATGAAGGGGGTGGCAACACCCATTCCGAAATCCCGCCATTCCGACATCCCGCTATTCCGACATCCCACCATTCCGACATACCACCATTCCGACATACCACCATTCCGACATGCAAACGTCCCACCATTCCGACATCCCACCATTGCGACATCCCGCTATTCTGACGTTCAAATGTCCCACCATTCCGACAAGGCTTTCCGTATAAGGAAATGTGTGTTACTCAACAGGTGAGTCCCTTCTTTCTGTTCATGCAATTTATATGTTTAACACATGTTTATAGACAAGCGTTATTAAAAACACAAAGTCTCGGCAACTGGAGGAGGAGAAGCAGTCCGCGGTGGTTTTCAATCACACACTCCAATGCCACTTGTTTCAACTTCCGAAAATTTAATCCAGGAAAAAAAGGCTTACAAACATGGACCAAAACGGCTCCATAACACGCACAAGAATCCAAAAGAAACGAAAGTTAACTAAAAGAAAGCAAATAAACAGTATGAAGTGGTCAAAATTGGTTTTACGCATGCCTATGTGCGTCTGGCACATGCGTCTTCGGGCTCTCCCACGTTGGTTTGTGGATGAAAGCTATATGTTCAGCTGTAATGTCATGTAAAAACAATCTCTACATGACATTTACTCCCAGGTGTGACCAGTTAGGTCCTTAAGATATCAACAGGCTGTATAAAGCTACAACCGTTGCGGCTGTGTGTTTCTGCCAAATGCGCAAAGCCCATCCGCGCTTCCCAAAATTGGAGTGAGTACTCATGAATCACGTGAATAACATGAATAAACGTTTTTACTGAATTTTGTTGTGTTTTATACGTTCTATGCTGTCATTTCTCTCTTCTCCTATTGGCAAGGCAAGGCAGAGTGCTCGCAACTGTGACCTGTGCAGTAGCCGTGATATCTGTAATTGCAATTATTACTTTTGCATATTGCCAGACCATACATGATCAAAACAGGGAGCGGAGGTGGTTCAGCTGCAAGGTGTGAATGTCTGACTATAGTTTGTAAAAAGCGGGTAAGATAAGGTGCGAATGCCCGACAATGTATGATCAAAAGAGGGAGCGGAGGTTTTTGGCTACAAGAAGGTTTGAATGTCCGACCATAGTTTGTAAAAAGCGGGTAAGAAAAGGTTATCATACATCATCCAAAGCAGGAGTGGATGTGTTCGGCTACAAGAAGATTTGAATGTCCATCAATAATTGCTTTAAAACATGAAAGAAAATTTTCGAATATCAAACCGCACACAATCATAAGCGGGAAAGGAGTTGTTCAGCTGCAAGAAGGTGTGAATGTCCACCCATAATTACTGAAAAATGGGTAAGAAAAGTTGAAAATGCCCAACCATACATCATCAAAAGCAGGAGTGGATGTGTTCGGCTACAAGAAAGTTTGAATGTCCGACCATAGTTTGTAAAAAGCGGGTAAGAAAAGGTTCGAATGCCCGAACATAGACCATCAAAAGAGGGAGCGGAGGTTTTCCGCTGTAAGAAGGTGTAAATGTCCGACCATAGTTGGTAAAAAGCGGGTAAGAAAAGGTTAAAATACCCGACTGTACACAATCAATAGCGGGAGCGGAGTTGTTTGGCTACAAGAAGGTGTGAATGTCCGACCACGGTTTGTAAAAAGCGGGTAAGAAAAGGTTCGAATGCCCGAATATATACCATCAAAAGTGGAAGTGGATGGGTTCGGCTGCAAGAAGGTGTGAACGTCCGACCAAAGTTTGTAAAAAGCAGTTAAGAAAAGGTTCGAATATCCAACCAAACATAATCAAAAGCGGGAGCAGAGCTGTTCGACTGCAAGTAGGTGTGAATGTCAGATCATAATTTGCAAAAAGCTCATGAGAAAGGGTGAGAATGCCCGGCTATACACCATCAAATGCGGGAGCGGAAGTGTTCGGCTGTGAGTAGGTGTGAATGTCCGACCATAATTGCTGAAAAATGTGTTAGAAGAGACTAGAATGCCGGACAATACATCATCAAATGCGGGAGCGGAGATGTTCGGCTGTGAGTAGGTGTGAATCTCCGAGCATAGTTTGTAAAAAGGGGGTAAGAATAGGTTCGAATGCCCGAACATACACTATCAAAACAGGGAGCTGAGGTGGCTCAGCTGCAAGGTGTGAATGTCTGACTATAGTTTGTAAATAAGGTGCGAATGCCCAACAATGTATAATCAAAAGAGGGAGCGGAGGTTTTCGGCTACAAGAAGGTTTGAATGTCCGACCATAGTTTGTAAAAAGCGGGTAAGAAAAGGTTCAAATGCCTGACTATACACCATCAAAAGCGGGAGCAGAGGTGTTCCGATGTAAGACGGTGTGAATGTCCGACCATATTTGGTAAAAAGCGGGTAAGAAAAGGTTAAAATACCCGACTGTACATAATCAATAGCGGGAGAGGAGGTGTTCAGCTGCAAGAAGGTGTGAATGTCCACCCATAATTCCTGAAAAATGGGTAAGAAAAGGTGCGAATGCCCAACCATACATTATCAAAAGCAGGTGTGAATGTCAGATCATAATTTGAAAAAATCTGATGAGAAAGGGTGAGAATGCCCGACTATACACCATCAAATGCGGGAGCGGAGTTGTTCGGCTGTGAGTAAGTGTGAATCTCCGACCATAATTGCTGAAAAATGTGTTAGAAAAGGTAAGAATGCCGGTCCATACATCATCAAAAGCGGGAGAGGTGGTGTTCGGCTGCAAGTAGGTGTGAATGTCCAGCCATAATTACTAACAAACGCGTAAGAAAAGGTAGTATTGCCAGACCATACATGATCAAAACAGGGAGCGGAGGTGGTTCAGCTGCAAGAAGGTGTGAATGTCCGACTAAAGTTCAAATATATTAACAAAAGCGGGAGGAGAGGTCTTCGGATGAGAGTGGTTGAGAATTTCCAACCATAATCTATAAAATGCGGTGAAAAAAAAGGTGTGATAGAACACTAAAAGGTGGAGCGGAAGTGTTCGGCTGCAAGAAGGTGTGAATGTCCGACTATATTTGGTGAAAAGCAGGTGAAGCAAGGTCTGAATGCCCAACCTTACATCATCAAAAGCGAGATCAGAGGTGTTTGGCTGCATGGAGGCCATAGTTTGCCAAAAGCGGGTAAGCTGCGAATGACCGACTAAATATCAACAAAAGGTCTTCGGATGCAAGTGGGTGTGAATATCCCACCATACAAGTATGGTGGAGAGGAAGCTGTGAACAGCCGACCATAGTTGGCAAAAAGCGGGTGAGAAAAGGTGCGAATGTCCAACCATACATGATCAAAACAGGGAGCGGAGGTGTTTGGCTGTGACAAGGTGTGAATGTCCACCCAAAATTAATGAAAAGCGGGCAACAAGTAGGTTTGAATGCCCAACCATACATCATCAAAAGCAGGAGTGGATGTGTTCGGCTACAAGGTTTGAATGTCAGAGCACAGTTTGTAAAAAGCGGGTAAGAAAAGGTTCGAATGCCCAAACATACACCATCAAAAGAGGGAGCCGAGGTGTTCCGCTGTAAGAAGGTGTGAATGTCCCACCATAGTTGGTAAAAAACGGGTAAGAAAAGGTTAAAATACCCGACTGTACACAATCAATAGCGGGAGCGGATGTGTTTGGCTACAAGAATGTGTGACAGTCCGACCATGGTTTGTAAAAAACGGGTAAGAAAAGGTGCGAATGCCCGACAATGTATGATCAAAAGAGGGAGCGGAGGTTTTCGGCTACAAGAAGGTTTGAATGTCCGACCATAGTTTGTAAAAAGCGGGTAAGAAAAGGTTCAAATGCCTGACTATACACCATCAAAAGCGGGAGCGGAGGTGTTCCGCTGTAAGACGGTGTGAATGTCCGACCATAGTTGGTAAAAAGCGGGTAAGAAAAGGTTAAAATACCTGACTGTACACAATCAATAGCGGGAGCGGAGTTGTTCGGCTACAAGAAGGTGTGAAAGTTCAACCATGGTTTGTAAAAAGCTGCTAAGAAAAGGTTCGAATGCCCGAATATATACCATCAAAAGCGGAAGCGGAGGTGTTCGGCTGCAAGAAGGTGTGAACGTCCGACCAAAGTTTCCAAAAAGCAGTTAAGAAAAGGTTCGAATGCCCGAATATATACCATCAAAAGCGGGAGCAGAGCTGTTCGACTGCAAGTAGGTGTGAATGTCCAGCCATAATTACTCACAAACGGGTAAGAAAAGGTAGTATTGCCAGACCATACATGATCAAAACAGGGAGCTGAGGTGGTTCAGCTGCAAGGTGTGAATGTCTGACTATAGTTTGTAAAAAGCGGGTAAGACAAGGTGCGAATGCCCGACAATGTATGATCAAAAGAGGGAGTGGAGGTCTTTGGCTGCAAGGTCTGAATGTCCAACCATAATTTCTAAAAACCGGGTAAGAAAAGGCTCGAAAGCCCGACTATAAACAATCAAAAGCGGGAGCGGGAGGTTTTCAGCTGCAAATCCTTCACTCAAACCAAGTGAAAACTGCTTTGTCCTTCATATTTATCAATGTCTAGATCGACTTCAACAAAGAACAACATTGTACTTTGTAGTAAAGAAAGAGCAAATCAAAAGGAATAAGCTTATTTTCATGAGTTCTGCACGATTATTGATTTTACTATAAATGAACGCCTTCACTCAAACTATATTAAAACTGCTTTGTCCTTCATATTTATCAATGTCTAGATTGACTTCAACAAAGAACAACACTGGATTTTGCAGTAGAAGAAAGAGCAACACTGAAGGATCAGTAATCCGAGAATAAGCTTATTTTCATACGTTCTGCATGATTTGGGATTTTATGTATAAAATGAATTCCTTCACTCAAACCAAGTTAAAACTGCTTTGTCCTTCATATTTATCAATGTCTAGATCGACTTCAACAAAGAACAACATTGTATTTTGCAGTAGAAGAAAAAGCAACACTGAAGGATCAGGAATCCGAGAATAAGCTTCTTTTCATACGTTTTGCATGATTTGGGATTTTATGTATAAAATGAATTCCTTCACTCAAACCAAGTGAAAACTGCTTTGTCCTTCATATTTATCAATGTCTAGATTTACTTCAACAAAGAACAACATTGTATTTTGCAGTAGTAGAAAGAGCAACACTGAAGGATCAGGAATCCGAGAATAAGCTTATTTTCATACGTTCTACATGATTTGGGATTTTATGTATAAAATGAATTCCTTCACTCAAACAAAGTGGAAACTGCTTTGTTCTTCATATTTATCAATGTCTATATAAATTTCAACAAAGAACAAGGCTGTATTTTTCATTATAGGAAAGAGCAACACTGGAGGATCAGGAATCCGAGAAAAAGCTTACTTTCATGAGTCCTGCACGATTTCGGATTTTCCTATAAAATGAATTGCTTTGCTCAAACAAAGTTAAAATTGCTTTGTCCTTCATAGTTATCCATGTCTAAAATGTATCAAGCATAAAGTTCCTCATATTACCCTGAATGAGAAAGAAGCATCCCTTTGGTTGAGCAATACGTTCCTTTTGCGGAGTTATGCATGATTTCGGATTTTTCTATAAAATTCATTCCTTCACACCTTTTTTTTTCACCACATTTTATAGATTATGGTTGGAAATTCTCAACCACTCTAATCCGAAGACCTCTCCTCCCGCTTTTGTTAATATATTTGAACTTTAGTTGGACATTCACCCCTTTTTGCAGCTAAACCACCTCCGCTCCCTGTTTTGATCATGTATGGTCTGGCAATACTACCTTTTCTTACCCGTTTGTGAGTAATTATGGCTGGATATTCACACCTACTTGCAGCTGAACACAATCTCTCTCGCTTTTAATTATGTTTGGATATTCGAACCTTTTCTTTACTGCTTTTTGCCAACTTTGGTCAGACGTTCACACCTTCTTGCAGCCGAACACCTCCGCTTCCGCTTTTGATGGTATATATTCGGGCATTCGAACCTTTTCTTACCAGCTTTTTACAAACCATGGTTGGACTTTCACACCTTCTTGTAGCCGAACAACTCCGCTCCCGCTATTGATTGTGTACAGTCGGGTATTTTAACCTTTTCTTACCCGCTTTTTACCAACTATGGTCGGACATTCACACCGTCTTACAGCGGAACATCTCCGCTCCCGCTTTTGATAGTGTATAGTCAGGCATTTGAACCTTTTCTTACCCGCTTTTTACAAACTATGGTCGGACATTCAAACCTTCTTGTAGCCGAAAACCTCTGCTCCCTCTTTTGATTATACATTGTCGGGCATTCGCACCTTATCTTACCCGCTTTGTACAAACTATAGTCAGACATTCACACCTTGGTGCTGAACCACCTCAGCTCCCTGTTTTGATCATGTATGGTCTGGCAATACTACCTTTTCTTACCCGTTTGTGAGTAATTATGGCTGGACATTCACACCTACTTGCAGTCGAACAGCTCTGCTCCCGCTTTTGATTATGTTTGGTTGGATATTCGAACCTTTTCTTACCAGCTTTTTACAAACCATGGTCGGACTTTCACACATTCTTGTAGCCAAACACATCCGCTCCCGCTATTGATTGTGTACAGTCGGGTATTTTAACCTTTTCTTACCCGTTTTTTACCAACTATGGTCGGACATTCACACCTTCTTACAGCGGAACACCTCCGCTCCCTCTTTTGATAGTGTATGTTCGGGCATTCGAATCTATTCTTACCCCCTTTTTACAAAATATGCTCGGAGATTCACACCTACTCACAGCCGAACAACTCCGCTCCCGCATTTGATGGTGTATAGTCGGGCATTCTCACCCTTTCTCATCAGCTTTTTGCAAATTATGATCTGACATTCACACCTACTTGCAGTCGAACAGCTCTGCTCCCGCTTTTGATTATGTTTGGTTGGATATTCGAAACTTTTCTTAACTGCTTTTTACAAACTTTGGTAGGACGTTCAAACTTTCAAGCAGCCGAACACCTCCGCTTCTGCTTTTGATGTTGTATATTCGGGCATACAAACCTTTTCTTACCCACTTTTTACAAACCATGGTCAGACTTTCACTCTTTGTTGCTGAACAACTCCGCTCCCTCTTTTGATTGTGTACAGTCGGGTATTTTCACCTTTTCTTACCTGCTTTTTACAAACTTTGGTCGGACATTCAAACCTTCTTGTAGCCGAACACATCCACTCCTGCTTTTGATGATGTATGGTTGGGCATTCGCACCTTTTCTTACCCATTTTTCAGTAATTATTGGTGGACATTCAGACCTTCTTGCAGCTGAACACCTCTGCTCCCTCTTTTGATCATACATTGTCAGGCATTCGCACCTTGTCTTACCCGCTTTTTACAAACTTTAGTCAGACATTCACACCTTGCAGCTGAACCACCTCCGCTCCCTGTTTTGATCATGTATGGTCTGGCAATACTACCTTTTCTTACCCATTTGTGAGTAATTATGGCTGGACATTCACACCTACTTGCAGCCGAACACCACCTCTCCCGCTTTTGATGATGTATTGTCCGGGCATTCTCACCCTTTCTCATCAGCTTTTTGCAAATTATGATCTGACATTCACACCTACTTGCAGTCGAACAGCTCTGCTCCCGCTTTTGATTATGTTTGGTTGGATATTCGAACCTTTTCTTAACTGCTTTTTACAAACTTTGGTCGGACGTTCACACCTTCTTGCAGCCGAACACCTCCACTTCGACTTTTGATGGTATATATTCGGGCATTCGAACCTTTTCTTACCCGCTTTTTACAAACCGTGGTCGGACTTTCACACCTTCTTGTAGCCGAACAACTCCGCTCCCGCTATTGATTGTGTACAGTCGGGTATTTTAACCTTTTCTTACCCGCTTTTTACAAACTATGGTCGGACATTCAAACCTTCTTCTAGCCGAACACATCCACTCCTGCTTTTGATGATGTATGGTTTGGCATTCGCACCCTTTTTTTACCCATTTTTCAGGAATTATGGGTGGACATTCAGACCTTCTTGCAGCCGAAAACCTCCACTCCCTCTTTTGATCATGCATTGTCGGGCACTCGCACCTTGTCTTACCCGCTTTTTATAAACTTTAGTTGGACATTTACACCTTCTTGCAGCTGAACGACCTCCGCTCCCTGTTTTGATCATGTATGGTCTGGCAATACTACCTTTTCTTACCCGTTTGTGAGTAATTAATCCCAAAATATTGAGCATAAAATAAGTCTTTATGCTGATGATGTATTACTTTTCCTTCAGAACTCACAGACGTCTCTCACTCACACGATCACACTCATAAATAAATTCTCAACACTTTCTGACTACTCTATCAACTGGTCTAAGACCACAGTTCTGCCCATTAACTGTAGGGTCCATAATATACCTGCGATCACTTTACAGTCAGGAAATATTAGATATTTAGGCATAAACATTTCCTCCAGGCTCTCAGAGCTAACAAAGCTAAATTATATGCAATTATTAAAGACAGTAGAGGACGATCTCTCTCGTTGGAAGTCCTTACCTATATCACTTATGGGGAGAATTACATCCATTAAAATGATGATACTACCAAAAGTTAACTATTTGTTTTCAATGATCCCCATAAAACCATCTGCTACTTGGTTTAAGTCACTAGATTCATGCATCTCCAAATTTCTGTGGAAAAACAAACCACCACGTATTAGTTTAAAAACCCTACAGAAGACCAAGGACAATGGTGGATTAGATTTACCTCATTTTCAGCACTATTCCTTAGCCAATAGGTTACAATATATATCAAAATGGTTTAAACCTTGTTTTTGTCACAGTTCCCAGAGACGTTGTAATCGTTGAGGATTCTATATTCACCCCCTCATTAGAGGCACGTGTTGCAGATTGATGACACTGAATCTTCTTCTCTGTTCATTGCTGGCATCATTCCCAGCATCGTAAGTGTTCGTGGCATTGTTAGCCTCTTCTTCTGGATCTTGATATCGAGAATCCTTTTGTATTTCTGGTTTGTCAGTGCTCTCTCTTCGTTCACCGGCGTCTTCGTCTTTTTGTCCTTGAGTTTGGTGATTTTTTCTTCTTTTGATGCCTTGACACAATGTGACAGGTGATACCACGTGGGAGATCCTGTAACTTGGACTGCTGTCCCTGTGCTGCGAAATGGCTGTGCTGCTCAAATGGTCTCTCCTTCATCATGGTTACATGCTGCCATTCCGACATCTCGCCATTCCGACATGGGTCTCCAATTGTCGGAATGGCGACACTTAATTTTTTATCAAACGTCCCACCATTCCGACACTTTTTTCCTCCTATGGTCGGAATGGCGGTATGTTTTTTTTTTTTTAACATACCGCCATTCCGACAGTTCCTTTTAATAGCCTATTTTTTACCCAAAACATTTTGCACTAATGATATGCCGGCGCAAATACGCCCTAAAGTTTGGCGCACAAGCTCTGCACATGCAGAGGCCACAGCCTCGCAAACAAACTTTAATAATCTATTATCAAAATCCCCTGAATTTCAAATATAAAAATACAGATATTAATGTAACTCTGGCGAGACTGAAACTGATTAAGCAGAAATACATTGTCAGTGAGCTGTCACAGCAGCCAGCTGGAGCGGAGCTCTCCACAGAGCCCATGCGTCTTTTGCACGCTGTCATCATATGCAAAAGTAATAATTGCAATAACAGATATCACGGCTACGGCACAGGACACAGTTGCGAGCACTCTGCCTTGCCTTGCCAATAGGAGAAGAGAGAAATGACAGCATAGAACGTATAAAACACAACAAAATGCAGTAAAACCGTTTATTCATGTTATTCACGTGATTTATGAGTACTCGCTCCAATTTTGGGAAGCGCGGATGGGCTTTGCGCATTTTGCACAAACACACAGCCGTTGCGCAAGGCTTTATACAGCCTGTTGATATCTTAAGGACGTAACTGGTCACACCTGGGAGTAAATGTCATGTAGAGATTGTTTTTACATGACATTACAGCTGAACATATAGCTTTCATCCACAAACCAATGTGGGAGAGCCCGAAGACGCATGTGCCAGACGCACATAGGCATGCGTAAAACCAATTTTGACCACTTCATACTGTTTATTTGCTTTCTTTTAGTTAATTTTCGTTTCTTTTGGATTCTTGTGCGTGTTATGGAGCCGTTTTGGTCCATGTTTGTAAGCCTTTTTTTCCTGGATTAAATTTTCGGAAGTTGAAACAAGTGGCATTGGAGTGTGTGATTGAAAACCACCGCGAACTGCTTCTCCTCCTCCAGTTGCCGAGACTTTGTGTTTTTAATAACGCTTGTCTATAAACATGTGTTAAACATATAAATTGCATGAACAGAAAGAAGGGACTCACCTGTTGAGTAACACACATTTCCTTATACAGAAAGCCTTGTCGGAATGGTGGGACATTTGAACGTCGGAATGGTGGGACGTTTGCATGTCGGAATGGTGGTATGTCGGAATGGTGGTATGTCGGAATGGTGGGATGTCGGAATAGCGGGATGTCGGAATGGCGGGATTTCGGAATGGGTGTTGCCACCCCCTTCATCATATACACTTTTATTAATACATCACCTTCCACCATGAAGCGTTGTCCCTTTTTGTTTCTCTCTTTGTTCTTAAAATGCTGTTATGCATGTCTAAACCAATCCAGTAAATTAGATCATTTTGTCAGTAAAGCGATCTACATTGTGCTTGGTCGCAAAGCTGCTCATCTGTGGTAAACAGCTCTTCAGAAAGGCATTCTTCAATTGATTTCACTAATTTCATGTAATAATTTTGTGATTTCCTACAAAACTACACTTCTTATCCCATCTGTCTGAGTATTTAATATTGTCTGGGTCCCGTTAAAACATGTATTTTTCCCATCTAATTCCTTGTTTGCTTTAAAACAAGAATTCCCCATTTTCTATCCCTTCAGTAGCCAACCAGTTTGTATGGAGTACACTGGAGCAACTTGACTGATCAGTAAAACACTGCTTTTGTTGTCACCGCAAGGCATCCCCCGTCGGTTGTTTCACTGAGACACTACTGAGTAACTATAACTCAACACAGTTTATACACATAACATTCATATACATACTAACAAACACACAAACAATTATTTATCGCGATTTTCTCATCTCTGTTTGAACGTACACCCAGGTAAATATTCCTGTAGTCTTCTCATACCGACTATGGACCCATTCATTGTTTAACTTCACTGTTTTGCAAATCCTAATTGAATATTACACATTGACATTGAACTTTACTGGATAAGCAGGTCTTCATTGCATTCAGCAACCTATATGTGAGCATCTATGTGTAAGCTGTTCTTCTTTGCATTTATCAGCAGCAAGCAATTCTTCATTGCACATGCATATGAAAATAGTAAAACAATTCCAATGCGTTAGCGAAACCTTCTATATCAGGAGTGTCCATCATGATGCTGGGAATAGAACCTCTTTCCCAGAATAGTTCAACTTTCATTACTCAACTGATCATAACTCCGCAATGAGCACATTTCAAAGTATCATTCCTCTACATGTATTCAAAAATCTATGTGTAAATGTTTAATATTTCTTATATTTGTTGATGTCATTCTGTGTGCATGTGGCCTAAACCCAATCTCTGTGTGGCAATTTTAATTTAAACAAGTTGAACTCTGCCTCTGATCATTTAAAAAAGGTGTGTACCAATATCAACCTTTCTCAGGTAATTACTGATCCTACAAAACCAAAGAGATCCTTCAAGGTTGTCCCTGATTGGCTCAATCTTAACAAATCAAAGGTAGAAAATCCGCAGTATCTTAACTTGGTGTTAGTTATCACTGCTCAATAGCCTGTATCAGAATTGCAAAAATGAAAACATTAGGTCCACGCTTGGTATCCAGATCCTGAAACATCTCCATGAGCAGGCTTTTTTTTAACTGATCTGTTGAATAGTTATATGACACTGTTAAAATCCCAGATGAAGATCTAGCACTTGACCATTTTTGTAAATCTTCTAATTCCATAGTTGATAAACACGCCCCTTTTAAAAAGTATAGAACTTAGAACAGGTCTATCCCTGGCTTTCGGCAGAACTGTCTTCTTTACTTTTTTTTCCCCTTGTCCTGTTCAGCATTATGTCAGATGAATTGTAGTCTGAATACCTTTGATGCCAAACAGATTTGTTTTGCCAAGGGAAGTTTTATAAATGTAAAGCTCCCCTTGATGCCAATTTATTTATTTCTGTTTACAATATATGACATGAACTGAACTGAACCGGACCGGGGGACAAGGAAAGAAGAAGAGGAAAGAAGAGGAAACAGAACAAAAATAGAAACAAAAACCAGACAACCAGCTGCTACACCTGTAAAAAACAAAACAGACAACAATCCATGGCCTATGAGAGGAATCCAGCCTTAGCGCCACCAGGAGCACCTGAAAGCAGACAAGCAGAGAAAAAACAAACACACAAACAAACAAAAACAAGCACAAGAAGCGGCAATCGCATACAACACAGCTGTGGATATAGATGACCTGAGACGACATGATAATACATCAACTGCTTAGTGACCATGCTACTGGACTAATGAATGTGTGTGTGTGTGTGTGTGAGAACATGCAACACCCATGGCACAGGACCTACATGATAACCGTGCTTAGTTATGAGTGTATAAGCGTACAGGGCCACAATCCACAGCCCCCCCCCCCCCCCCCCCCCCCAAGCAATCATAAGCAGGCAGAGAGGGCCACAAGACCCAGGCCACCAGCAGCCCCCACAGAGCACAGAACCCAGGCGGCCCACCGCAGGGGCAACCACGCATCCACCCAGAAGACTGCAGAGGAAGCCCCCGGAAAGAGCCCCCATAAGCATAGGGCAGAGGCACTCCGGGAACCAGGGGTAACAGCCCACCGACCCCGCCAGGCCCCAGCCGCCCAGACATGGGCCGTGCACTGGACCTGGGCCCCAGGAGCCCGAGCTTCCCCAAACCCCCCGGCAGAGGCCCCACCCAATACCCAGGAGGGCCAAGCGCCCCAGACAGCCACAAAGTGGGTCAGCGCCTGCCCCAGCGCCCCTGGCCAAGTGCCCTGGGAGTCAAGACGTGCCCACAGGTGGGTGAAGTCGCGAGCAGTGGGGAGAGGCAACGCTGATGCCCCATCGGGAGAAACACAGGCAGGCCAGGCGACAGCAAGTCCCAGATCCAGGCCCAATCAAACACACACTTTCACGTCCCATACATCCACACATCCACACATCCTACCTCCCTCGACTCTGCTGGGGTGTAGTGCAGCGGGCACACCAGGAGGCCAGCAACCCCCCAGCCACCACAGACCCCGAACCAGCAGAACAATTAATTAATCCTCCTGGCCCCTCCTGCCCCGAGCAGACACCAGGAAGCAGGGGTGTGCGAAGAAGACCCCTCCCCTCACCCTTCTGGCTCTTCAATATTTTCTAATAGTGAGCAATTAAAATTGAGGGGCAGCCAAACTTGTAGAACTGGGAGCGCGGCACTCTGGGCAGCCTACATACCCAAAGAGCCCCGCCCACCAGATGCCACTCAGTGTAACCACCCCCCAAGACCTAATGTGTGTGTGTGAGTGTGTTTGATAAGTAGTAATGTCTAAGGTGTAATTAAAACAGGGGCAGGGAACTGCAGAGTGCAACCAAAGGGGACCACCTACGTGGCCCCATCCACTACATCACGTCATCTATCTTAGACAATAATTTATATATTTTTGATAGTAGTTTTGGGGTACAGATGCTTAGAAATTCTGCTACCCTAGTCGGGGGTTGTAAGTCTGGTTGGTGGAGGATATATCCATCCATCCATCCATCATCTGCCGCTTATCCGGGGGTCGGGTCGCGGGGGCAGCAGCTTGAGCAGAGAAACCCAGACGTCTCTGTCCCCGGCCACTTCCTCCAGCTCTTCCGGGGGGACCCCGAGGCGTTCCCAGGCCAGCCGAGAGACATAGTCTCTCCAACGTGTCCTGGGTCTCCCCCGGGGTCTCCTCCCAGTGGGACGTGCCCGGAACACCTCCCCAGGGAGGCGCCCAGGGGGCATCCTAACCAGATGCCCGAGCCACCTCATCTGACTCCTCTCAATGCGGAGGAGCAGCGGTTCTACTCCGAGCCCCTCCCGGATGACTGAGCTTCTCACCCTATCTCTAAGGGAGAGCCCAGACACCCTGCGGAGGAAACCCATTTCGGCCGCTTGTATTCGCGATCTTGTTCTTTCGGTCACTACCCACAACTCGTGACCATAGGTGAGGATGGGAACGTAGATTGACCAGTAAGTAGAGAGCTTCTCCTTCTGGCTCAGCTCCCTCTTCACAACGACGGGTCGGTGCAGAGCCTGCAACACTGCAGGCGCCGCACCGATCCGCCCGTCAATCTCCCGCTCCATTCGTCCGTCACTCGTGAACAAGACCCCGAGATACTTGAACTCCTCCTCTTGGGGAAGGATCTCATTCCCGACCCGGAGAGAGCATTCCACCCTTTTCCGGCTGAGAACCATAGTCTCGGATTTGGAGGTGCTGATTCTCATCCCAGCCGCTTCACACTCGGCTGCGAATCACTCCAGTGAGAGCTGAAGGTCACGGCCTGACGACGCTAACAGAACCACATCATCTGCAAAAAGCAGAGACCCGATTCTGAGGTCGCCAAATGGGACACCCTCAACGCCCTGGCTCCGCCTAGAAATTCTGTCCATAAAAGTTAGGAACAGAATCGGTGACAAAGGGCAGCCCTGACGGAGTCCAACTCTCACCGGAAACGTATCCGACTTACTGCCGGCAATGCGGACCAAACTCTGGCACCGGTCATACAGAGACCGAACGGCCCCTATCAAGGGGTCCGGCACTCCATATTCCCGGAGCACCCCCCACAGGACTCCACGAGGGACACGGTCGAACGCTTTCTCCAAGTCCACAAAACACATGTAGACTGGTTGGGCGAACTCCCATGCACCCTCCAGGATCCTGCCGAGGGTATAGAGCTGGTCCACTGTTCCACGGCCAGGACGAAAGCCACACTGCATCTCCTGAATCCGAGGCTCGATTATCCGACGGATCCTCCTCTCCAATACCCCCGAATAGACCTTACCAGGGAGGCTGAGGAGTGTGATACCCCTATAGTTGGAACACACCCTCCGGTCCCCCTTTTTAAAGAGGGGGACCACCACCCCAATCTGCCAGTCCAGAGGCACTGTCCCCGATGTCCACGCGATACTGCAGAGGTGTGTCAGCCAAGACAGCCCTACAACATCCAGAGCCTTGAGAAACTCAGGACGGACCTCATCCACCCCCGGGGCCTTGCCACCGAGGAGCTTTTTAACCACCTCGGCAACCTCAGCCCCAGAAATGGGAGGCCCCGTCTCCGAGCTCTCCGACTCTGCCTCTTCCGAGCACGTGTTGGTAGGATTGAGGAGTTCCTCGAAGTACTTCCCCCACCGACTCACAACATCCCGAGTTGAGGTCAGCAAAGCCCCGTCCCCACTGTAAACAGTGTTGACTGTGAGCCGCTTCCCCCCCCTGAGACGCCGGATGGTGGACCAGAATCTTTTCGAGGCCGTCCGGAAATCGTTCTCCATGGTCTCACCGAACTCCTCCCAGGCCCGAGTTTTTGCCTTAGCAACCGCCGAAGCCGCGGCCCGTCTGGCCCGTCGGTACGTATCAGCTTCTTCCAGGGTCCCACTGGCCAAAAAGGCCCGATAGGACTCCTTCTTCAGCTTGACGGCTTCCCTCACCACTGGTGTCCACCAGCAGGTTCGAGGGTTGCCGCCACGACAGGCACCGACCACCTTACGGCCACAACTCCGACCAGCTGCCTCGGCAATGGAGTCACGGAACATGTCCCATTCAATGTCCCCCACCTCAAATATGGTTGAAGCTCTGCCGGAGGTGGGAGTTAAAGCTCCTTCTGACGGGGGATTCTGACAAACGCTCCCAGCAGACCCTCACAATACGTTTGGGCCTGCCAGGTCTGATCGGCATCCTCCCCCACCAGCGGAGCCAACTCACCACCAGGTGGTGATCAGTTGACAGCTCCGCCCCTCTCTTCACCCGAGTGTCCAGGACATACGGCCGCAAGTCCGATGATACAACCACAAAGTCGATCATCGAACTGCGGCCAAGGGTGTCCTGGTGCCAAGTGCACATATGGACACCCTTATGCCTGAACATGGTGTTCGTTATGGACAGTCTATGACTGGCACAGAAGTCCAACAACATAACACCACTCTGATTCAGATCGGGGGGGCCGTTCCTCCCAATCACACCCCTCCAGGTCTCACTGTCATTGCCCACGTGAGCATTGAAGTCCCCCAGCAGAATGAGGGAGTCTCCGGTAGGAGCATTCTCCAGTGCCTCCCCCAGAGACTCCAAAAAGGGTAGGTACTCTGAACTGCTGTTTGGCGCATAGGCACAAACAACAGTCAGGACTCGTCCCCCCACCCAAGGCGGAGGGAGGCTACCCTCTCGTTCACTGGGGTAAACCCCAATGTACTGGCACACAGCCGGGGGGCAATAAGTATGCCCACACCTGCTCTGCGCCTCTCACCACGGGCAACTCCAGAGTGGAAGAGAGTCCAATCCCTCTCAAGAGTACTGGTTCCAGATCCCAAGCCGTGCGTCGAGATGAGTCCGACTATATCTAACGGTCTGATGAAGTTTCAACAATAAACAACAAACTTTGTATTATGAGAAAGAACCAGACTCATTCTTCAGGAATCCGAAAATAAGCTCTATTTTACGAGTTATGCACGAATTCGGATTCTCCTATAAAACGAATTCCTTAACTCAAACCAAGTTAAGACTGCTTTGTCGTTCATATTTATTCATGTCTAATCAAGTTTCAATGATAAACAACGTTGTACTTTGTAGAATGAGAAAGAACTTCTTCAGCAATAAGCATCTCTCGACAAATGACGAAATACAGATTTTGCTATAAAATTAATTGCTATCAGCCTGACTTAAAACTGTTTGTCTTCCTTATTTATCCACTTCAAATCAAGTTTCAACAATTAAAAATATTTTGTAGTTTGAGAAAGAACAACTTAATCTTGAGCAATCAGTATAAAAAGAGGGTAAGCAAAGGTGCGAATGTCAAACCATACATGATCAAAACAGGGAGCGGAGGTGTTTGGCTGAGACATGGTGTGAATGTCCACCCATAATTAATGAAAAGCGGGCAACAAGTAGGTTCGAATGCCCAACCATACATCATCAAAAGCAGGAGTGGATATGTTCGGCTACAAGAAGGTTTGAACGTCTGACCATAGTTTGTAAAAAGCGGGTAAGAAAAGGTTCGAATGCCCAACCATACATCATCAAAAGCAGGAGTGGATATGTTCGGCTACAAGAAGGTTTGAACGTCCGACCATAGTTGGTAAAAAACGGGTAAGAAAAGGTTAAAATACCCGACTGTACACAATCAGTAGCGGGTGCGGAGTTGTTCGGCTACTAAAAGGTGTGAAAGTCCGACCATGGTTTGTAAAAAGCGGGTAAGAAAAGATGCGAATGCCCGAAAATGTATGATCAAAAGAGGGAGCGGAGGTGTTCGGCTGCAAGAAGGTGTGAATGTCCACCCATAATTACTGAAAAATGGGTAAGAAAAGGTGCGAATGCCCAAACATACATCATCAAAAGCAGGAGTGGATGTGTTGGGCTACAAGAAGGTTTGAAAGTCGGACCATGGTTTGTAAAAAACGGGTAAGAAAAGGTGCGAATGCCCAACAATGTATGATCAAAAGAGGGAGCGGAGGTTTTTGGCTACAAGAAGGTTTGAATGTCCGACCATAGTTTGTAAAATGCGGGTAAGAAAAGGTTCAAATGCCTGAAAATACACCATCAAAAGCGGGAGCGGAGGTGTTCCGCTGTAAGACGGTGTGAATGTCCGACCATAGTTGGTAAAAAGCGGGTAAGAAAAGGTTAAATTACCCAACTGTACACAATCAATAGCGGGAGCGGAGTTGTTCGGCTACAAGAAGGTGTGAAAGTCCAACCATGGTTTGTAAAAAGCTGCTAAGAAAAGGTTCGAATGCCCGAATATATACCATCAAAAGCGGAAGCGGAGGTGTTCGGCTGCAAGAAGGTGTGAACGTCCGACCAAAGTTTGTAAAAAGCAGTTAAGAAAAGGTTCGAATATCCAACCAAACATAATCAAAAGCGGGAGAAGAGCTGTTCGACTGCTAGTAGGTGTGAATGTCCAGCCATAATTACTCAAAAACGGGTAAGAAAAGGTAGTATTGCCAGACCATACATGATCAAAACAGGGAGCGGAGGTGGTTCAGCTGCAAGGTGTGAATGTCTGACTATAGTTTGTAAAAAGCGGGTAAGATAAGGTGCGAATGCCCGACAATGTATGATCAAAAGAGGGAGCAGAGGTTTTCGGCTGCAAGAAGGTCTGAATGTCCACCCAAAATTCCTGAAAAATGGGTAAAAAAAAGGGTGCGAATGCCAAACCACGCATCATCAAAAGCAGGAGTGGATGTGTTCGGCTACAAGAAGATTTGAATGTCCATCAATAATTGCTTTAAAACATGAAAGAAAATTTTCAAATATCAAACCGCACATGATCATAAGCGGGAGAGGAGTTGTTCAGCTGCAAGAAGGTGTGAATGTCCACCCATAATTACTGAAAAATGGGTAAGAAAAGGTGAAAATGCCCAACCATACATCATCAAAAGCAGGAGTGGATGTGTTCGGCTACAAGAAGGTTTGAATGTCCGACCATAGTTTGTAAAAAGTGGGTAAGAAAAGGTTCGAATGCCCGAACATAGACCATCAAAAGAGGGAGCGGAGGTGTTCCGCTGTAAGAAGGTGTAAATGTCCGACCATAGTTGGTAAAAAGCGGGTAAGAAAAGGTTAAAATACCCGACTGTACACAATCAATGGCGGGAGCGGAGTTGTTTGGCTACAAGAAGGTGTGAAAGTCCGACCACGGTTTGTAAAAAGCGGGTAAGAAAAGGTTCGAATGCCCGAATATATACCATCAAAAGTGGAAGTGGATGTGTTCGGCTGCAAGAAGGTGTGAAAGTCCGACCAAAGTTTGAAAAAGCAGTTAAGAAAAGGTTCGAATATCCAACCAAACATAATCAAAAGCGGGAGCAGAGCTGTTCGACTGCAAGTAGGTGTGAATGTCAGATAATAATTTGCAAAAAGCTGATGAGAAAGGGTGAGAATGCCCGGCTATACACCATCAAATGCGGGAGCAGAAGTGTTCGGCTGTGAGTAGGTGTGAATGTCCAACCATAATTGCTGAAAAATGTGTTAGAAGAGACTAGAATGCCGGACAAGACATCATCAAATGCGGGAGCGGAGTTGTTCGGCTGTGAGTAGGTGTGAATCTCCGAGCATAGTTTGTAAAAAGGGGGTAAGAATAGGTTCGAATGCCCGAACATACACTATCAAAACAGGGAGCTGAGGTGGCTCAGCTGCAAGGTGTGAATGTCTGACTATAGTTTGTAAATAAGGTGCGAATGCCCAACAATGTATAATCAAAAGAGGGAGCGGAGGTTTTCGGCTACAAGAAGGTTTGAATGTCCGACCATAGTTTGTAAAAAGCGGGTAAGAAAAGGTTCAAGCGCCTGACTATACACCATCAAAAGCGGGAGCAGAGGTGTTCCGCTGTAAGACGGTGTGAATGTCCAACCATATTTGGTAAAAAGCGGGTAAGAAAAGGTTAAAATACCCGACTGTACACAATCAATAGCGGGAGAGGAGGTGTTCAGCTGCAAGAAGGTGTGAATGTCCACCCATAATTACTGAAAAATGGGTAAGAAAAGGTGCGAATGCCCAAACATACATTATCAAAAGCAGGTGTGAATGTCAGATCATAATTTGCAAAAAGCTAATGAGAAAGGGTGAGAATGCCCGACTATACACCATCAAATGCGGGAGCGGAGTTGTTCGGCTTTGAGTAGGTGTGAATCTCCGACCATAATTGCTGAAAAATGTGTTAGAAAAGGTAAGAATGCCGGTCCATACATCATCAAAAGCGGGAGAGGTGGTGTTCGGCTGCAAGTAGGTGTGAATGTCCAGCCATAATTACTAACAAACGGGTAAGAAAAGGTAGTATTGCCAGACCATACATGATCAAAACAGGGAGCGGAGGTGGTTCAGCTGCAAGAAGGTGTGAATGTCCGACTAAAGTTCAAATATATTAACAAAAGCGGGAGGAGAGGTCTTCGGATGAGAGTGGTTGAGAATTTCCAACCATAATCTATAAAATGCGGTGAAAAAAAGGTGTAATAGAACACTAAAAGGTGGAGCGGAAGTGTTCGGCTGCAAGAAGGTGTGAATGTCCTACTATATTTGGTGAAAAGCAGGTGAAGCAAGGTCTGAATGCCCAACCTTACATTATCAAAAGCGAGATCAGAGGTGTTTGGCTGCATGAAGGCCATAGTTTGCCAAAAGCGGGTAAGCTGCGAATGACCGACTAAATATCAACAAAAGGTCTTCAGATGCAAGTGGGTGTGAATATCCCACCATACAAGTATGGTGGAGAGGAAGCTGTGAACAGCCGACCATAGTTGGCAAAAAGCGGGTGAGAAAAGGTGCGAATGTCCAACCATACATGATCAAAACAGGGAGCGGAGGTGTTTGGCTGTGACAAGGTGTGAATGTCCACCCAAAATTAATGAAAAGTGGGCCACAAGTAGGTTTGAATGCCCAACCATACATCATCAAAAGCAGGAGTGGATGTGTTCGGCTACAAGAAGGTTTGAATGTCCGAGCATAGTTTGTAAAAAGCGGGTAAGAAAAGGTTAAAATACCCGACTGTACACAATCAATAGCGGGAGCGGATGTGTTTGGCTTCAAGAATGTGTGACAGTCCGACCATGGTTTGTAAAAAACGGGTAAGAAAAGGTGCGAATGCCCGACAATGTATGATCAAAAGAGGGAGCGGAGGTTTTCGGCTACAAGAAGGTTTGAATGTCTGACCATAGTTTGTAAAAAGCGGGTAAGAAAAGGTTCAAATACCTGACTGTACACAATCAATAGCGGGAGCGGAATTGTTCGGCTACAAGAAGGTGTGAAAGTTCAACCATGGTTTGTAAAAAGCTGCTAAGAAAAGGTTCGAATGCCCGAATATATACCATCAAAAGCGGAAGCGGAGGTGTTCGGCTGCAAGAAGGTGTGAACGTCCGACCAAAGTTTGCAAAAAGCAGTTAAGAAAAGGTTCGAATGCCCGAATATATACCATCAAAAGCGGGAGCAGAGCTGTTCGACTGCAAGTAGGTGTGAATGTCCAGCCATAATTACTCACAAACGGGTAAGGAAAGGTAGTATTGCCAGACCATACATGATCAAAACAGGGAGCTGAGGTGGTTCAGCTGCAAGGTGTGAATGTCTGACTATAGTTTGTAAAAAGCGGGTAAGACAAGGTGCGAATGCCCGAGAATGTATGATCAAAAGAGGGAGTGGAGGTCTTCGGCTGCAAGGTCTGAATGTCCAACCATAATTTCTAAAAACCGGGTAAGAAAAGGCTCGAAAGCCCGACTATACACAATCAAAAGCGGGAGCGGGAGGTTTTCAGCTGCAAATCCTTCACTCAAACCAAGTGAAAACTGCTTTGTCCTTCATATTTATCAATGTCTAGATCGACTTCAACAAAGAACAACATTGTACTTTGCAGTAAAGAAAGAGCAAATCAAAAGTTTTAGGAATCCGAGAATAAGCTTATTTTCATGAGTTCTGCACGATTATTGATTTTACTATAAATGGATGCCTTCACTCAAACTAAGTTAAAACTGCTTTGTCCTTCATATTTATCAATGTCTAGATTGACTTCAACAAAGAACAACATTGTACTTTGCAGAAAAGAAAGAGCAAATCAAAAGTTTTAGGAATCCGAGAATAAGCTTATTTTCATGAGTTCTGCACGATTATTGATTTTACTATAAATGAATGCCTTCACTCAAACTAAGTTAAAACTGCTTTGTCCTTCATATTTATCAATGTCTAGATTGACTTCAACAAAGAACAACACTGGATTTTGCAGTAGAAGAAAGAGCAACACTGAAGGATCAGTAATCCGAGAATGAGCTTATTTTCATACGTTCTGCATGATTTGGGATTTTATGTATAAAATGAATTCCTTCACTCAAACCAAGTTAAAACTGCTTTGTCCTTCATATTTATCAATGTCTACATCGACTTCAACAAAGAACAACATTGTATTTTGCAGTAGAAGAAAAAGCAACACTGAAGGATCAGGAATCCGAGAATAAGCTTATTTTCATACATTCTGCATGATTTGGGATTTTATGTATAAAATGAATTCCTTCACTCAAACCAAGTGAAAACCTCTTTGTCCTTCATATTTATCAATGTCTAGATTTACTTCAACAAAGAACAACATTGTATTTTGCAGTAGAAGAAATAGCAACACTGAAGGATCAGGAATCCGAAAACAAGCTTATTTTCATACGTTCTGCTTTATTTGGGATTTTATGTATAAAATGAATTCCTTCACTCAAACCAAGTTAAAACTGCTTTGTCCTTCATATTTATCAATGTCTATATCGATTTCAACAAAGAACAAGGCTGTATTTTGCAGTATAGGAAAGAGCAACACTGGAGGATCAGGAATCCGAGAATAAGCTTACTTTCATGAGTCCTGCACGATTTCGGATTTTCCTATAAAATGAATTGCTTTACTCAAACCAAGTTAAAATTGCTTTGTCCTTCATAGTTATCCATGTCTAAAATGTATCAAGCATAAAGTTCCTCATATTACCCTGAATGAGATAGAAGCATCCCTTTGGTTGAGCAATACGTTCCTTTTGCGGAGTTATGCATGATTTCGGATTTTGCTATAAAATTCATTCCTTCACACCTTTTTTTCACCGCATTTTATAGATTATGTTTGGAAATTCTCAACCACTCTAATCCGAAGACCTCTCCTCCCGCTTTTGTTAATATATTTGAACTTTAGTTGGACATTCACCCCTTTTCGCAGCTAAACCACCTCCGCTCCCTGTTTTGATCATGTATGGTATGGCAATACTACATTTTCTTACCCGTTTGTGAGTAATTATGGCTGGATATTCACACCTACTTGCAGCTGAACACAATCTCTCTCGCTTTTAATTATGTTTGGATATTCGAACCTTTTCTTTACTGCTTTTTGCCAACTTTGGTCGGACGTTCACACCTTCTTGCAGCCGAACACCTCCGCTTCCGCTTTTGATGGTATATATTCGGGCATTCGAACCTTTTCTTACCAGCTTTTTACAAACGATGGTTGGACTTTCACACCTTCTTGTAGCCGAACAACTCCGCTCCCGCTATTGATTGTGTACAGTCGGGTATTTTAACCTTTTCTTACCCGCTTTTTACCAACTATGGTCGGACATTCACACCGTCTTACAGCGGAACATCTCCGCTCCCGCTTTTGATGGTGTATAGTCAGGCATTTGAACCTTTTCTTACCCGCTTTTTACAAACTATGGTCAGACATTCAAACCTTCTTGTAGCCGAAAACCTCTGCTCCCTCTTTTGATTATACATTGTCGGGAATTCGCACCTTATCTTACCCGCTTTTTACAAACTATAGTCAGACATTCACACCTTGGTGCTGAACCACCTCAGCTCCCTGTTTTGATCATGTATGGTCTGGCAATACTACCTTTTCTTACCCGTTTGTGAGTAATTATGGCTGGACATTCACACCTACTTGCAGTCGAACAGCTCTGCTCCCGCTTTTGATTATGTTTGGTTGGATATTCGAACCTTTTCTTAACTGCTTTTTACAAACTTTGGTCGGACGTTCACACCTTCTTGCAGCCGAACACCTCCGCTTCAGCTTTTGATGGTATATATTCGGGCATTCGAACCTTTTCTTACCAGCTTTTTACAAACCATGGTTGGACTTTCACACCTTCTTGTAGCCGAACCACTCCGCTCCCCCTATTGATTGTGTATAGTCGGGTATTTGAACCTTTTCTTACCCGCTTTTTACAAACTATGGTCGGACATTCAAACCTTCTTGTAGCCAAAAACCTCCGCTCCCTCTTTTGATCATACATTGTCGGGCATTCGCACCTTTTCTTACCCGTTTTTTACAAACCATGGTCGGACTTTCACACATTCTTGTAGCCAAACACATCCGCTCCCGCTATTGATTGTGTACAGTCGGGTATTTTAACCTTTTCTTACCCACTTTTTACCAACTATGGTTGGACATTCACACCGTCTTAGAGCGGAACATCTCCGCTCCCGCTTTTGATGGTGTATAGTCAGGCATTTGAACCTTTTCTTACCCGCTTTTTACAAACTATGGTCGGACATTCAAACCTTCTTGTAGCCGAAAACCTCTGCTCCCTCTTTTGATTATACATTGTCGGGCATTCGCACCTTATCTTACCCGCTTTTTACAAACTATAGTCAGACATTCACACCTTGGTGCTGAACCACCTCAGCTCCCTGTTTTGATCATGTATGGTCTGGCAATACTACCTTTTCTTACCCGTTTGTTAGTAATTATGGCTGGACATTCACACCTGCTTGCAGTCGAACAGCTCTGCTCCCGCTTTTGATTATGTTTGGTTGGATATTCGAACCTTTTCTTAACTGCTTTTTACAAACTTTGGTCGGACATTCACACCTTCTTGCAGCCAAACACATCCGCTCCCGCTATTGATTGTGTACAGTTGGGTATTTTAACCTTTTCTTACCCACTTTTTACCAACTATGGTCGGACATTCACACCTTCTTACAGCGGAACACCTCCGCTCCCTCTTTTGATGGTGTATGTTTGGGCATTCGAACCTTTTCTTACCCGCTTTTTACAAACTATGCTCGGACATTCAAACCTTCTTGTAGCCGAACACATCAACTCCTTCTTTTGATGATGTATGCTTGGGCATTCAAACCTACTTTTTACCCGCTTTTCATTAATTTTGGGTGGACATTCACACCTTGTCACAGCCAAACACCTCCGCTCCCTGTTTTGATCATGTATGGTTGGACATTCGCACCTTTTCTCACCCGCTTTTTGCAAACTATGGTCGGCTGTTCACAGCTTCCTCTCCACCATATTTGTATGGTGGGATGTTCACACCCAGTTGCATCCGAAGACCTCCGCCCCCACTTTTGTTGATATTTAGTTGGTCATTCGCAGCTTACCCGCTTTTGGCAAACTATGGCCTTCTTGCAGCCAAACACCTCTGATCTCGCTTTTGATAATGTAAGGTTGGGCATTCAGACCTTGCTTCACCTGCTTTTCACCAAATATAGTCGGACATTCACACCTTCTTGCAGCCGAACACTTCCGCTCCACCTTTTAGTGTTCTATCACACCTTTTTTTCACCGAATTTTATAGATTATGGTTGGAAATTCTCAACCACTCTCATCCGAAGACCTCTCCTCCCGCTTTTGTTAATATATTTGAACTTTAGTCGGACATTCACACCTTCTTGCAGCTGAACCACCTCCGCTCCCTGTTTTGATCATGTATGGTCTGGCAATACTACCTTTTCTTACCCGTTTGTGAGTAATTATGGCTGGACATTCACACCTACTTGCAGCCGAACACCACCTCTCTCGCTTTTGATGATGTATGGACCGGCATTCTTACCTTTTCTAACACATTTTTCAGAAATTACGGTCGAAGATTCACACCTACTCACAGCCGAACAACTCCGCTCCCGCATTTGATGGTGTGCAGTCGGACATTCTCACCCTTTCTCATCAGCTTTTTGCAAATTATGATCTGACATTCACACCTACTTGCAGTCGAAAAGCTATGCTCCCGCTTTTGATTATGTTTGGTTGGATATTCAAACCTTTTCTTAACTGCTTTTTACAAACTTTGGTTGGACGTTCACACCTTCTTGTAGCCGAACACATCCACTCCTGCTTTTGATGATGTATGGTTGGGCATTCGCACCTTTTTTTTACCCATTTGTCAGGAATAATGGGTGGACATTCACACCTTCTTGCAGCTGAACACCTCCTCTCCCACTTATGATCATGTGCGGTTTGATTTTCGAAAATTTTCTTTCATGTTTTCTAGCAATTATTGATGGACATTTAGACCTTCTTGCAGCTGAACACCTCCGCTCCTGCTTTTGATCATACCTTATCAGGCATTCGCACCATGTCTTACCCGCCTTTTACAAATTTTAGTCGAACATTTACACCTTTTTGCAGCCGAACACCACCTCTCTCGCTTTTGATGATGTATGGTCCGGCATTCTTTCCTTTTCTAACACATTTTTCAGCAATTATGGTCGGACATTCACACCTACTCAGAGCCGAACACCTCCGCTCCCGCATTTGATGGTGTATAGTCGGGCATTCTCACCCTTTCGCATCAGCTTTTTGCAGATTATGATCTGACAATCACACCTGCTTTTGATAATGTATGGTTGGGCATTCGCACCTTTTTTTACCCATTTTTCAGGAATTATGGGTGGACATTCACACCTTCTTGCAGCTGAACACCTCTCCTTCTTATGATCATGTGCGGATGATATTCGAAAATTTTCTTTCATGTTTTAAAGCAATTATTGATGGACACTCAGACCTTCTTGCAGCTGAACCACTCTGCTCCCGCTTTTGATGGTGTATAGTCGGGCTTTCGAGCCTTTCCTTCCCGGTTTTTACAAATTATGGTTGGACATTCAGACCTTCTTGCAGCCGAACACTTCCGCTCCACCTTTTAGTGTTCTATCACACCTTTTTTTCACCGAATTTTATAGATTATGGTTGGAAATTCTCAACCACTCTCATCCGAAGACCTCTCCTCCCGCTTTTGTTAATATATTTGAACTTTAGTCGGACATTCACACCTTCTTGCAGCTGAACCACCTCCGCTCCCTGTTTTGATCATGTATGGTCTGGCAATACTACCTTTTCTTACCCGTTTGTGAGTAATTATGGCTGGACATTCACACCTACTTGCAGCCGAACACCACCTCTCTCGCTTTTGATGATGTATGGACCGGCATTCTTACCTTTTCTAACACATTTTTCAGAAATTACGGTCGAAGATTCACACCTACTCACAGCCGAACAACTCCGCTCCCGCATTTGATGGTGTGCAGTCGGACATTCTCACCCTTTCTCATCAGCTTTTTGCAAATTATGATCTGACATTCACACCTACTTGCAGTCGAAAAGCTATGCTCCCGCTTTTGATTATGTTTGGTTGGATATTCAAACCTTTTCTTAACTGCTTTTTACAAACTTTGGTTGGACGTTCACACCTTCTTGTAGCCGAACACATCCACTCCTGCATTTGATGATGTATGGTTGGGCATTCGCACCTTTTTTTTACCCATTTGTCAGGAATAATGGGTGGACATTCACACCTTCTTGCAGCTGAACACCTCTTCTCCCACTTATGATCATGTGCGGTTTGATTTTCGAAAATTTTCTTTCATGTTTTCTAGCAATTATTGATGGACATTTAGACCTTCTTGCAGCTGAACACTTCCGCTCCTGCTTTTGATCATACCTTATCAGGCATTCGCACCATGTCTTACCCGCTTTTTACAAACTTTAGTCGAACATTTACACCTTTTTGCAGCCGAACACCACCTCTCTCGCTTTTGATGATGTATGGTCCGGCATTCTTTCCTTTTCTAACACATTTTTCAGCAATTATGGTCGGACATTCACACCTACTCAGAGCCGAACACCTCCGCTCCCGCATTTGATGGTGTATAGTCGGGCATTCTCACCCTTTCGCATCAGCTTTTTGCAGATTATGATCTGACAATCACACCTGCTTTTGATAATGTATGGTTGGGCATTCGCACCTTTTTTTACCCATTTTTCAGGAATTATGGGTGGACATTCACACCTTCTTGCAGCTGAACACCTCCTCTCCTTCTTATGATCATGTGCGGATGATATTCGAAAATTTTCTTTCATGTTTTAAAGCAATTATTGATGGACACTCAGACCTTCTTGCAGCTGAACCACTCTGCTCCCGCTTTTGATGGTGTATTGTCGGGCTTTCGAGCCTTTCCTTCCCGGTTTTTACAAATTATGGTTGGACATTCAGACCTTCTTGCAGCCGAACACCTCCGCTCCCTCTTTTGATCATACATTGTCGGGCATTCGAACCTTTTCTTACCCGCTTTTTACAAACCATGGTTGGACTTTCACACTTTCTTGTAGCCGAACAACTCCGCTCCCGCTATTGATTGTGTACAGTCGGGTATTTTAACCTTTTCTTACCCGCTTTTTACCAACTATGGTCGGACATTCACACCTTCTTACAGCGGAACACCTCCGCTCCCTCTTTTGATGGTGTATGTTCGGGCAGTCAAACCTTTTCTTACCTGCTTTTTACAAACTATGGTCAGACATTCATCCCTTCTTGGAGCCGAACACATCCACTCCTGCTTTTGATTATGTATAGTTAGGCATTCGCACCTTTTCTTACCCATTTTTCAGTAATTATGGGTGTACATTCACACCTTCTTGCAGCCGAACACCTCCGCTCCCTCTTTTGATCATACATTTTCGGGCATTCGCACCTTTTCTTACCCGCTTTTTACAAACCATAGTCGGACTTTCACATCTTAGTAGCCGAACAACTCCGCTCCCGCTATTGATTGTGTACAGTCGGGTATTTTAACCTTTTCTTACCCGTTTTTTACCAACTATGGTCGGACATTCACACCTTCTTACAGCGGAACACCTCCTCTCCCTCTTTTGATGGTGTATGTTTGGGCATTCGAACCTTTTCTTACCCGCTTTTTACAAACTATGGTCGGACATTCAAACCTTCTTGTAGCCGAACACATCCACTCCTGCTTTTGATGATGTATGGTTGGGCATTCAAACCTACTTGTTGCCCGCTTTTCATTAATTTTGGATGGACATTCACACCTTGTCACAGCCAAACACCTCCGCTCCCTGTTTTGATCATGTATGGTTGGACATTCGCACCTTTTCTCACCCGCTTTTTGCCAACTATGGTCGGCTGTTTACAGCTTCCTCTCCACCATACTTGTATGGTGGGATATTCACACCCACTTGCATCCGAAGACCTTTTGTTGATATTTAGTCGGTCATTCGAAGCTTACCCACTTTTGGCAAACTATGGCCTTCATGCAGCCAAACACCTCTGATCTCGCTTTTGATGATGTAAGGTTGGGCATTCAGACCTTGCATCACCTGCTTTTCACCAAATATAGTAGGACATTCACACCTTCTTGCAGCCGAACACTTCCGCTCCACCTTTTAGTGTTCTATCACACCTTTTTTTTCACCGCATTTTATAGATTATTTTTGGAAATTCTCAACCACTCTCATCCGAAGACCTCTCCTCCCGCTTTTGTTAATATATTTGAACTTTAGTCGGACATTCACACCTTCTTGCAGCTGAACCACCTCCGCTCCCTGTTTTGATCATGTATGGTATGGCAATACTACCTTTTCTTACCCGTTTGTTAGTAATTATGGCTGGACATTCACACCTACTTGCAGCCGAACACCACCTCTCCCGCTTTTGATGATGTATGGAAAGGCATTCTTACCTTTTCTAACACATTTTTCAGCAATTATGGTCGGAGATTCACACTTACTCACAGCCGAAGAACTCCGCTCCCGCATTTGATGGTGTATAGTCGGGCATTCTCACCCTTTCTCATCAGCTTTTTGCAAATTATGATCTGACATTCACACCTGCTTTTGATAATGTATGGTTGGGCATTCGCACCTTTTCTTACCCATTTTTCAGTAATTATGGGTGGACATTCACACCTACTTGCAGTCGAAAAAGCTCTGCTCCCGCTTTTGATGGTATATATTCGGGCATTCGAACCTTTTCTTAACTGTTTTTTGCAAACTTTGGTCGGACGTTCACACCTTCTTGCAGCCAAACACCTCCGCTTCCGCTTTTGATGGTATATATTCGGGCATTCGAACCTTTTCTTAGCAGCTTTTTACAAACCATGGTTGAACTTTCACACCTTCTTGTAGCCGAACAACTCCGCTCCCGCTATTGATTATGTACAGTCAGGTATTTTAACCTTTTCTTACCCGCTTTTTACAAACTATGGTTGGACATTCACACCGTCTTACAGCGGAACACCTCCGCTCCCGCTTTTGATGGTGTATAGTCAGGCATTTGAACCTTTTCTTACCCGCTTTTTACAAACTATGGTCGGACATTCAAACCTTCTTGTAGCCGAAAACCTCCGCTCCCTCTTTTGATCATACATTGTCGGGCATTCGCACCTTTTCTTACCCGTTTTTTACAAACCATGGTCGGACATTCACACCTTCTTACAGCCGAACACCTCCGCTTCCGCTTTTGATGGTATATATTCGGGCATTCGAACCTTTTCTTAGCAGCTTTTTACAAACCATGGTTGAACTTTCACACCTTCTTGTAGCCGAACAACTCCGCTCCCGCTATTGATTATGTACAGTCAGGTATTTTAACCTTTTCTTACCCGCTTTTTACAAACTATGGTTGGACATTCACACCGTCTTACAGCGGAACACCTCCTCTCCCTCTTTTGATGGTGTATGTTTGGGCATTCGAACCTTTTCTTACCCGCTTTTTACAAACTATGGTCGGACATTCAAACCTTCTTGTAGCCGAACACATCCACTCCTGCTTTTGATGATGTATGGTTGGGCATTCAAACCTACTTGTTGCCCGCTTTTCATTAATTTTGGGTGGACATTCACACCTTGTCACAGCCAAACACCTCCGCTCCCTGTTTTGATCATGTATGGTTGGACATTCGCACCTTTTCTCACCCGCTTTTTGCCAACTATGGTCGGCTGTTCACAGCTTCCTCTCCACCATACTTGTATGGTGGGATATTCACACCCACTTGCATCCGAAGACCTTTTGTTGATATTTAGTCGGTCATTCGCAGCTTACCCGCTTTTGGCAAACTATGGCCTTCATGCAGCCAAACACCTCTGATCTCGCTTTTGATGATGTAAGGTTGGGCATTCAGACCTTGCATCACCTGCTTTTCACCAAATATAGTAGGACATTCACACCTTCTTGCAGCCGAACACTTCCGCTCCACCTTTTAGTGTTCTATCACACCTTTTTTTTCACCGCATTTTATAGATTATTTTTGGAAATTCTCAACCACTCTCATCCGAAGACCTCTCCTCCCGCTTTTGTTAATATATTTGAACTTTAGTCGGACATTCACACCTTCTTGCAGCTGAACCACCTCCGCTCCCTGTTTTGATCATGTATGGTATGGCAATACTACCTTTTCTTACCCGTTTGTTAGTAATTATGGCTGGACATTCACACCTACTTGCAGCCGAACACCACCTCTCCCGCTTTTGATGATGTATGGACCCGCATTCTTGCCTTTTCTAACACATTTTTCAGCAATTATGGTCGGAGATTCACACTTACTCACAGCCGAACAACTTCGCTCCCGCATTTGATGGTGTATAGTCGGGCATTCTCACCCTTTCTCATCAGCTTTTTGCAAATTATGATCTGACATTCACACCTGCTTTTGATAATGTATGGTTGGGCATTCGCACCTTTTCTTACCCATTTTTCAGTAATTATGGGTGGACATTCACACCTTCTTGCAGCTGAACACCTCCTCTCCCGCTATTGATTGTGTACAGTCGGGTATTTTAACCTTTTCTTACCCGCTTTTTACCAAATATGGTCGGACATTCACACCGTCTTACAGCGGAACACCTCTGCTCCCGCTTTTTAAGACGGTGTGAATGTCCGACCATAGTTGGTAAAAAGCGGGTAAGAAAAGGTTAAAATACCCGACTGTACACAATCAATAGGAATGAATTTTATAGCAAAATCCGAAATCATGCATAACTCCGCAAAAGGAACGTATTGCTCAACCAAAGGGATGCTTCTTTCTCATTCAGGGTAATATGAGGAACTTTATGCTTGATACATTTTAGACATGGATAACTATGAAGGACAAAGCAATTTTAACTTGGTTTGAGCAAAGCAATTCATTTTATAGGAAAATCCGAAATCGTGCAGGACTCATGAAAGTAAGCTTATTCTCGGATTCCCGATCCTCCAGTGTTGCTCTTTCCTATACTGCAAAATACAGCCTTGTTCTTTGTTGAAATCGATATAGACATTGATAAATATGAAGGACAAAGCAGTTTCCACTTTGTTTGAATGAAGGAATTAATTTTATAGCAAAATCTTAAATCAAGCAGAACGTATGAAAATAAGCTTGTTTTCGGATTCCTGATCCTTCAGTGTTGCTATTTCTTCTACTGCAAAATACAATGTTGTTCTTTGTTGAAGTAAATCTAGACATTGATAAATATGAAGGACAAAGCAGTTTTAACTTGGTTTGAGTGAAGGAATTCATTTTATACATAAAATCCCAAATCATGCAGAACGTATGAAAATAAGCTTATTCTCGGATTACTGATCCTTCAGTGTTGCTCTTTCTTCTACTGCAAAATCCAGTGTTGTTCTTTGTTGAAGTCAATCTAGACATTGATAAATATGAAGGACAAAGCAGTTTTAACATAGTTTGAGTGAAGGCATTCATTTATAGTAAAATCAATAATCGTGCAGAACTCATGAAAATAAGCTTATTCTCGGATTCCTAAAACTTTTGATTTGCTCTTTCTTTACTGCAAAGTACAATGTTGTTCTTTGTTGAAGTCGATCTAGACATTGATAAATATGAAGGACAAAGCAGTTTTCACTTGGTTTGAGTGAAGGATTTGCAACTGAAAACCTCCCGCTCCCGCTTTTGATTGTGTATAGTCGGGCTTTCGAGCCTTTTCTTACCCGGTTTTTAGAAATTATGGTTAGACATTCAGACCTTGCAGCCGAAGACCTCCACTCCCTCTTTTGATCATACATTGTCGGGCATTCGCACCTTGTCTTACCCGCTTTTTACAAACTATAGTCAGACATTCACACCTTGCAGCTGAACCACCCCAGCTCCCTGTTTTGATCATATATGGTCTGGCAATACTACCTTTCCTTACCCGTTTGTGAGTAATTATGGCTGGACATTCACACCTACTTGCAGTCGAAAAAGCTCTGCTCCCGCTTTTGATGGTATATATTCGGGCATTCGAACCTTTTCTTAACTGCTTTTTGCAAACTTTGGTCGGACGTTCACACCTTCTTGCAGCCGAACACCTCCGCTTCCGCTTTTGATGGTATATATTCGGGCATTCGCACCTTTTCTTACCCGTTTTTTACAAACCATGGTCGGACATTCACACCTTCTTACAGCGGAACACCTCCTCTCCCTCTTTTGATGGTGTATGTTTGGGCATTCGGACCTTTTCTTACCCGCTTTTTACAAACTATGCTCGGACATTCAAACCTTCTTGTAGCCGAACACATCCACTCCTGCTTTTGATGATGTATGGTTGGGCATTCAAACCTTTTCTTACCCGCTTTTTACAAACTATGCTCGACATCGCACCTTTTCTTACCCGTTTTTTACAAACCATGGTCGGACATTCACACCTTCTTACAGCGGAACACCTCCTCTCCCTCGTTTGATGGTGTATGTTTGGGCATTCGCACCTTGTCATACCCGCTTTTTACAAACTATAGTCAGACATTCACACCTTGCAGCTGAACCACCTCAGCTCCCTGTTTTGATCATATATGGTCTGGCAATACTACCTTACCTTACCCGTTTGTGAGTAATTATGGCTGGACATTCACACCTACTTGCAGTCGAAAAAGCTCTGCTCCCGCTTTTGATGGTATATATTCGGGCATTCGAACCTTTTCTTAACTGCTTTTTGCAAACTTTGGTCGGACGTTCACACCTTCTTGCAGCCGAACACCTCCGCTTCCGCTTTTGATGGTATATATTCGGGCATTCGCACCTTTTCTTACCCGTTTTTTACAAACCATGGTCGGACTGTCACACATTCTTGTAGCCAAACACATCCGCTCCCGCTATTGATTGTGTACAGTCGGGTATTTTAACCTTTTCTTACCCGTTTTTTACCAACTATGGTCGGACATTCACACCTTCTTACAGCGGAACACCTCCTCTCCCTCTTTTGATGGTGTATGTTTGGGCATTCGAACCTTTTCTTACCCGCTTTTTACAAACTATGGTCGGACATTCAAACCTTCTTGTAGCCGAACACATCCACTCCTGCTTTTGATGATGTATGGTTGGGCATTCAAACCTACTTGTTGCCCGCTTTTCATTAATTTTGGGTGGACATTCACACCTTGTCACAGCCAAACACCTCCGCTCCCTGTTTTGATCATGTATGGTTGGACATTCGCACCTTTTCTCACCCGCTTTTTGCCAACTATGGTCGGCTGTTCACAGCTTCCTCTCCACCATACTTGTATGGTGGGATATTCACACCCACTTGCATCCGAAGACCTTTTGTTGATATTTAGTCGGTCATTCGCAGCTTACCCGCTTTTGGCAAACTATGGCCTTCATGCAGCCAAACACCTCTGACCTCGCTTTTGATGATGTAAGGTTGGGCATTCAGACCTTGCATCACCTGCTTTTCACCAAATATAGTAGGACATTCACACCTTCTTGCAGCCGAACACTTCCGCTCCACCTTTTAGTGTTCTATCACACCTTTTTTTTCACCGCATTTTATAGATTATTTTTGGAAATTCTCAACCACTCTCATCCGAAGACCTCTCCTCCCGCTTTTGTTAATATATTTGAACTTTAGTCGGACATTCACACCTTCTTGCAGCTGAACCACCTCCGCTCCCTGTTTTGATCATGTATGGTCTGGCAATACTACCTTTTCTTACCCGTTTGTTAGTAATTTTGGCTGGACATTCACACCTACTTGCAGCCGAACACCACCTCTCCCGCTTTTGATGATGTATGGAAAGGCATTCTTACCTTTTCTAACACATTTTTCAGCAATTATGGTCGGAGATTCACACTTACTCACAGCCGAACAACTCCGCTCCCGCATTTGATGGTGTATAGTCGGGCATTCTAACCCTTTCTCATCAGCTTTTTGCAAATTATGATCTGACATTCACACCTGCTTTTGATAATGTATGGTTGGGCATTCGCACCTTTTCTTACCCATTTTTCAGTAATTATGGGTGGACATTCACACCTACTTGCAGTCGAAAAAGCTCTGCTCCCGCTTTTGATGGTATATATTCGGGCATTCTAACCTTTTCTTAACTGCTTTTTGCAAACTTTGGTCGGACGTTCACACCTTCTTGCAGCCGAACACCTCCGCTTCCGCTTTTGATGGTATATATTCGGGCATTCGAACCTTTTCTTAGCAGCTTTTTACAAACCATGGTTGAACTTTCACACCTTCTTGTAGCCGAACAATTCCGCTCCCGCTATTGATTGTGTACAGTCAGGTATTTTAACCTTTTCTTACCCGCTTTTTACCAACTATGGTCGGACATTCACACCGTCTTACAGCGGAACACCTCCGCTCCCGCTTTTGATGGTGTATAGTCAGGCATTTGAACCTTTTCTTACCCGCTTTTTACAAACTATGGTCAGACATTCAAACCTTCTTGTAGCCGAAAACCTCCGCTCCCTCTTTTGATCATACATTGTCGGGCATTCGCACCTTTTCTTACCCGTTTTTTACAAACCATGGTCGGACATTCACACCTTCTTACAGCGGAACACCTCCTCTCCCTCTTTTGATGGTGTATGTTTGGGCATTCGAACCTTTTCTTACCCGCTTTTTACAAACTATGCTCGGACATTCAAACCTTCTTGTAGCCGAACACATCCACTCCTGCTTTTGATGATGTATGGTTGGGCATTCAAACCTACTTGTTGCCCGCTTTTCATTAATTTTGGGTGGACATTCACACCTTGTCACAGCCAAACACCTCCGCTCCCTGTTTTGATCATGTATGGTTGGACATTCGCACCTTTTCTCACCCGCTTTTTGCCTACTATGGTCGGCTGTTCACAGCTTCCTCTCCACCATACTTGTATGGTGGGATATTCACACCCACTTGCATCCGAAGACCTTTTGTTGATATTTAGTCGGTCATTCGCAGCTTACCCGCTTTTGGCAAACTATGGCCTTCATGCAGCCAAACACCTCTGATCTCGCTTTTGATGATGTAAGGTTGGGCATTCAGACCTTGCATCACCTGCTTTTCACCAAATATAGTAGGACATTCACACCTTCTTGCAGCCGAACACTTCCGCTCCACCTTTTAGTGTTCTATCACACCTTTTTTTTCACCGCATTTTATAGATTATTTTTGGAAATTCTCAACCACTGTCATCCGAAGACCTCTCCTCCCGCTTTTGTTAATATATTTGAACTTTAGTCGGACATTCACACCTTCTTGCAGCTGAACCACCTCCGCTCCCTGTTTTGATCATGTATGGTATGGCAATACTACCTTTTCTTACCCGTTTGTTAGTAATTATGGCTGGACATTCACACCTACTTGCAGCCGAACACCACCTCTCCCGCTTTTGATGATGTATGGACCGGCATTCTTGCCTTTTCTAACACATTTTTCAGCAATTATGTTCGGAGATTCACACTTACTCACAGCCGAACAACTCCGCTCCCGCATTTGATGGTGTATAGTCGGGCATTATCACCCTTTCTCATCAGCTTTTTGCAAATTATGATCTGACATTCACACCTGCTTTTGATAATGTATGGTTCGGCATTCGCACCTTTTCTTACCCATTTTTCAGTAATTATGGGTGGACATTCACACCTACTTGCAGTCGAAAAAGCTCTGCTCCCGCTTTTGATGGTATATATTCGGGCATTCGAACCTTTTCTTAACTGCTTTTTGCAAACTTTGGTCGGACGTTCACACCTTCTTGCAGCCGAACACCTCCGCTTCCGCTTTTGATGGTATATATTCGGGCATTCGAACCTTTTCTTAGCAGCTTTTTACAAACCATGGTTGAACTTTCACACCTTCTTGTAGCCGAACAACTCCGCTCCCGCTATTGATTATGTACAGTCAGGTATTCTAACCTTTTCTTACCCGCTTTTTACAAACTACGGTTGGACATTCACACCGTCTTACAGCGGAACACCTCCGCTCCCGCTTTTGATGGTGTATAGTCAGGCATTTGAACCTTTTCTTACCCGCTTTTTACAAACTATGGTCGGACATTCAAACCTTCTTGTAGCCGAAAACCTCCGCTCCCTCTTTTGATCATACATTGTCGGGCATTCGCACCTTTTCTTACCCGTTTTTTACAAACCATGGTCGGACATTCACACCTTCTTACAGCGGAACACCTCCTCTCCCTCTTTTGATGGTGTATGTTTGGGCATTCGAACCTTTTCTTACCCGCTTTTTACAAACTATGGTCGGACATTCAAACCTTCTTGTAGCCGAACACATCCACTCCTGCTTTTGATGATGTATGGTTGGGCATTCAAACCTACTTGTTGCCCGCTTTTCATTAATTTTGGGTGGACATTCACACCTTGTCACAGCCAAACACCTCCGCTCCCTGTTTTGATCATGTATGGTTGGACATTCGCACCTTTTCTCACCCGCTTTTTGCCAACTATGGTCGGCTGTTCACAGCTTCCTCTCCACCATACTTGTATGGTGGGATATTCACACCCACTTGCATCCGAAGACCTTTTGTTGATATTTAGTCGGTCATTCGCAGCTTACCCGCTTTTGGCAAACTATGGCCTTCATGCAGCCAAACACCTCTGATCTCGCTTTTGATGATGTAAGGTTGGGCATTCAGACCTTGCATCACCTGCTTTTCACCAAATATAGTAGGACATTCACACCTTCTTGCAGCCGAACACTTCCGCTCCACCTTTTAGTGTTCTATCACACCTTTTTTTTCACCGCATTTTATAGATTATTTTTGGAAATTCTCAACCACTCTCATCCGAAGACCTCTCCTCCCGCTTTTGTTAATATATTTGAACTTTAGTCGGACATTCACACCTTCTTGCAGCTGAACCACCTCCGCTCCCTGTTTTGATCATGTATGGTATGGCAATACTACCTTTTCTTACCCGTTTGTTAGTAATTATGGCTGGACATTCACACCTACTTGCAGCCGAACACCACCTCTCCCGCTTTTGATGATGTATGGACCCGCATTCTTGCCTTTTCTAACATTTTTCAGCAATTATGGTCGGAGATTCACACTTACTCACAGCCGAACAACTCCGCTCCCGCATTTGATGGTGTATAGTCGGGCATTCTCACCCTTTCTCATCAGCTTTTTGCAAATTATGATCTGACATTCACACCTGCTTTTGATAATGTATGGTTGGGCATTCGCACCTTTTCTTACCCATTTTTCAGTAATTATGGGTGGACATTCACACCTTCTTGCAGCTGAACACCTCCTCTCCCGCTATTGATTGTGTACAGTCGGGTATTTTAACCTTTTCTTACCCGCTTTTTACCAAATATGGTCAGACATTCACACCGTCTTACAGCGGAACACCTCTGCTCCCGCTTTTGATGGTGTATAGTCAGGCGCTTGAACCTTTTCTTACCCGCTTTTTACAAACTATGGTCGGACATTCAAACCTTCTTGTAGCCGAAAACCTCCGCTCCCTCTTTTGATTATACATTGTTGGGCATTCGCACCTTATTTACAAACTATAGTCAGACATTCACACCTTGCAGCTGAGCCACCTCAGCTCCCTGTTTTGATAGTGTATGTTCGGGCATTCGAACCTATTCTTACCCCCTTTTTACAAACTATGCTCGGAGATTCAGACCTACTCACAGCCGAACAACTCCGCTCCCGCATTTGATGATGTCTTGTCCGGCATTCTAGTCTCTTCTAACACATTTTTCAGCAATTATGGTCGGACATTCACACCTACTCACAGCCGAACACTTCCGCTCCCGCATTTGATGGTGTATAGCCGGGCATTCTCCCCCTTTCTCATCAGCTTTTTGCAAATTATGATCTGACATTCACACCTACTTGCAGTCGAACAGCTCTGCTCCCGCTTTTGATTATGTTTGGTTGGATATTCGAACCTTTTCTTAACTGCTTTTTACAAACTTTGGTCGGACGTTCACACCTTCTTGCAGCCGAACACCTCCGCTTCCGCTTTTGATGGTATATATTCGGGCATTCGAACCTTTTCTTAGCAGCTTTTTACAAACCATGGTTGGACTTTCACACCGTCTTGTAGCCGAACAACTCCGCTCCCGCTATTGATTGTGTACAGTCGGGTATTTTAACCTTTTCTTACCCGCTTTTTACCAACTATGGTCGGACATTCACATCGTCTTACAGCGGAACACCTCCGCTCCTGCTTTTGATGGTGTATTGTCAGGCATTTGAACCTTTTCTTACCCGTTTTTTACAAACTATGGTCGGACATTCAAACCTTCTTGTAGCCAAAAACCTCCGCTCCCGCTTTTGATCATACATTGTCGGGCATTCGCACCTTTTCTTACCCGTTTTTTACAAACCATGGTCGGACTTTCAAACCTTCTTGTAGCCCAACACATCCACTCCTGCTTTTGATGATGTATGTTTGGGCATTCGCACCTTTTCTTACCCATTTTTCAGTAATTATGGGTGGACATTCACACCTTCTTGCAGCTGAACACCTCCTCTCCCGCTTATGATGGTGTATAGTCGGGCTTTCAAGCCTTTTCTTACCCGGTTTTTACAAATTATAGTTTGACATTCAGACCTTCTTACAGCCGAAAACCTCCACTCCCTCTTTTGATCATACATTGTCGGGCATTAGCACCTTTTCTTACCCGCTTTTTACAAACCATAGTCGGACTTTCACATCTTTTAGTAGCCGAACAACTCCGCTCCCGCTATTGATTGTGTACAGTCGGGTATTTTAACCTTTTCTTACCCGCTTTTTACCAACTATGGTCGGACATTCACACCTTCTTACAGCGGAACACCTCCGCTCCCTCTTTTGATGGTGTATGTTCGGGCAGTCAAACCTTTTCTTACCTGCTTTTTACAAACTATGGTCAGACATTCAACCCTTCTTGGAGCCGAACACATCCACTCCTGCTTTTGATTATGTATAGTTAGGCATTCGCACCTTTTCTTACCCATTTTTCAGTAATTATGGGTGTTCATTCACACCTTCTTGCAGCCGAACACCTCCGCTCCCTCTTTTGATCATACATTTTCGGGCATTCGCACCTTTTCTTACCCGCTTTTTTCAAACCATGGTCGGACTTTCACACCTTTTAGTATACGAACAACTCCGCACCCGCTACTGATTGTGTACAGTCGGGTATTTTAACCTTTTCTTACCCGTTTTTTACAAACTATGGTCAGACGTTCAAACCTTCTTGTAGCCGAACATATCCACTCCTGCTTTTGATGATGTATGGTTGGGCATTCGCACCTTTGCTTACCTTCTTTTTATACTGATTGCTCAAGATTAAGTTGTTCTTTCTCAAACTACAAAATTTTTTTAATTGTTGAAACTTGATTTGAAGTGGATAAATAAGGAAGACAAACAGTTTTAAGTCAGGCTGATAGCAATTAATTTTATAGCAAAATCTGTATTTCGTCATTTGTCGAGAGATGCTTATTGCTGAAGAAGTTCTTTCTCATTCTACAAAGTACAACGATGTTTATCATTGAAACTTGATTAGACATGTATAAATATGAAGGACAAAGCAGTCTTAACTTGGTTTGAGTTAAGGAATTAGTTTTATAGGAGAATCCGAATTCGTGCATAACTCGTAAAATAGAGCTTATTTTCGGATTCCTAAAGAATGAGTCTGGTTCTTTCTCATAATACAAAGTTTGTTGTTTATTGTTGAAACTTCATCAGACCGTTAGATATAGTCGGACTCACCTCGACGCACGGCTTGGGATCTGGAACCAGTACTCTTGAGAGGGGTTGGACTCTCTTCCACTCTGGAGTTGCCCGTGGTGAGAGGCGCAGAGCAGGTGTGGGCATACTTATTGCCCCCCGGCTGTGTGCCAGTACATTGGGGTTTACCCCAGTGAACGAGAGGGTAGCCTCCCTCCGCCTTGGGTGGGGGGACGAGTCCTGACTGTTGTTTGTGCCTATGCGCCAAACAGCAGTTCAGAGTACCTACCCTTTTTGGAGTCTCTGGGGGAGGCACTGGAGAATGCTCCTACCGGAGACTCCCTCATTCTGCTGGGGGACTTCAATGCTCACGTGGGCAATGACAGTGAGACCTGGAGGGGTGTGATTGGGAGGAACGGCCCCCCCGATCTGAATCAGAGTGGTGTTATGTTGTTGGACTTCTGTGCCAGTCATAGACTGTCCATAACGAACACCATGTTCAGGCATAAGGGTGTCCATATGTGCACTTGGCACCAGGACACCCTTGGCCGCAGTTCGATGATCGACTTTGTGGTTGTATCATCGGACTTGCGGCCGTATGTCCTGGACACTCGGGTGAAGAGAGGGGCGGAGCTGTCAACTGATCACCACCTGGTGGTGAGTTGGCTCCGCTGGTGGGGGAGGATGCCGATCAGACCTGGCAGGCCCAAACGTATTGTGAGGGTCTGCTGGGAGCGTTTGTCAGAATCCCCCGTCAGAAGGAGCTTTAACTCCCACCTCCGGCAGAGCTTCAACCATATTTGAGGTGGGGGACATTGAATGGGCCATGTTCCGTGACTCCATTGCCGAGGCAGCTGGTCGGAGTTGTGGCCGTAAGGTGGTCGGTGCCTGTCGTGGCGGCAACCCTCGAACCTGCTGGTGGACACCAGTGGTGAGGGAAGCCGTCAAGCTTAAGAAGGAGTCCTATCGGGCCTTTTTGGCCAGTGGGACCCTGGAAGAAGCTGATAGGTACCGACGGGCCAGACGGGCCGCGGCTTCGGCGGTTGCTGAGGCAAAAACTCGGGCCTGGGAGGAGTTCGGTGAGACCATGGAGAACGATTTCCGGACGGCCTCGAAAAGATTCTGGTCCACCATCCGGCGTCTCAGGGGTGGGGAAGCGGCTCACAGTCAACACTGTTTACAGTGCGGACGGGGCTTTGCTGACCTCAACTAGGGATGTTGTGAGTCGTGGGGGGAGTACTTCGAGGAACTCCTCAATCCTACCAACACGTGCTCGGAAGAGGCAGAGTCGGAGAGCTCGGAGACGGGGCCTCCCATTTCTGGGGCTGAGGTTGCCGAGGTGGTTAAAAAGTTCCTCGGTGGCAAGGCCTCGGTGGATGAGGTCCGTCCTGAGTTTCTCAAGGCTCTGGATGTTGTAGGGCTGTCTTGGCTGACACGCCTCTGCAGTATCGCGTGGACATCGGGGACAGTGCCTCTGGACTGGCAGATTGGGGTGGTGGTCCCCCTCTTTAAAAAGGGGGATCGGAGGGTGAGTTCCAACTATAGGGGTATCACACTCCTCAGCCTCCCTGGTAAGGTCTATTCGGGGGTATTGGAGAGGAGGATCCGTCGGATAATCGAGCCTCGGATTCAGGAGATGCAGTGTGGCTTTCGTCCTGGCCGTGGAACAGTGGACCAGCTCTATACCCTCGGCAGGATCCTGGAGGGTGCATGGGAGTTCGCCCAACCAGTCTACATGTGTTTTGTGGACTTGGAGAAAGCGTTCGACCGTGTCCCTCGTGGAGTCCTGTGGGGGGTGCTCCGGGAATATGGAGTGCCGGACCCCTTGATAGGGGCCGTTCGGTCTCTGTATGACCGGTGCCAGAGTTTGGTCCGCATTGCCGGCAGTAAGTCGGATACGTTTCCGGTGAGAGTTGGACTCCGTCAGGGCTGCCCTTTGTCACTGATTCTGTTCCTAACTTTTATGGACAGAATTTCTAGGCGGAGCCAGGGCGTTGAGGGTGTCCCATTTGGCGACCTCAGAATCGGGTCTCTGCTTTTTGCAGATGATGTGTTAGCGTCGTCAGGCCGTGACCTTCAGCTCTCACTGGAGTGATTCGCAGCCGAGTGTGAAGCGGCTGGGATGAGAATCAGCACCTCCAAATCCGAGACTATGGTTCTCAGCCGGAAAAGGGTGGAATGCTCTCTCCGGGTCGGGAATGAGATCCTTCCCCAAGAGGAGGAGTTCAAGTATCTCGGGGTCTTGTTCACGAGTGACGGACGAATGGAGCGGGAGATTGACGGGCGGATCGGTGCGGCGCCTGCAGTGTTGCAGGCTCTGCACCGACCCGTCGTTGTGAAGAGGGAGCTGAGCCAGAAGGCGAAGCTCTCTACTTACTGGTCAATCTACGTTCCCATCCTCACCTATGGTCACGAGTTGTGGGTAGTGACCGAAAGAACAAGATCGCGAATACAAGCGGCCGAAATGGGTTTCCTCCGCAGGGTGTCTGGGCTCTCCCTTAGAGATAGGGTGAGATGCTCAGTCATCCAGGAGGGGCTCGGAGTAGAACCGCTGCTCCTCCGCATTGAGAGGAGTCAGATGAGGTGGCTCGGGCATCTGGTTAGGATGCCCCCTGGGCGCCTCCCTGGGGAGGTGTTCCAGGCACGTCCCACTGGGAGGAGACCCCGGGGGAGACCCAGGACACGTTGGAGAGACTATGTCTCTCGGCTGGCCTGGGAACGCCTCGGGGTCCCCCCGGAAGAGCTGGAGGAAGTGGCCGGGGACAGAGACGTCTGGGTTTCTCTGCTCAAGCTGCTGCCCCCGCGACCCGACCCCCGGATAAGCGGCAGATGATGGATGGATGGATGGATATATCCTCCACCAACCAGACTTACAACCCCCGACTAGGGTAGCAGAATTTCTAAGCAGCTGTACCCCAAAACTACTATCAAAAATATATAAATTATTGTCTAAGATAGATGACACAATGTCTCTTCCATCCTCAAAATGGGAGGCAGATTTATCCATCAGTTCTGGTCATAGCTTCTAACCACAAATATGTTTGAACACCTTCATAAAGACTCAAAATCCTAATTTACAGCTCATACAATACAAAATCCTTCATAGAACACATTATACAGGACAAAGGATGTTCAGGATGGGTCTAACACACTCAAACATCTGCTCACATTGCACCGATAACACACCTGATGATTATGCACACGCTTTGTGGTTTTCTGCGACTGTCCAGAAGTTCTGGCTTGAAGTCTGTGAGGACCTATCAACATGGCTAAAGTGTAGCATCTCTGCATGCCCCACACTGTGCATACTGGGTGACTTAGACAACATCAACATGGAAATTAACTCAGCACACATGGTTGTCACAGTGTTATGTATCGCAAAGAAAACTATTCTCGTGAACTGGAAAGCGAAGAACAATCTGTGTATTAACCAGTTTAGAAATTTTCTTTTAGATTATATTAGCATGGAAACAATGTCTGCCTCCTCAAAACATCAATTGGCTGAATTTCATTCTCTCTGGTCCCCTCTGATTAGTTTTATCACATAGTGGTGGTGGTGGGTTGCTGGGTGATGGTGGGTCTCAGGCCCGGGCTGCTGCAACTGGTGTGACCGGGTGGTTTGTTTGTTTGTTTTTTGTAGAGGTCCTCCTGGGTGGGGTTGGGTTGAGTGGGGTGGGGCGGGATGGGTACCTTCTGGGGGTACAGTAGCTCCCGGAATATGGTCGCTGCAGACCCCGAGCCTGGTGGACATCAGGCCCTCCTGCCCATTGTTGGCTCCCAGGTAGCGGGGATGCCTATTGCAGCCAGTCCCTGGCTGCCCTCTCTGGGGGAGAGTAGCTCCCCCGGTATATATCCCCATACCCCTCTCCCTTCTGGCTCCTGTACACAGCACACACTCACACATGAAGGGTTTTGGGGGCGTGTGTGTTCGGTGGGGTGTAGTGGATGGGGCCACGTAGGTGGTCCCCTTTGGTTGCACTCTGCAGTTCCCTGCCCCTGTTTTAATTACACCTTAGACATTACTACTTATCAAACACACTCACACACACACATTAGGTCTTGGGGGGTGGTTACACTGAGTGGCATCTGGTGGGCGGGGCTCTTTGGGTATGTAGGCTGCCCAGAGTGCCGCGCTCCCAGTTCTACAAGTTTGGCTGCCCCTCAATTTTAATTGCTCACTATTAGAAAATATTGAAGAGCCAGAAGGGTGAGGGGAGGGGTCTTCTTCGCACACCCCTGCTTCCTGGTGTCTGCTCAGGGCAGGAGGGGCCAGGAGGATTAATTAATTGTTCTGCTGGTTCGGGGTCTGTGGTGGCTGGGGGGTTGCTGGCCTCCTGGTGTGCCCGCTGCACTACACCCCAGCAGAGTCGAGGGAGGTAGGATGTGTGGATGTGTGGATGTATGGGACGTGAAAGTGTGTGTGGTAATGATTGGGCCTGGATCTGGGACTTGCTGTCGCCTGGCCTTCCTGTGTTTCTCCCGATGGAGCATCAGCGTTGCCTCTCCCCACTGCTCGCGACTTCACCCACCTGTGGGCACGTCTTGACTCCCAGGGCACTTGGCCAGGGGCGCTGCCGGGGGGTTTGGGGGCGCTCGGGCGCTCTGGCTCCTGGGGCCCAGGTCCAGTGCACGGCCCATGTCTGGGCGGCTGGGGCCTGGCGGGGTCGGTGGGCTGTTGCCCCTGGTTCCCGGAGTGCCTCTGCCCTATGCTTATGGGGGCTCTTTCCGGGGGCTTCCTCTGCAGTCTTCTGGGTGGATGCGTGGTTGCCCCTGCGGTGGGCTGCCTGGGTTCTGTGCTCTGTGGGGGCTGCTGGTGGCCTGGGTCTTGTGGCCCTCTCTGCCTGCTTCTGATTGCTTGGGGGGGGGCTGTGGATTGTGGCCCTGTACGCTTATACACTCATAACTAAGCACGGTTATCATGTAGGTCCTGTGCCATGGGTGTTGCATGTTCTCACACACACACACACACATTCATTAGTCCAGTAGCATGGTCACTAAGCAGTTGATGTATTATCATGTCGTCTCAGGTCATCTATATCCACAGCTGTGTTGTATGCGATTGCCGCTTCTTGTGCTTGTTTTTGTTTGTTTGTGTGTTTGTTTTTTCTCTGCTTGTCTGCTTTCAGGTGCTCCTGGTGGCGCTAAGGCTGGATTCCCCTCATAGGCCATGGATTGTTGTCTGTTTTGTTTTTTACAGGTGTAGCAGCTGGTTGTCTGGTTTTTGTTTCTATTTTTGTTCTGTTTCCTCTTCTTTCCTCTTCTTCTTTCCTTGTCCCCCGGTCCAGTTCAGTTCAGGTCATGTCATATATTGTAAACAGAAATAAATAAATGGGCATCAAGGGGAGCTTTACATTTATAAAACTTCCCTTGGCAAAACAAATCTGTTTGGCATCAAAGGTATTCAGACTACAATTCTTCTGACATAATGCTGAACAGGACAAGGGGAAAAAAAAGTAAAGAAGACAGTTCTGCCGAAAGCCAGGGATAGACCTGTTCTAAGTTCTATACTTTTTAAAAGGGGCGTGTTTATCAACTATGGAATTAGAAGATTTACAAAAATGGTCAAGTGCTAGATCTTCATCTGGGATTTTAACAGTGTCATATAACTATTCAACAGATCAGTTAAAAAAAAGCCTGCTCATGGAGATGTTTCAGGATCTGGATACCAAGCGTGGACCTAATGTTTTCATTTTTGCAATTCTGATACAGGCTATTGAGCAGTGATAACTAACACCAAGTTCAGATACTGCGGATTTTCTACCTTTGATTTGTTAAGATTGAGCCAATCAGGGACAACCTTGAAGGATCTCTTTGGTTTTGTAGGATCTGTAATTACCTGAGAAAGGTTGATATTGGTACACACCTTTTTTAAATGATCAGAAGCAGAGTTCAACTTGTTTAAATTAAAATTGCCACACAGAGATTGGGTTTAGGCCACATGCACACAGAATGACATCAACAAATATAAGAAATATTAAACATTTACACATAGATTTTTGAATATATGTAGAGGAATGATACTTTGAAATGTGCTCATTGCGGAGTTATGATCAGTTGAGTAATGAAGGTTGAACTATTCTGGGAAAAAGGTTCTATTCCCAGCATCATGATGGACACTCCTGATATAGAAGGTTTCGCTAACGCATTGGAATTGTTTTACTATTTTCATATGCATGTGCAATGAAGAATTGCTTGCTGCTGATAAATGCAAAGAAGAACAGCTTACACATAGATGCTCACATATAGGCTGCTGAATGCAATGAAGACCTGCTTATCAAGTAAAGTTCAATGTCAATGTGTAATATTCAATTAGGATTTGCAAAACAGTGAAGTTAAACAATGAATGGGTCCATAGTCGGTATGAGAAGACTACAGGAATATTTACCTGGGTGTACGTTCAAACAGAGATGAGAAAATTGCGATAAATAATTGTTTGTTTGTTTGTTAGTATGTATATGAATGTTATGTGTATAAACCGTGTTGAGTTATAGTTACTCAGTAGTGTCTCAGTGAAGCAACCGACGGGGGAAGCCTTGCGGTGACAACAAAAGCAGTGTTTTACTGATCAGTCAAGTTGCTCCAGTGTACTCCATACAAACTGGTTGGCTACTGAAGGGATAGAAAATGGGGAATACTTGTTTTAAAGCAAACAAGGAATTAGATGGGAAAAATACATGTTTTAACGGGACCCAGACAATATTAAATACTCAGACAGATGGGAGAAGAAGTGTAGTTTTGTAGGAAATCACAAAATTATTACATAGAATTAGTGAAATCAATTGAAGAATGCCTTTCTGAAGAGCTGTTTACCACAGATGAGCAGCTTTGCGACCAAGCACATTGTAGATCGCTTTACTGCCAAAATGATCTAATTTAATGGATTGGTTTAGACATGCATAACAGCATTTTAAGAACAAAGAGAGAAACAAAAAGGGACAACGCTTCATGGTGGAAGGTGATGTATAAATAACTGTGTATATGATGAAGGGGGTGGCAACACCCATTCCGAAATCCCGCCATTCCGACATCCCGCTATTCCGACATCCCACCATTCCGACATACCACCATTCCGACATACCACCATTCCGACATGCAAACGTCCCACCATTCCGACATCCCACCATTGCGACATCCCGCTATTCTGACGTTCAAATGTCCCACCATTCCGACAAGGCTTTCCGTATAAGGAAATGTGTGTTACTCAACAGGTGAGTCCCTTCTTTCTGTTCATGCAATTTATATGTTTAACACATGTTTATAGACAAGCGTTATTAAAAACACAAAGTCTCGGCAACTGGAGGAGGAGAAGCAGTCCGCGGTGGTTTTCAATCACACACTCCAATGCCACTTGTTTTAACTTCCGAAAATTTAATCCAGGAAAAAAAGGCTTACAAACATGGACCAAAACGGCTCCATAACACGCACAAGAATCCAAAAGAAACGAAAGTTAACTAAAAGAAAGCAAATAAACAGTATGAAGTGGTCAAAATTGGTTTTACGCATGCCTATGTGCGTCTGGCACATGCGTCTTCGGGCTCTCCCACGTTGGTTTGTGGATGAAAGCTATATGTTCAGCTGTAATGTCATGTAAAAACAATCTCTACATAACATTTACTCCCAGGTGTGACCAGTTAGGTCCTTAAGATATCAACAGGCTGTATAAAGCTACAACCGTTGCGGCTGTGTGTTTGTGCCAAATGCGCAAAGCCCATCCACGCTTCCCAAAATTGGAGTGAGTACTCATAAATCACGTGAATAACATGAATAAACGTTTTTACTGAATTTTGTTGTGTTTTATACGTTCTATGCTGTCATTTCTCTCTTCTCCTATTGGCAAGGCAAGGCAGAGTGCTCGCAACTGTGTTCTGTGCAGTAGCCGTGATATCTGTAATTGCAATTATTACTTTTGCATATGATGACAGCGTGCAAAAGACGCATGGGCTCTGTGGAGAGCTCCGCTCCAGCTGGCTGCTGTGACAGCTCACTGACACTGTATTTCTGCTTAATCAGTTTCAGTCTCGCCAGAGTTACATTAATATCTGTATTTTTATATTTGAAATTCAGGGGATTTTGATAATAGATTATTAAAGTTTCTTTGCGAGACTGTGGCCTCTGCATGTGCAAAGCTTGTGCGCCAAACTTTAGGGCGTATTTGCGCCGGCATATCATTAGTGCAAAATGTTTTGGGTAAAAAATAGGCTATTAAAAGGAACTGTCGGAATGGCGGTATGTTAAAAAAAAAAAAAAAACATACCGCCATTCCGACCATAGGAGGAAAAAAGTGTCGGAATGGTGGGACGTTTGATAAAAAATTAAGTGTCCCCATTCCGACAATTGGAGACCCATGTCGGAATGGCGAGATGTCGGAATGGCAGCATGTAACCATGATGAAGGAGAGACCATTTGAGCAGCACAGCCATTTCGCAGCACAGGGACAGCAGTCCAAGTTACAGGATCTCCCACGTGGTATCACCTGTCACATTGTGTCAAGGCATCAAAAGAAGAAAAAATCACCAAACTCAAGGACAAAAAGACAAAGACAGAGGACTGACAAACCAGAAATACAAAAGGATTCTCGATATCAAGATCCAGAAGAAGAGGCTAACAATGCCACGAACACTTACGATGCTGGGAATGATGCCAGCAATGAACAGAGAAGAAGATTCAGTGTCATCAATCTGCATTACGTGCCTCTAATGAGGGGGTGAATATAGAATCCTCAACGATTACAACGTCTCTGGGAACTGTGACAACAACAAGGTTTAAACCATTTTGATATATATTGTAACCTATTGTCTAAGGAATAGTGCTGAAAATGAGGTAAATCTAATCCACCATTGTCCTTGGTCTTCTGTAGGGTTTTTAAACTAATACGTGGTGGTTTGTTTTTCCACAGAAATTTGGAGATGCATGAATCTAGTGACTTAAACCAAGTAGCAGATGGTTTTATGGGGATCATTGAGAACAAATAGTTAACTTTTGGTAGTATCATCATTTTAATGGATGTAACTCTCCCCATAAGTGATATAGGTAAGGACTTCCAACGAGAGATCGTCCTCTACTGTCTTTAATAATTGCACATAATTTAGCTTTGTTAGCTCTGAGAGCCTGGAGGAAATGTTTATGCCTAAATATCTAATATTTCCTGACTGTAAAGTGATCGCAGGTATATTATGGACCCTACAGTTAATGGGCAGAACTGTGGTCTTAGACCAGTTGATAGAGTAGTCAGAAAGTGCTGAGAATTTATTTATGAGTGTGATCGTGTGACTGAGAGACGTCTGTGAGTTCTGAAGGAAAAGTAATACATCATCAGCATAAAGACTTATTTTATGCTCAATATTTTGTGATTAATTACTCACAAACGGGTAAGAAAAGGTAGTATTGCCAGACCATACATGATCAAAACAGGGAGCGGAGGTGGTTCAGCTGCAAGGTGTGAATGTCTGACTATAGTTTGTAAAAAGCGGGTAAGATAAGGTGCGAATGCCCGACAATGTATGATCAAAAGAGGGAGCGGAGGTTTTCGGCTGCAAGAAGGTCTGAATGTCCACCCAAAATTCCTGAAAAATGGGTAAAAAAAGGGTGCGAATGCCAAACCATACATCATCAAAAGCAGGAGTGGATGTGTTCGGCTACAAGAAGATTTGAATGTCCATCGATAATTGCTTTAAAACATGAAAGAAAATTTTCGAATATCAAACCGCACATGATCATAAGCGGGAGAGGAGTTGTTCAGCTGCAAGAAGGTGTGAATGTCCACCCATAATTACTGAAAAATGGGTAAGAAAAGGTGAAAATGCCCAACCATACATCATCAAAAGCAGGAGTGGATGTGTTCGGCTACAAGAAGGTTTGAATGTCCGACCATAGTTTGTAAAAAGCGGGTAAGAAAAGGTTCGAATGCCCGAATATAGACCATCAAAAGAGGGAGCGGAGGTGTTCCGCTGTAAGAAGGTGTAAATGTTCGACCATAGTTGGTAAAAAGCGGGTAAGAAAAGGTTAAAATACCCGACTGTACACAATCAATAGCGGGAGCGGAGTTGTTTGGCTACAAGAAGGTGTGAAAGTCCGACCACGGTTTGTAAAAAGCGGGTAAGAAAAGGTTCGAATGCCCGAATATATACCATCAAAAGTGGAAGTGGATGGGTTCGGCTGCAAGAAGGTGTGAACGTCCGACCAAAGTTTGTAAAAAGCAGTTAAGAAAAGGTTCGAATATCCAACCAAACATAATCAAAAGCGGGAGCAGAGCTGTTCGACTGCAAGTAGGTGTGAATGTCAGATCATAATTTGCAAAAAGCTGATGAGAAAGGGTGAGAATGCCCGGCTATACACCATCAAATGCGGGAGCGGAAGTGTTCGGCTGTGAGTAGGTGTGAATGTCCGACCATAATTGCTCAAAAATGTGTTAGAAGAGACTAGAATGCCGGACAATACATCATCAAATGCGGGAGCGGAGTTGTTCGGCTGTGAGTAGGTGTGAATCTCCGAGCATAGTTTGTAAAAAGGGGGTAAGAATAGGTTCGAATGCCCGAACATACACTATCAAAACAGGGAGCTGAGGTGACTCAGCTGCAAGGTGTGAATGTCTTACTATAGTTTGTAAATAAGGTGCGAATGCCCAACAATGTATAATCAAAAGAGGGAGCGGAGGTTTTCGGCTAAAAGAAGGTTTGAATGTCCGACCATAGTTTGTAAAAAGCGGGTAAGAAAAGGTTCAAATGCCTGACTATACACCATCAAAAGCGGGAGCAGAGGTGTTCCGCTGTAAGACGGTGTGAATGTCCGACCATATTTGGTAAAAAGCGGGTAAGAAAAGGTTAAAATACCCGACTGTACACAATCAATAGCGGGAGAGGAGGTGTTCAGCTGCAAGAAGGTGTGAATGTCCACCCATAATTCCTGAAAAATGGGTAAGAAAAGGTGCGAATGCCCAACCATACATTATCAAAAGCAGGTGTGAATGTCAGATCATAATTTGAAAAAAGCTGATGAGAAAGGGTGAGAATGCCCGACTATACACCATCAAATGCGGGAGCGGAGTTGTTCGGCTGTGAGTAAGTGTGAATCTCCGACCATAATTGCTGAAAAATGTGTTAGAAAAGGTAAGAATGCCGGTCCATACATCATCAAAAGCGGGAGAGGTGGTGTTCGGCTGCAAGTAGGTGTGAATGTCCAGCCATAATTACTAACAAACGGGTAAGAAAAGGTAGTATTGCCAGACCATACATGATCAAAACAGGGAGCGGAGGTGGTTCAGCTGCAAGAAGGTGTGAATGTCCGACTAAAGTTCAAATATATTAACAAAAGCGGGAGGAGAGGTCTTCGGATGAGAGTGGTTGAGAATTTCCAACCATAATCTATAAAATGCGGTAAAAAAAAAGGTGTGATAGAACACTAAAAGGTGGAGCGGAAGTGTTCGGCTGCAAGAAGGTGTGAATGTCCGACTATATTTGGTGAAGAGCAGGTGAAGCAAGGTCTGAATGCCCAACCTTACATCATCAAAAGCGAGATCAGAGGTGTTTGGCTGCATGAAGGCCATAGTTTGCCAAAAGCGGGTAAGCTGCGAATGACCGACTAAATATCAACAAAAGGTCCTCGGATGCAAGTGGGTGTGAATATCCCACCATACAAGTATGGTGGAGAGGAAGCTGTGAACAGCCGACCATAGTTGGCAAAAAGCGGGTGAGAAAAGGTGCGAATGTCCAACCATACATGATCAAAACAGGGAGCGGAGGTGTTTGGCTGTGACAAGGTGTGAATGTCCACCCAAAATTAATGAAAAGCGGGCAACAAGTAGGTTTGAATGCCCAACCATACATCATCAAAAGCAGGAGTGGATGTGTTCGGCTACAAGGTTTGAATGTCCGAGCATAGTTTGTAAAAAGCGGGTAAGAAAAGGTTTGAATGCCCAAACATACACCATCAAAAGAGGGAGCGGAGGTGTTCCGCTGTAAGAAGGTGTGAATGTCCGACCATAGTGGGTAAAAAACGAGTAAGAAAAGGTTAAAATACCCGACTGTACACAATCAATAGCGGGAGCGGATGTGTTTGGCTACAAGAATGTGTGACAGTCCGACCATGGTTTGTAAAAAACGGGTAAGAAAACGTGCGAATGCCCGACAATGTATGATCAAAAGAGGGAGCGGAGGTTTTCGGCTACAAGAAGGTTTGAATGTCCGACCATAGTTTGTAAAAAGCGGGTAAGAAAAGGTTCAAATGCCTGACTATACACCATCAAAAGCGGGAGCGGAGGTTTTCCGCTGTAAGACGGTGTGAATGTCCGACCGTAGTTGGTAAAAAGCGGGTAAGAAAAGGTTAAAATACCTGACTGTACACAATCAATAGCGGGAGCGGAGTTGTTCGGCTACAAGAAGGTGTGAAAGTTCAACCATGGTTTGTAAAAAGCTGCTAAGAAAAGGTTCGAATGCCCGAATATATACCATCAAAAGCGGGAGCAGAGCTGTTCGACTGCATGTAGGTGTGAACGTCCAGCCATAATTACTCACAAACGGGTAAGAAAAGGTAGTATTGCCAGACCATACATGATCAAAACAGGGAGCTGAGGTGGTTCAGCTGCAAGGTGTGAATGTCTGACTATAGTTTGTAAAAAGCGGGTAAGACAAGGTGCGAATGCCCGACAATGTATGATCAAAAGAGGGAGTGGAGGTCTTCGGCTGCAAGGTCTGAATGTCTAACCATAATTTCTAAAAACCGGGTAAGAAAAGTCTCGAAAGCCCGACTATACACAATCAAAAGCGGGAGCGGGAGGTTTTCAGCTGCAAATCCTTCACTCAAACCAAGTGAAAACTGCTTTGTCCTTCATATTTATCAATGTCTAGATCGACTTCAACAAAGAACAACATTGTACTTTGCAGTAAAGAAAGAGCAAATCAAAAGTTTTAGGAATCCGAGAATAAGCTTATTTTCATGAGTTCTGCACGATTATTGATTTTACTATAAATGAATGCCTTCACTCAAACTATGTTAAAACTGCTTTGTCTTTCATATTTATCAATATCTAGATTGACTTCAACAAAGAACAACACTGGATTTTGCAGTAGAAGAAAGAGCAACACTGAAGGATCAGTAATCCGAGAATAAGCTTATTTTCATACGTTCTGCATGATTTGGGATTTTATGTATAAAATGAATTCCTTCACTCAAACCAAGTTAAAACTGCTTTGTCCTTCATATTTATCAATGTCTAGATCGACTTCAACAAAGAACAACATTGTATTTTGCAGTAGAAGAAAAAGCAACACTGAAGGATCAGGAATCCGAGAATAAGCTTCTTTTCATACGTTTTGCATGATTTGGGATTTTATGTATAAAATGAATTCCTTCACTCAAACCAAGTGAAAACTGCTTTGTCCTTCATATTTATCAATGTCTAGATTTACTTCAACAAAGAACAACATTGTATTTTGCAGTAGTAGAAAGAGCAACACTGAAGGATCAGGAATACGAGAATAAGCTTATTTTCATACGTTCTGCATGATTTGGGATTTTATGTATAAAATGAATTCCTTTACTCAAACTATGTTAAAAGTGCTTTGTCCTTCATATTTATCAATGTGTAGATTGACTTCAACAAAGAACAACATTGTATTTTGTAGTAGAAGAAATAGCAACACTGAAGGATCAGGAATCCGAAAACAAGCTTTTTTTTCATACGTTCTGCTTGATTTGGGATTTTGCTATAAAATTAATTCCTTCACTCAAACAAAGTGGAAACTGCTTTGTCCTTCATGTTTATCAATGTCTATATAAATTTCAACAAAGAACAAGGCTGTATTTTTCATTATAGGAAAGAGCAACACTGGAGGATCAGGAATCCGAGAAAAAGCTTACTTTCATGAGTCCTGCACGATTTCGGATTTTCCTATAAAATGAATTGCTTTGCTCAAACCAAGTTAAAATTGCTTTGTCCTTCATAGTTATCCATGTCTAAAATGTATCAAGCATAAAGTTCCTCATATTACCCTGAATGAGAAAGAAGCATCCCTTTGGTTGAGCAATACGTTCCTTTTGCGGAGTTATGCATGATTTCGGATTTTGCTATAAAATTCATTCCTTCACACCTTTTTTTTTCACCACATTTTATAGATTATGGTTGGAAATTCTCAACCACTCTAATCCGAAGACCTCTCCTCCCGCTTTTGTTAATATATTTGAACTTTAGTTGGACATTCACCCCTTTTTGTAGCAAAACCACCTCCGCTCCCTGTTTTGATCATGTATGGTCTGGCAATACTACATTTTCTTACCCGTTTGTGAGTAATTATGGCTGGATATTCAAACCTACTTGCAGCTGAACACAATCTCTCTCGCTTTTAATTATGTTTGGATATTCGAACCTTTTCTTTACTGCTTTTTGCCAACTTTGGTCGGACGTTCACACCTTCTTGCAGCCGAACACCTCCGCTCCCTCTTTTGATGGTGTATAGTCAGGCATTTGAACCTTTTCTTACCCGCTTTTTACAAACTATGGTCGTACATTCAAACCTTCCTGTAGCCAAAAACCTCCGCTCCCTCTTTTGATCATACATTGTCAGGCATTCGAACCTTTTCTTACCCGTTTTTTACAAACCATGGTCGGACTTTCACACATTCTTGTAGCCAAACACATCCGCTCCCGCTATTGATTGTGTACAGTCGGGTATTTTAACCTTTTCTTACCCACTTTTTACCAACTATGGTCGGACATTCATACCTTCTTACAGCGGAACACCTCCGCTCCCTCTTTTGATGGTGTATGTTTGGGCATTCGAACCTTTTCTTACCCGCTTTTTACAAACTATGCTCGGACATTCAAACCTTCTTCTAGCCGAACACATCCACTCCTTCTTTTGATGATGTATGCTTGGGCATTCAAACCTAATTTTTTGCCCGCTTTTCATTAATTTTGGGTGGACATTCACACCTTGTCACAGCCAAACACCTCCGCTCCCTGTTTTGATCATGTATGGTTGGACATTCGCACCTTTTCTCACCCGCTTTTTGCAAACTATGGTTGGCTGTTCACAGCTTCCTCTCCACCATACTTGTATGGTGGGATGTTCATACCCAGTTGCATCCGAAGACCTCCGCCCCCACTTTTGTTGATATTTAGTTGGTCATTCGCAGCTTACCCGCTTTTGGCAAACTATGGCCTTCTTGCAGCCAAACACCTCTGATCTCGCTTTTGATGATGTAAGGTTGGGCATTCAGACCTTGCTTCACCTGCTTTTCACCAAATATAGTCGGACATTCACACCTTCTTGCAGCCGAACACTTCCGCTCCACCTTTTAGTGTTCTATCACACCTTTTTTTTCACCGCATTTTATAGATTATGGTTGGAAATTCTCAACCACTCTCATCCGAAGACCTCTCCTCCCGCTTTTGTTAATATATTTGAACTTTAGTCGGACATTCACACCTTCTTGCAGCTGAACCACCTCCGCTCCCTGTTTTGATCATGTATGGTCTGGCAATACTACCTTTTCTTACCCGTTTGTGAGTAATTATGGCTGGACATTCACACTTACTTGCAGCCGAACACCACCTCTCTCGCTTTTGATGATGTATGGACCGGCATTCTTACCTTTTCTAACACATTTTTCATAAATTACAGTCGGAGATTCACACCTACTCACAGCCGAACACCTCCGCTCCCGCATTTGATGGTGTGCAGTCGGACATTCTCACCCTTTCTCATCAGCTTTTTGCAAATTATGATCTGATATTCACACCTACTTGCAGTCGAAAAGCTATGCTCCCGCTTTTGATTAAGTTTGGTTGGATATTCAAACCTTTTCTTAACTGCTTTTTACAAACTTTGGTTGGACGTTCACACCTTCTTGTAGCCGAACACATCAACTCCTGCTTTTGATGATGTATGGTTGGGCATTCGCACCTTTTTTTTACCCATTTTTCAGGAATTATGGGTGGACATTCACACCTTCTTGCACCTGAACACCTCTCCTTCTTATGATCATGTGCGGATGATATTCGAAAATTTTCTTTCATGTTTTCTAGCAATTATTGATGGACATTCAGACCTTCTTGCAGCTGAACCACTCTGCTCCCGCTTTTGATGGTGTATAGTCGGGCTTTCGAGCCTTTCCTTCCCGGTTTTTACAAATTATGGTTGGACATTCAGACCTTCTTGCAGCCGAACACCTCCGCTCCCTCTTTTGATCATACATTGTCTGGCATTCGAACCTTTTCTTACCAGCTTTTTACAAACCATGGTTGGACTTTCACACCTTCTTGTAGCCGAACAACTCCGCTCCCGCTATTGATTGTGTACAGTCGGGTATTTTAACCTTTTCTTACCTGCTTTTTACCAACTATGGTCGGACATTCATACCTTCTTACAGCGGAACACCTCCGCTCCCTCTTTTGATGGTGTATGTTTGGGCATTCGAACCTTTTCTTACCCGCTTTTTACAAACTATGCTCGGACATTCAAACCTTCTTCTAGCCGAACACATCCACTCCTTCTTTTGATGATGTATGCTTGGGCATTCAAACCTAATTTTTTGCCCGCTTTTCATTAATTTTGGGTGGACATTCACACCTTGTCACAGCCAAACACCTCCGCTCCCTGTTTTGATCATGTATGGTTGGACATTCGCACCTTTTCTCACCTGCTTTTTGCAAACTATGGTTGGCTGTTCACAGCTTCCTCTCCACCATACTTGTATGGTGGGATGTTCACACCCAGTTGCATCCGAAGACCTCCGCCCCCACTTTTGTTGATATTTAGTTGGTCATTCGCAGCTTACCCGCTTTTGGCAAACTATGGCCTTCTTGCAGCCAAACACCTCTGATCTCGCTTTTGATGATGTAAGGTTGGGCATTCAGACCTTGCTTCACCTGCTTTTCACCAAATATAGTCGGACATTCACACCTTCTTGCAGCCGAACACTTCCGCTCCACCTTTTAGTGTTCTATCACACCTTTTTTTTCACCATATAGATTATGGTTGGAAATTCTCAACCACTCTCATCCGAAGACCTCTCCTCCCGCTTTTGTTAATATATTTGAACTTTAGTCGGACATTCACACTTTCTTGCAGCTGAACCACCTCCGCTCCCTGTTTTGATCATGTATGGTCTGGCAATACTACCTTTTCTTACCCGTTTGTGAGTAATTATGGCTGGACATTCACACTTACTTGCAGCCGAACACCACCTCTCTCGCTTTTGATGATGTATGGACCGGCATTCTTACCTTTTCTAACACATTTTTCAGAAATTACAGTCGGAGATTCACACCTACTCACAGCCGAACAACTCCGCTCCCGCATTTGATGGTGTGCAGTCGGACATTCTCACCCTTTCTCATCAGCTTTTTGCAAATTATGATCTGACATTCACACCTACTTGCAGTCGAAAAGCTATGCTCCCGCTTTTGATTATGTTTGGTTGGATATTCAAACCTTTTCTTAACTGCTTTTTACAAACTTTGGTTGGACGTTCACACCTTCTTGTAGCCGAACACATCCACTCCTGCTTTTGATGATGTATGGTTGGGCATTCGCACCTTTTTTTTACCCATTTTTCAGGAATTATGGGTGGACATTCACACCTTCTTGCAGCTGAACACCTCTCCTCCTTATGATCATGTGCGGATGATATTCGAAAATTTTCTTTCATGTTTTAAAGCAATTATTGATGGACATTCAGACCTTCTTGCAGCTGAACCACTCTGCTCCCGCTTTTGATGGTGTATAGTCGGGCTTTCGAGCCTTTCCTTCCCGGTTTTTACAAATTATGGTTGGACATTCAGACCTTCTTGCAGCCGAACACCTCCGCTCCCTCTTTTGATCATACATTGTCTGGCATTCGAACCTTTTCTTACAAGCTTTTTACAAACCATGGTTGGACTTTCACACCTTCTTGTAGCCGAACAACTCCGCTCCCGCTATTGATTGTGTACAGTCGGGTATTTTAACCTTTTCTTACCTGCTTTTTACCAACTATGGTCGGACATTCACACCGTCTTACAGCGGAACATCTCCGCTCCGCGCTTTTGATGGTGTATAGTCAGGCATTTGAACCTTTTCTTACCCGCTTTTTACAAACTATGGTCGGACATTCAAACCTTCTTGTAGCCGAAAACCTCCGCTCCCTCTTTTGATTATACAATGTTGGGCATTCGCACCTTATCTTACCCGCTTTTTACAAACTATAGTCAGACATTCACACCTTGCAGCTGATCAACCTCAGCTCCCTGTTTTGATCATGTATGGTCTGGCAATACTACCTTTTCTTACCAGTTTGTGAGTAATTATGGCTGGACATTCACACCTACTTGCAGTCGAAAAGCTCTGCTCCCGCTTTTGATTATGTTTGGTTGGATATTCGAAACTTTTCTTAACTGCTTTTTACAAACTTTGGTCGGACGTTCACACCTTCTTGCAGCCGAACACCTCCGCTTCCGCTTTTGATGGTATATATTCGGGCATTCGAACCTTTTCTTAGCAGCTTTTTACAAACCATGGTTGAACTTTCACACCTTCTTGTAGCCGAACAACTCCGCTCCCGCTATTGATTGTGTACAGTCAGGCATTTGAACCTTTTCTTACCCGCTTTTTACAAACTATGGTCGGACATTCAAACCTTCTTGTAGCCGAAAACCTCCGCTCAATCTTTTGATCATACATTGTCGGGCATTCGCACCTTTTCTTACCCGTTTTTTACAAACCATGGTTGGACTGTCACACATTCTTGTAGCCAAACACATCCGCTCCCGCTATTGATTGTGTACAGTCGGGTATTTTAACCTTTTCTTACCCGTTTTTTACCAACTATGGTCGGACATTCACACCTTCTTACAGCGGAACACCTCCGCTCCCTCTTTTGATAGTGTATGTTCGGGCATTCGAATCTATTCTTACCCCCTTTTTACAAAATATGCTCGGAGATTCACACCTACTCACAGCCGAACAACTCCGCTCCCGCATTTGATGGTGTATAGTCGGGCATTCTCACCCTTTCTCATCAGCTTTTTGCAAATTATGATCTGACATTCACACCTACTTGCAGTCGAACAGCTCTGCTCCCGCTTTTGATTATGTTTGGTTGGATATTCGAAACTTTTCTTAACTGCTTTTTACAAACTTTGGTAGGACGTTCAAACTTTCAAGCAGCCGAACACCTCCGCTTCTGCTTTTGATGTTGTATATTCGGGCATACAAACCTTTTCTTACCCACTTTTTACAAACCATGGTCACACTTTCACTCTTTGTTGCTGAACAACTCCGCTCCCTCTTTTGATTGTGTACAGTCGGGTATTTACACCTTTTCTTACCTGCTTTTTACAAACTTTGGTCGGACATTCAAACCTTCTTGTAGCCGAACACATCCACTCCTGCTTTTGATGATGTATGGTTGGGCATTCGCACCTTTTCTTACCCATTTTTCAGTAATTATTGGTGGACATTCAGACCTTCTTGCAGCTGAACACCTCTGCTCCCTCTTTTGATCATACATTGTCGGGCATTCGCACCTTGTCTTACCCGCTTTTTACAAACTTTAGTCAGACATTCACACCTTGCAGCTGAACCACCTCCGCTACCTGTTTTGATCATGTATGGTCTGGCAATACTACCTTTTCTTACCCATTTGTGAGTAATTATGGCTGGACATTCACACCTACTTGCAGCCGAATACCACCTCTCCCGCTTTTGATGATGTATTGTCCGGCATTCTAGTCTCTTCTAACACATTTTTCAGCAATTATGGTCGGACATTCACACCTACTCACAGCCGAACACTTCCGCTCCCGCATTTGATGGTGTATAGCCGGGCATTCTCACCCTTTCTCATCAGCTTTTTGCAAATTATGATCTGACATTCACACCTACTTGCAGTCGAACAGCTCTGCTCCCGCTTTTGATTATGTTTGGTTGGATATTCGAACCTTTTCTTAACTGCTTTTTACAAACTTTGGTCGGACGTTCACACCTTCTTGCAGCCGAACACCTCCACTTCCACTTTTGATGGTATATATTCGGGCATTCGAACCTTTTCTTACCCGCTTTTTACAAACCGTGGTCGGACTTTCACACCTTCTTGTAGCCGAACAACTCCGCTCCCGCTATTGATTGTGTACAGTCGGGTATTTTAACCTTTTCTTACCCGCTTTTTACCAACTATGGTCGGACATTTACACCTTCTTACAGCGGAACACCTCCGCTCCCTCTTTTGATGGTCTATGTTTGGGCATTCGAACCTTTTCTTACCCGCTTTTTACAAACTATGGTCGGACATTCAAACCTTCTTCTAGCCGAACACATCCACTCCTGCTTTTGATGATGTATGGTTTGGCATTCGCACCCTTTTTTTACCCATTTTTCAGGAATTATGGGTGGACATTCAGACCTTCTTGCAGCCGAAAACCTCCGCTCCCTCTTTTGATCATGCATTGTCGGGCATTCGCACCTTGTCTTACCCGCTTTTTATAAACTTTAGTTGGACATTCACACCTTCTTGCAGCTGAACGACCTCCGCTCCCTGTTTTGATCATGTATGGTCTGGCAATACTACCTTTTCTTACCCGTTTGTGAGTAATTAATCCCAAAATATTGAGCATAAAATAAGTCTTTATGCTGATGATGTATTACTTTTCCTTCAGAACTCACAGACGTCTCTCACTCACACGATCACACTCATAAATAAATTCTCAACACTTTCTGACTACTCTATCAACTGGTCTAAGACCACAGTTCTGCCCATTAAGTGTAGGGTCCATAATATACCTGCGATCACTTTACAGTCAGGAAATATTAGATATTTAGGCATAAACATTTCCTCCAGGCTCTCAGAGCTAACAAAGCTAAATTATGTGCAATTATTAAAGACAGTAGAGGACGATCTCTCTCGTTGGAAGTCCTTACCTATATCACTTATGGGGAGAATTACATCCATTAAAATGATGATACTACCAAAAGTTAACTATTTGTTCTCAATGATCCCCATAAAACCATCTGCTACTTGGTTTAAGTAACTAGATTCATGCATCTCCAAATTTCTGTGGAAAAACAAACCACCACGTATTAGTTTAAAAACCCTACAGAAGACCAAGGACAATGGTGGATTAGATTTACCTCATTTTCAGCACTATTCCTTAGCCAATAGGTTACAATATATATCAAAATGGTTTAAACCTTGTTTTTGTCACAGTTCCCAGAGACGTTGTAATCGTTGAGGATTCTATATTCACCCCCTCATTAGAGGCACGTGTTGCAGATTGATGACACTGAATCTTCTTCTCTGTTCATTGCTGGCATCATTCCCAGCATCGTAAGTGTTCGTGGCATTGTTAGCCTCTTCTTCTGGATCTTGATATCGAGAATCCTTTTGTATTTCTGGTTTGTCAGTACTCTCTCTTCGTTCACCGGCGTCTTCGTCTTTTTGTCCTTGAGTTTGGTGATTTTTTCTTCTTTTGATGCCTTGACACAATGTGACAGGTGATACCACGTGGGAGATCCTGTAACTTGGACTGCTGTCCCTGTGCTGCGAAATGGCTGTGCTGCTCAAATGGTCTCTCCTTCATCATGGTTACATGCTGCCATTCCGACATCTCGCCATTCCGACATGGGTCTCCAATTGTCGGAATGGCGACACTTAATTTTTTATCAAACGTCCCACCATTCCGACACTTTTTTCCTCCTATGGTCGGAATGGCGGTATGTTTTTTTTTTTTTAACATACCGCCATTCCGACAGTTCCTTTTAATAGCCTATTTTTTACCCAAAACATTTTGCACTAATGATATGCCGGCGCAAATACGCCCTAAAGTTTGGCGCACAAGCTCTGCACATGCAGAGGCCACAGCCTCGCAAACAAACTTTAATAATCTATTATCAAAATCCCCTGAATTTCAAATATAAAAATACAGATATTAATGTAACTCTGGCGAGACTGAAACTGATTAAGCAGAAATACATTGTCAGTGAGCTGTCACAGCAGCCAGCTGGAGCGGAGCTCTCCACAGAGCCCATGCGTCTTTTGCACGCTGTCATCATATGCAAAAGTAATCATTGCAATAACAGATATCACGGCTACGGCACAGGACACAGTTGCGAGCACTCTGCCTTGCCTTGCCCATAGGAGAAGAGAGAAATGAGAGCATAGAACGTATAAAACACAACAAAATGCAGTAAAAACGTTTATTCGTGTTATTCACGTGATTTATGAGTACTCACTCCAATTTTGGGAAGCGCGGATGGGTTTTGCGCATTTGGCACAAACACACAGCCGCAACGGTTGTAGCTTTACCCTAACCCCTAAGCTCTCTACTTACTGGTCAATCTACGTTCCCATCCTCACCTATGGTCACGAGTTGTGGGTAGTGACCGAAAGAACAAGATCGCGAATACAAGCAGCCGAAATGGGTTTCCTCCGCAGGGTGTCTGGGCTCTCCCTTAGAGATAGGGTGAGAAGGTCAGTCTTCCGGGAGGGGCTCGGAGTAGAACCGCTGCTCCTCCGCATTGAGAAGAGTCAGATGAGGTGGCTCGGGCATCTGGTTAGGATGCCCCCTGGGCGCCTCCCTGGGGAGGTGTTCCGGGCACGTCCCACTGGGAGGAGAACCCGGGGGAGACCCAGGACACGTTGGAGAGACTATGTCTCTCGGCTGGCCTGGGAACGCCTCGGGGTCCCCCCGGAAGAGCTGGAGGAAGTGGCTGGGGACAGAGATGTCTGGGTTTCTCTGCTCAAGCTCCTGCCCCCGCGACCCGACCCCCGGATAAGCGGCAGATGATGGATGGATGGATGGATATATCCTCCACCAACCAGACTTACAACTCCCGACTAGGGTAGCAGAATTTCTAAGCATCTGCACCCCAAAACTACTATCAAAAATATATAAATTATTGTCTAAGATAGATGACACAATGTCTCTTCCATCCTCAAAATGGGAGGCAGATTTATCCATCAGTTCTGGTCATAGCTTCTAACCACAAATATGTTTGAACACCTTCATAAAGACTCGAAATCCTAATTTACAGCTCATACAATACAAAATCCTTCATAGAACACACTATACAGGACAAAGGATGTTCAGGATGGGTCTAACACACTCAAACATCTGCTCACATTGCACAGATAACACACCTGATGATTATGCACATGCTTTGTGGTTTTGTGCGCCTGTCCAGAAGTTCTGGCTTGAAGTCTGTGAGGACCTATCAACATGGCTAAAGTGTAGCATCCCTGCATGCCCCACACTGTGCATACTGGGTGACTTAGACAACATCAACATGGAAATTAACTCAGCACACATGGTTCTCACAGTGTTATGTATCGCAAAGAAAACTATTCTCATGAACTGGAAAGCGAAGAACAATCTGTGTATTAACCAGTTTAGAAATTTTCTTTTAGATTATATTAGCATGGAAACAATGTCTGCCTCCTCAAAACATCAATTGGCTGAATTTCATTCTCTCTGGTCCCCTCTGTCGCTGCAGGCCCCGAGCCTGGTGGACATCAGGCCCTCCTGCCCATTGTTGGCTCCCAGGTAGCAGGGATGCCTATTACAGCCAGTCCCTGGCTGCCCTCTCTGGGGGAGAGTAGCTCCCCCGGTATATATCCCCATACCCCTCTCCCTTCTGGCTCCTGTACACAGCACACACTCACACATGAAGGGTTTTGGGGGCGTGTGTGTTCGGTGGGGTGAAGTGGATGGGGCCACGTAGGTGGTCCCCTTTGGTTGCACTCTGCAGTTCCCTGCCCCTGTTTTAATTACACCTTAGACATTACTACTTATCAAACACACTCACACACACACATTAGGTCTTGGGGGGCGGTTATACTGAGTGGCATGTGGTGGGCGGGGCTCTTTGGGTATGTAGGCTGCCCAGAGTGCCGCACTCCCAGTTCTACAAGTTTGGCTGTCCCTCAATTTTAATTGCTCACTATTAGAAAATATTGAAGAGCCAGAAGGGTGAGGGGAGGGGTCTTCTTCGCACACCCCTGCTTCCTGGTGTCTGTTCGGGGCAGGAGGGGCCAGGAGGATTAATTAATTGTTCTGCTGGTTCGGGGTCTGTGGTGGCTGGGAGGTTGCTGGCCCCCTGGTGTGCCCGCTGCACTATACCCCAGCAGAGTCGAGGGAGGTAGGACGTGTGGATGTGTGGATGTATGGGATGTGAAAGTGTGTGTGGTAATGATTGGGCCTGGATCTGGGACTTGCTGTCGCCTGGCCTGCCTGTGCTTCTCCCGATGGGGCGTCAGCGTTGCCTCTCCCCACTGCTCGCGACTTCACCCACCTGTGGGCACGTCTTGACTCCCAGGGCACTTGGCAAGGGGCGCTGGGGCAGGCGCTGACCCACTTTGTGGTTGTCTGGGGCGCTTTGCCCTCCTGGGTATTGGGTGGGGCCTCTGCCGGGGAGTTTGGGGGCGCTCGGGCCCCTGGGGCCCGGGTCCAGTGCACGGCCCATGTCTGGTCGGCTGGGGCCTGGCGGGGTCGGTGGGCTGTTGCCCCTGGCTCCCGGAGGGCCTCTGCCCTATGCTTATGGGGGCTCTTTCCGGGGGCTTCCTCTGCAGTCTTCTGGGTGGATGCGTGGTTGCCCCTGCGGTGGGCTGCCTGGGTTCTGTGCTCTGTGGGGGCTGCTGGTGGCCTGGGTCTTGTGGCCCTCTCTGCCTGCTTCTGATTGCTTGGGGGGGGCTGTGGATTGTGGCCCTGTACGCTTATACACTCATAACTCAGCACGGTTATCATGTAGATCCTGTGCCATGGGTGTTGCATGTTCTCACACACACACACACACACACACACACACACACACACACATTCATTAGTCCAGTAGCATGGTCGCTAAGCAGTTGATGTATTATCATGTCGTCTCAGGTCATCTATATCCACAGCTCTGTTGTATGCGATTGCCGCTTCTTGTGCTTGTTTTTGTTTGTTTGTGTGTTTGTTTTTTCTCTGCTTGTCTGCTTTCAGGTGCTCCTGGTGGCGCTAAGGCTGGATTCCCCTCAGAGGCCATGGATTGTTGTCTGTTTTGTTTTTTACAGGTGTAGCAGCTGGTTGTCTGGTTTTTGTTTCTATTTTTGTTCTGTTTCCTCTTCTTTCCTCTTCTTCTTTCCTTGTCCCCCGGTCCGGTTCAGTTCAGTTTATGTCATATATTGTAAACAGAAATAAATAAATGGGCATCAAGGGGAGCTTTACATTTATAAAACTTCCCTTGGCAAAGCAAATCTGTTTGGCATCAAAGGTATTCAGACTACAATTCTTCTGACATAATGCTGAACAGGACAAGGGGAAAAAAAAAAAAGTAAAGAAGACAGTTCTGCCGAAAGTCAGGGACTAGACCTTTTCTAAGTTCTATACTTTTTAAAAGGGGCATGTTTATCAACTATGGAATTAGAAGATTTACAAAAATGGTCAAGTGCTAGATCTTCATCTGAGATTTTAACAGTGTCATATAACTATTCAACAGATCAGTTAAAAAAAAGCCTGCTCATGGAGATGTTTCAGGATCTGGATACCAAGCGTGGACCTAATGTTTTCATTTTTGCAATTCTGATACAGGCTATTGAGCAGTGATAACTAACACCAAGCTCAGATACTGCGGATATTCTACCTTTGATTAGTTAAGATTGAGCCAATCAGGGACAACCTTGAAGGATCTCTTTGGTTTTGTAGGATCAGTAATTACCTGAGAAAGGTTGATATTGGTACACACCTTTTTTAAATGATCAGAGGCAGAGTTCAACTTGTTTAAATTAAAATTGCCACACAGAGATTGGGTTTAGGCCACATGCACACAGAATGACATCAACAAATATAAGAAATATTAAACATTTACACATAGATTTTTGAATACATGTAGAGGAATGATACTTTGAAATGTGCTCATTGCGGAGTTATGATCAGTTGAGTAATGAAGGTTGAACTATTCTGGGAAAGAGGTTCTATTCCCAGCATCATGATGGACACTCCTGATATAGAAGGTTTCGCTAACGCATTGGAATTGTTTTACTATTTTCATATGCATGTGCAATGAAGAATTGCTTGCTGCTGATAAATGCAAAGAAGAACAGCTTACACATAGATGCTCACATATAGGTTGCTGAATGCAATGAAGACCTGCTTATCCAGTAAAGTTCAATGTCAATGTGTAATATTCAATTAGGATTTGCAAAACAGTGAACTTAAACAATGAATGGGTCCATAGTCGGTATGAGAAGACTACAGGAATATTTACCTGGGTGTACGTTCAAACAGAGATGAGAAAATCGCGATAAATAATTGTTTGTTTGTTTGTTAGTATGTATATGAATGTTATGTGTATGAACTGTGTTGAGTTATAGTTACTCAGTAGTGTCTCAGTGAAACAACCGACGGGGGATGCCTTGCGGTGACAACAAAAGCAGTGTTTTACTGATCAGTCAAGTTGCTCCAGTGTACTCCATACAAACTGGTTGGCTACTGAAGGGATAGAAAATGGGGAATTCTTGTTTTAAAGCAAACAAGGAATTAGATGGGAAAAATACATGTTTTAACGGGACCCAGACAATATTAAATACTCAGACAGATGGGAGAAGAAGTGTAGTTTTGTAGGAAATCACAAAATTATTACATGAAATTAGTGAAATCAATTGAAGAATGCCTTTCTGAAGAGCTGTTTACCACAGATGAGCAGCTTTGCGACCAAGCACAATGTAGATCGCTTTACTGACAAAATGATCTAATTTAATGGATTGGTTTAGACATGCATAACAGCATTTTAAGAACAAAGAGAGAAACAAAAAGGGACAACGCTTCATGGTGGAAGGTGATGTATAAATAAAAGTGTATATGATGAAGGGGGTGGCAACACCCATTCCGAAATCCCGCCATTCCGACATCCCGCTATTCCGACATCCCACCATTCCGACATAGCACCATTCCGACATACCACCATTCCGACATGCAAACGTCCCACCATTCCGACGTTCAAATGTCCCACCATTCCGACAAGGCTTTCTGTATAAGGAAATGTGTGTTACTCAACAGGTGAGTCCCTTCTTTCTGTTCATGCAATTTATATGTTTAACACATGTTTATAGACAAGCGTTATTAAAAACACAAAGTCTCGGCAACTGGAGGAGGAGAAGCAGTCCGCGGTGGTTTTCAATCACACACTCCAATGCCACTTGTTTCAACTTCCGAAAATTTAATCCAGGAAAAAAAGGCTTACAAACATGGACCAAAACGGCTCCATAACACGCACAAGAATCCAAAAGAAACGAAAATTAACTAAAAGAAAGCAAATAAACAGTATGAAGTGGTCAAAATTGGTTTTACGCATGCCTATGTGCGTCTGGCACATGCGTCTTCGGGCTCTCCCACATTGGTTTGTGGATGAAAGCTATATATTCAGCTGTAATGTCATGTAAAAACAATCTCTACATGACATTTACTCCCAGGTGTGACCAGTTACGTCCTTAAGATATCAACAGGCTGTATAAAGCCTTGCGCAACGGCTGTGTGTTTGTGCCAAATGCGCAAAGCCCATCCGCGCTTCCCAAAATTGGAGCGAGTACAAATAAATCACGTGAATAACATGAATAAACGTTTTTACTGCATTTTGTTGTGTTTTATACGTTCTATGCTGTCATTTCTCTCTTCTCCTATGGGCAAGGCAAGGCAGAGTGCTCGCAACTGTGTCCTGTGCCGTAGCCGTGATATCTGTTATTGCAATTATTACTTTTGCATATGATGACAGCGTGCAAAAGACGCATGGGCTCTGTGGAGAGCTCCGCTCCAGCTGGCTGCTGTGACAGCTCAATGACAATGTATTTCTGCTTAATCAGTTTCAGTCTCGCCAGAGTTACATTAATATCTGTATTTTTATATTTGAAATTCAGGGGATTTTGATAATAGATTATTAAAGTTTGTTTGCGAGGCTGTGGCCTCTGCATGTGCAGAGCTTGTGCGCCTAACTTTAGGGCGTATTTGCGCCGGCATATCATTAGTGCAAAATGTTTTGGGTAAAAAATAGGCTATTAAAAGGAACTGTCGGAATGGCGGTATGTTAAAAAAAAAAAAACATAACGCCATTCCGACCATAGGAGGAAAAAAGTGTCGGAATGGTGGGACGTTTGATAAAAAATTAAGTGTCGCCATTCCGACAATTGGAGACCCATGTCGGAATGGCGAGATGTCGGAATGGCAGCATGTAACCATGATGAAGGAGAGACCATTTGAGCAGCACAGCCATTTCGCAGCACAGCGACAGCAGTCCAAGTTACAGGATCTCCCACGTCGTATCACCTGTCACATTGTGTCAAGGCATCAAAAGAAGAAAAAATCATCAAACTCAAGGACAAAAAGACGAAGACGCCGGTGAACGAAGAGAGAGCACTGACAAACCAGAAATACAAAAGGATTCTCGATATCAAGATCCAGAAGAAGAGGCTAACAATGCCACGAACACTTACGATGCTGGGAATGATGCCAGCAATGAACAGAGAAGAAGATTCAGTGTCATCAATCTGCAACACGTGCCTCTAATGAGGGGGTGAATATAGAATCCTCAACGATTACAACGTCTCTGGGAACTGTGACAAAAACAAGGTTTAAACCATTTTGATATATATTGTAACCTATTGGCTAAGGAATAGTGCTGAAAATGAGGTAAATCTAATCCACCATTGTCCTTGGTCTTCTGTAGGGTTTTTAAACTAATACGTGGTGGTTTGTTTTTCCACAGAAATTTGGAGATGCATGAATCTAGTTACTTAAACCAAGTAGCAGATGGTTTTATGGGGATCATTGAGAACAAATAGTTAACTTTTGGTAGTATCATCATTTTAATGGATGTAATTCTCCCCATAAGTGATAGAGGTAAGGACTTCCAACGAGAGAGATCGTCCTCTACTGTCTTTAATAATTGCACATAATTTAGCTTTTTTAGCTCTGAGAGCCTGGAGGAAATGTTTATGCCTAAATATCTAATATTTCCTGACTGTAAAGTGATCGCAGGTATATTATCGACCCTACACTTAATGGGCAGAACTGTGGTCTTAGACCAGTTGATAGAGTAGTCAGAAAGTGTTGAGAATTTATTTATGAGTGTGATCGTGTGAGTGAGAGACGTCTGTGAGTTCTGAAGGAAAAGTAATACATCATCAGCATAAAGACTTATTTTATGCTCAATATTTTGGGATTAATTACTCACAAACGGGTAAGAAAAGGTAGTATTGCCAGACCATACATGATCAAAACAGGGAGCGGAGGTCGTTCAGCTGCAAGAAGGTGTGAATGTCCAACTAAAGTTTATAAAAAGCGGGTAAGACAAGGTGCGAATGCCCGACAATGCATGATCAAAAGAGGGAGCGGAGGTTTTCGGCTGCAAGAAGGTCTGAATGTCCACCCATAATTCCTGAAAAATGGGTAAAAAAAGGGTGCGAATGCCAAACCATACATCATCAAAAGCAGGAGTGGATGTGTTCGGCTAGAAGAAGGTTTGAATGTCCGACCATAGTTTGTAAAAAGCGGGTAAGAAAAGGTTCGAATGCCCAAACATAGACCATCAAAAGAGGGAGCGGAGGTGTTCCACTGTAAGAAGGTGTAAATGTCCGACCATAGTTGGTAAAAAGCGGGTAAGAAAAGGTTAAAATACCCGGCTGTAAACAATCAATAGCGGGAGCGGAGTTGTTCGGCTACAAGAAGGTGTGAATGTCCGACCACGGTTTGTAAAAAGCGGGTAAGAAAAGGTTCGAATGCCCGAATATATACCATCAAAAGTGGAAGTGGAGGTGTTCGGCTGCAAGAAGGTGTGAACGTCCGACCAAAGTTTGTAAAAAGCAGTTAAGAAAAGGTTCGAATATCCAACCAAACATAATCAAAAGCGGGAGCAGAGCTGTTAGACTGCAAGTAGGTGTGAATGTCAGATCATAATTTGCAAAAAGCTGATGAGAAAGGGTGAGAATGCCCGGCTATACACCATCAAATGCGGGAGCGGAAGTGTTCGGCTGTGAGTAGGTGTGAATGTCCGACCATAATTGCTGAAAAATGTGTTAGAAGAGACTAGAATGCCGGACAATACATCATCAAAAGCGGGAGAGGTGGTGTTCGGCTGCAAGTAGGTGTGAATGTCCAGCCATAATTACTCACAAATGGGTAAGAAAAGGTAGTATTGCCAGACCATACATGATCAAAACAGGGAGCGGAGATGGTTCAGCTGCAAGGTGTGAATGTCTGAGTAAAGTTTGTAAAAAGTGGGTAAGACAAGGTGCGAATGCCCGACAATGTATGATCAAAAGAGGGAGCAGAGGTGTTCAGCTGCAAGAAGGTCTGAATGTCAACCAATAATTACTGAAAAATGGGTAAGAAAAGGTGCAAATGTCCAACCATACATCATCAAAAGCAGGAGTGGATGTGTTCGGCTGCAAGAAGGTTTGAATGTCCGACCAAAGTTTGTAAAAAGCAGGTAAGAAAAGGTGAAAATACCCGACTGTACACAATCAAAAGAGGGAGCGGAGTTGTTCAGCAACAAAGAGTGAAAGTCTGACCATGGTTTGTAAAAAGTGGGTAAGAAAAGGTTTGTATGCCCGAAGCGGAAGCGGAGGTGTTCGGCTGCTTGAAAGTTTGAACGTCCTACCAAAGTTTGTAAAAAGCAGTTAAGAAAAGTTTCGAATATCCAACCAAACATAATCAAAAGCGGGAGCAGAGCTGTTCGACTGCAAGTAGGTGTGAATGTCAGATCATAATTTGCAAAAAGCTGATGAGAAAGGGTGAGAATGCCCGACTATACACCATCAAATGCGGGAGCGGAGTTGTTCGGCTGTGAGTAGGTGTGAATCTCCGAGCATATTTTGTAAAAAGGGGGTAAGAATAGATTCGAATGCCCGAACATACACTATCAAAAGAGGGAGCGGAGGTGTTCCGCTGTAAGAAGGTGTGAATGTCCGACCATAGTTGGTAAAAAACGGGTAAGAAAAGGTTAAAATACCCGACTGTACACAATCAATAGCGGGAGCGGATGTGTTTGGCTACAAGAATGTGTGACAGTCCGACCATGGTTTGTAAAAAACGGGTAAGAAAAGGTGCGAATGCCCGACAATGTATGATCAAAAGAGGGAGCGGAGGTTTTCGGCTACAAGAAGGTTTGAATTTCTGACCATAGTTTGTAAAAAGCGGGTAAGAAAAGGTTCAAATGCCTGACTGTACACAATCAATAGCGGGAGCGGAGTTGTTCGGCTACAAGAAGGTGTGAAAGTTCAACCATGGTTTGTAAAAAGCTGCTAAGAAAAGGTTCGAATGCCCGAATATATACCATCAAAAGCGGAAGCGGAGGTGTTCAGCTGCAAGAAGGTGTGAACGTCCGACCAAAGTTTGTAAAAAGCAGTTAAGAAAAGTTTCGAATATCCAACCAAACATAATCAAAAGCGGGAGCAGAGCTTTTCGACTGCAAGTAGGTGTGAATGTCCAGCCATAATTACTCACAAACGGGTAAGAAAAGGTAGTATTGCCAGACCATACATGATCAAAACAGGGAGCTGAGGTTTTTCAGCTGCAAGGTGTGAATGTCTGACTATAGTTTGTAAAAGGCGGGTAAGATAAGGTGCGAATGCCCAACATTGTATAATCAAAAGAGAGAGCGGAGGTTTTCGGCTACAAGAAGGTTTGAATGTCCGACCATAGTTTGTAAAAAGCGGGTAAGAAAAGGTTCAAATGCCTGACTATACACCATCAAAAGCGCGGAGCGGAGGTGTTCCGCTGTAAGACGGTGTGAATGTCCGACCATAGTTGGTAAAAAGCAGGTAAGAAAAGGTTAAAATACCCGACTGTACACAATCAATAGCGGGAGCGGAGTTGTTCGGCTACAAGAAGGTGTGAAAGTCCAACCATGGTTTGTAAAAAGCTGGTAAGAAAAGGTTCGAATGCCTGACAATGTATGATCAAAAGAGGGAGCGGAGGTGTTCGGCTGCAAGAAGGTCTGAATGTCCATCAATAATTGCTTTAAAACATGAAAGAAAATTTTCGAATATCATCCGCACATGATCATAAGAAGGAGAGGTGTTCAGCTTCAAGAAGGTGTGAATGTCCACCCATAATTCCTGAAAAATGGGTAAAAAAAAGGTGCGAATGCCCAACCATACATCATCAAAAGCAGGAGTGGATGTGTTCGGCTACAAGAAGGTGTGAACGTCCTACCAAAGTTTGTAAAAAGCAGTTAAGAAAAGGTTTGAATATCCAACCAAACATAATCAAAAGCGGGAGCATAGCTTTTCGACTGCAAGTAGGTGTGAATGTCAAATCATAATTTGCAAAAAGCTGATGAGAAAGGGTGAGAATGTCCGACTGCACACCATCAAATGCGGGAGCGGAGTTGTTCGGCTTTGAGTAGGTGTGAATCTCCGACTGTAATTTCTGAAAAATGTGTTAGAAAAGGTAAGAATGCCGGTCCATACATCATCAAAAGCGAGAGAGGTGGTGTTCGGCTGCAAGTAAGTGTGAATGTCCAGCCATAATTACTCACAAACGGGTAAGAAAAGGTAGTATTGCCAGACCATACATGATCAAAACAGGGAGCGGAGGTGGTTCAGCTGCAAGAAGGTGTGAATGTCCGACTAAAGTTCAAATATATTAACAAAAGCGGGAGGAGAGGTCTTCGGATGAGAGTGGTTGAGAATTTCCAACCATAATCTATAAAATTCGGTGAAAAAAAGGTGTGATAGAACACTAAAAGGTGGAGCGGAAGTGTTCGGCTGCAAGAAGGTGTGAATGTCCGACTATATTTGTTGAAAAGCAGGTGAAGTAAGGTCTGAATGCCCAACCTTACATCATCAAAAGCGAGATCAGAGGTGTTTGGCTGCAAGAAGGCCATAGTTTGCCAAAAGCGGGTAAGCTGCGAATGACCAACTAAATATCAACAAAAGTGGGGGCGGAGGTCTTCGGATGCAACTGGGTGTGAACATCCCACCATACAAGTATGGTGGAGAGGAAGCTGTGAACAGCCAACCATAGTTTGCAAAAAGCGGGTGAGAAAAGGTGCGAATGTCCAACCATACATGATCAAAACAGGGAGCGGAGATGTTTGGCTGTGACAAGGTGTGAATGTCCACCCAAAATTAATGAAAAGCGGGCAAAAAATTAGGTTTGAATGCCCAAGCATACATAATCAAAAGAAGGAGTGGATGTGTTCGGCTAGAAGAAGGTTTGAATGTCCGAGCATAGTTTGTAAAAAGCGGGTAAGAAAAGGTTCGAATGCCCAAACATACACCATCAAAAGAGGGAGCGGAGGTGTTCCGCTGTAAGAAGGTATGAATGTCCGACCCGACCATAGTTGGTAAAAAGTGGGTAAGAAAAGGTTAAAATACCCGACTGTACACAATCAATAGCGGGTGCGGATGTGTTTGGCTACAAGAATGTGTGAAAGTCCGACCATGGTTTGTAAAAAACGGGTAAGAAAAGGTGCGAATGCCCGACAATGTATGATCAAAAGAGGGAGCGGAGGTTTTTGGCTACAAGAAGGTTTGAATGTCCGACCATAGTTTGTAAAAAGCGGGTAAGAAAAGGTTCAAATGCCTGACTATACACCATCAAAAGCGGGAGCGGAGGTGTTCCGCTGTAAGACGGTGTGAATGTCCGACCATAGTTGGTAAAAAGCGGGTAAGAAAAGGTTAAAATACCCGACTGTACACAATCAATAGGGGGAGCGGAGTTGTTTGGCTACAAGAAGGTGTGAAAGTCCAACCATGGTTTGTAAAAAGCTGGTAAGAAAAGGTTCGAATGCCCGAATATATACCATCAAAAGCGGAAGCGGAGGTGTTCGGCTGCAAGAAGGTGTGAACGTCCGACCAAAGTTTTTAAAAAGCAGTTAAGAAAAGGTTCGAATATCCAACCAAACATAATCAAAAGCGGGAGCAGAGCTGTTCGACTGCAAGTAGGTGTGAATGTCCAGCCATAATTACAAACAAACGGGTAAGAAAAGGTAGTATTGCCAGACCATACATGATCAAAACAGGGAGCTGAGGTGGTTCAGCACCAAGGTGTGAATGTCTGACTATAGTTTGTACGAAGCGGGTAAGATAAGGTGCGAATGCCCGACAATGTATAATCAAAAGAGGGAGCAGAGGTTTTCGGCTACAAGAAGGTTTGAATGTCCGACCATAGTTTGTAAAAAGCGGGTAAGAAAAGGTTCAAATGCCTGACTATACACCATCAAAAGCGGGAGCGGAGATGTTCCGCTGTAAGACGGTGTGAATGTCCGACCATAGTTGGTAAAAAGCGGGTAAGAAAAGGTTAAAATACCCAACTGTACACAATCAATAGCGGGAGCGGAGTTGTTCGGCTACAAGAAGGTGTGAAAGTCCAACCATGGTTTGTAAAAAGCTGGTAAGAAAAGGTTCGAATGCCCGAATATATACCATCAAAAGCGGAAGCGGAGGTGTTCGGCTGCAAGAAGGTGTGAACGTCCGACCAAAGTTGGCAAAAAGCAGTAAAGAAAAGGTTCGAATATCCAAACATAATTAAAAGCGAGAGAGATTGTGTTCAGCTGCAAGTAGGTGTGAATATCCAGCCATAATTACTCACAAACGGGTAAGAAAAGGTAGTATTGCCAGACCATACATGATCAAAACAGGGAGCGGAGGTGGTTTAGCTGCAAAAAGGGGTGAATGTCCAACTAAAGTTCAAATATATTAACAAAAGCGGGAGGAGAGGTCTTCGGATTAGAGTGGTTGAGAATTTCCAACCATAATCTATAAAATGTGGTGAAAAAAAAAGGTGTGAAGGAATGAATTTTATAGCAAAATCCGAAATCATGCATAACTCCGCAAAAGGAACGTATTGCTCAACCAAAGGGATGCTTCTTTCTCATTCAGGGTAATATGAGGAACTTTATGCTTGATACATTTTAGACATGGATAACTATGAAGGACAAAGCAATTTTAACTTGGTTTGAGCAAAGCAATTCATTTTATAGGAAAATCCGAAATCGTGCAGGACTCATGAAAGTAAGCTTTTTCTCGGATTCCTGATCCTCCAGTGTTGCTCTTTCCTATAATGAAAAATACAGCCTTGTTCTTTGTTGAAATTTATATAGACATTGATAAACATGAAGGACAAATCAGTTTCCACTTTGTTTGAGTGAAGGAATTAATTTTATAGCAAAATCCCAAATCAAGCAGAACGTACGAAAATAAGCTTGTTTTCGGATTCCTGATCCTTCAGTGTTGCTATTTCTTCTACTGCAAAATACAATGTTGTTCTTTGTTGAAGTCAATCTACACATTGATAAATATGAAGGACAAAGCAGTTTTAACATAGTTTGAGTAAAGGAATTCATTTTATACATAAAATCCCAAATCATGCAGAACTTATGAAAATAAGCTTATTCTCGGATTCCTGATCCTTCAATGTTGCTCTTTCTACTACTGCAAAATACAATGTTGTTCTTTGTTGAAGTAAATCTAGACATTGATAAATATGAAGGACAAAGCAGTTTTCACTTGGTTTGAGTGAAGGAATTCATTTTATACATAAAATCCCAAATCATGCAGAACGTATGAAAAGAAGCTTATTCTCGGATTCCTGATCCTTCAGTGTTGCTTTTTCTTCTACTGCAAAATACAATGTTGTTCTTTGTTGAAGTCGATCTAGACATTGATAAATATGAAGGACAAAGCAGTTTTAACTTGGTTTGAGTGAAGGAATTCATTTTATACATAAAATCCCAAATCATGCAGAACGTAAGAAAATAAGTTTATTCTCGGATTACTGATCCTTCAGTGTTGCTCTTTCTTCTACTGCAAAATCCAGTGTTGTTCTTTGTTGAAGTCAATCTAGACATTGATAAATATGAAGGACAAAGCAGTTTTAACATAGATTGAGTGAAGGCATTCATTTATAGTAAAATCAATAATCGTGCAGAACTCATGAAAATAAGCTTATTCTCGGATTCCTAAAACTTTTGATTAGCTCTTTCTTTACTGCAAAGTACAATGTTGTTCTTTGTTGAAGTCGATCTAGACATTGATAAATATGAAGGACAAAGCAGTTTTCACTTGGTTTGAGTGAAGGATTTGCGGCTGAAAACCTCCCGCTCCCGCTTTTGATGGTGTATAGTCGGGCTTTCGAGCCTTTTCTTACCCGGTTTTTAGAAATTATAGTTGGACATTCAGACCTTGCAGCCGAAGACCTCCACTCCCTCTTTTGATCATACATTGTCGGGCATTCGCACCTTGTCTTATCCGCTTTTTACAAACTATAGTCAGACATTCACACCTTGCAGCTGAACCACCTCAGCTCCCTGTTTTGATCCTGTATGGTCTGGCAATACTACATTTTCTTACCCGTTTGTGAGTAATTATGGCTGGACATTCACACCTACTTGCAGTCGAACAGCTCTGCTCCCGCTTTTGATGGTATATATTCGGGCATTCGAACCTTTTCTTAGCAGCTTTTTACAAACCATGGTTGAACTTTCACACCTTCTTGTAGCCGAACAACTCCGCTCCCGCTATTGATTGTGTACAGTCAGGTATTTTAACCTTTTCTTACCCGCTTTTTACCAACTATGGTCGGACATTCACACCGTCTTACAGCGGAACACCTCCGCTCCCGCTTTTGATGGTGTATAGTCAGGCATTTGAACCTTTTCTTACCCGCTTTTTACAAACTATGGTCGGACATTCAAACCTTCTTGTAGCCAAAAACCTCCGCTCCCTCTTTTGATCATACATTGTCGGGCATTCGCACCTTTTCTTACCCGTTTTTTACAAACCATGGTTTGACTGTCACACATTCTTGTAGCCAAACACATCCGCTCCCGCTATTGAATGTGTACAGTCGGGTATTTTAACCTTTTCTTACCCGTTTTTTACCAACTATGGTCGGACATTCCCACCTTCTTACAGCGGAACACCTCCGCTCCCTCTTTTGATGGTGTATGTTTGGGCATTCGAACCTCTTCTTACCCGCTTTTTACAAACTATGCTCGGACATTCAAACCTTGTAGCCGAACACATCCACTCCTGCTTTTGATGATGTATGGTTGGGCATTCAACCCTACTTGATGCCCACTTTTCATTAATTTTGGGTGGACATTCACACCTTGTCACAGCCAAACACCTCCGCTCCCTGTTTTGATCATGTATGGTTGGACATTCGCACCTTTTCTCACCCGCTTTTTGCCAACTATGGTCGGCTGTTCACAGCTTCCTCTCCACCATACTTGTATGGTGGGATATTCACACCCACTTGCATCCGAAGACCTTTTGTTGATATTTAGTCGGTCATTCGCAGCTTACCCGCTTTTGGCAAACTATGGCCTTCATGCAGCCAAACACCTCTGATCTCGCTTTTGATGATGTAAGGTTGGGCATTCAGACCTTGCTTCACCTGCTTTTCACCAAATATAGTCGGACATTCACACCTTCTTGCAGCCGAACACTTCCGCTCCACCTTTTAGTGTTCTATCACACCTTTTTTTTCACCGCATTTTATAGATTATGGTTGGAAATTCTCAACCACTCTCATCCGAAGACAACTCCTCCCGCTTTTGTTAATATATTTGAACTTTAGTCGGACATTCACACCTTCTTGCAGCTGAACCACCTCCGCTCCCTGTTTTGATCATGTATGGTCTGGCAATACTACCTTTTCTTACCCGTTTGTTAGTAATTATGGCTGGACATTCACACCTACTTGCAGCCGAACACCACCTCTCCCGCTTTTGATGATGTATGGACCGGCATTCTTACCTTTTCTAACACATTTTTCAGCAATTATGGTCGGAGATTCACACTTACTCACAGCCGAACAACTCCGCTCCCGCATTTGATGGTGTATAGTCGGGCATTCTCACCCTTTCTAATCAGCTTTTTGCAAATTATGATTTGACATTCACACCTGCTTTTGATAATGTATGGTTGGGCATTCGCACCTTTTCTTACCCATTTTTCAGTAATTATGGGTGGACATTCACACCTTCTTGCAGCTGAACACCTCCTCTCCCGCTATTGATTGTGTACAGTCGGGTATTTTAACCTTTTCTTACCCGCTTTTTACCAAATATGGTCGGACATTCACACCGTCTTACAACGGAACACCTCTGCTCCCGCTTTTGATGGTGTATAGTCAGGCGCTTGAACCTTTTCTTACCCGCTTTTTACAAACTATGGTCGGACATTCAAACCTTCTTTTAGCCGAAAACCTCCGCTCCCTCTTTTGATTATACATTGTTGGGCATTCGGACCTTATTTACAAACTATAGTCAGACATTCACACCTTGCAGCTGAGCCACCTCAGCTCCCTGTTTTGATAGTGTATGTTCGGGCATTCGAACCTATTCTTACCCCCTTTTTACAAACTATGCTCGGAGATTCACACCTACTCACAGCCGAACAACTCCGCTCCCGCATTTGATGATGTATTGTCCGGCATTCTAGTCTCTTCTAACACATTTTTCAGCAATTATGGTCGGACATTCACACCTACTCACAGCCAAACACTTCCGCTCCCGCATTTGATGGTGTATAGCCGGGCATTCTCACCCTTTCTCATCAGCTTTTTGCAAATTATGATCTGACATTCACACCTACTTGCAGTCGAACAGCTCTTTTCCCGCTTTTGATTATGTTTGGTTGGATATTCGAACCTTTTCTTAACTGCTTTTTACAAACCGTGGTCGGACTTTCACACCTTCTTGTAGCCAAACAACTCCGCTCCCGCTATTGATTGTGTACAGTCGGGTATTTTAACCTTTTCTTACCCGCTTTTTACCAACTATGGTCAGACATTTACACCTTCTTACAGCGGAACACCTCCGCTCCCTCTTTTGATGGTCTATGTTCGGGCATTCGAACCTTTTCTTACCCGCTTTTTACAAACTATGGTCGGACATTCAAATCTTCTTGTAGCCGAACACATCCACTCCTGCTTTTGATGATGTATGGTTGGGCATTTTCACCTTTTCTTACCCATTTTTCAGTAATTATGGGTGGACATTCACACCTTCTTGCAGCTGAACAACTCCGCTCCCGCTTTTGATCATACATTGTCGGGCATTCGCACCTTATCTTATCCGCTTTTTACAAACTATAGTCAGACATTCACACCTTGCAGCTGAACCACCTCCGCTCCCTGTTTTGATCATGATCTGGCAATACTACCTTTTCTTACCCGTTTGTGGGTAATTAATCCCAAAATATTGAGCATAAAATAAGTCTTTATGCTGATGATGTATTACTTTTCCTTCAGAACTCACAGACGTCTCTCAGTCACACGATCACACTCATAAATAAATTCTCAGCACTTTCTGACTACTCTATCAACTGGTCTAAGACCACAGTTCTGCCCATTAACTGTAGGGTCCATAATATACCTGCGATCACTTTACAGTCAGGAAATATTAGATATTTAGGCATAAACATTTCCTCCAGGCTCTCAGAGCTAACAAAGCTAAATTATGTGCAATTATTAAAGACAGTAGAGGACGATCTCTCGTTGGAATTCCTTACCTATATCACTTATGGGGAGAGTTACATCCATTAAAATGATGATACTACCAAAAGTTAACTATTTGTTCTCAATGATCCCCATAAAACCATCTGCTACTTGGTTTAAGTCACTAGATTCATGCATCTCCAAATTTCTGTGGAAAAACAAACCACCACGTATTAGTTTAAAAACCCTACAGAAGACCAAGGACAATGGTGGATTAGATTTACCTCATTTTCAGCACTATTCCTTAGCCAATAGGTTACAATATATATCAAAATGGTCTAAACCTTGTTGTTGTCACAGTTCCCAGAGACGTTGTAATCGTTGAGGATTCTATATTCACCCCCTCATTAGAGGCACGTAATGCAGATTGATGACACTGAATCTTCTTCTCTGTTCATTGCTGGCATCATTCCCAGCATCGTAAGTGTTCATGGCATTGTTAGCCTCTTCTTCTGGATCTTGATATCGAGAATCCTTTTGTATTTCTGGTTTGTCAGTCCTCTGTCTTCGTTCACCGGAGTCTTTGTCTTTTTGTCCTTGAGTTTGGTGATTTTTTCTTCTTTTGATGCCTTGACACAATGTGACAGGTGATACCACGTGGGAGATCCTGTAACTTGGACTGCTGTCCCTGTGCTGCGAAATGGCTGTGCTGCTCAAATGGTCTCTCCTTCATCATGGTTACATGCTGCCATTCCGACATCTCGCCATTCCGACATGGGTCTCCAATTGTCGGAATGGCGACACTTAATTTTTTATCAAACGTCCCACCATTCCGACACTTTTTTCCTCCTATGGTCGGAATGGCGGTATGTTTTTTTTTTTTTTTTAACATACCGCCATTCCGACAGTTCCTTTAAATAGCCTATTTTTTACCCAAAACATTTTGCACTAATGATATGCCGGCGCAAATACGCCCTAAAGTTTGGCGCACAAGCTTTGCACATGCAGAGGCCACAGCCTCGCAAAAAAACTTTAATAATCTATTATCAAAATCCCCTGAATTTCAAATATAAAAATACAGATATTAATGTAACTCTGGCGAGACTGAAACTGATTAAGCAGAAATACAGTGTCAGTGAGCTGTCACAGCAGCCAGCTGGAGCGGAGCTCTCCACAGAGCCCATGCGTCTTTTGCACGCTGTCATCATATGCAAAAGTAATAATTGCAATTACAGATATCACGGCTACTGCACAGGACACAGTTGCGAGCACTCTACCTTGCCTTGCCAATAGGAGAAGAGAGAAATGACAGCATAGAACGTATAAAACACAAAAAAATTCAGTAAAAACGTTTATTCATGTTATTCACGTGATTTATGAGTACTCACTCCAATTTTGGGAAGCGCGGATGAGCTTTGCGCATTTGGCACAAACACACAGCCGCAACGGTTGTAGCTTTATACAGCCTGTTGATATCTTAAGGACCTAACTGGTCACACCTGGGAGTAAATGTCATGTAGAGATTGTTTTTACATGACATTACAGCTGAACATATAGCTTTCATCCACAAACCAACGTGGGAGAGCCCGAAGACGCATGTGCCAGACGCACATAGGCATGCGTAAAACCAATTTTGACCACTTCATACTGTTTATTTGCTTTCTTTTCGTTAACTTTCGTTTCTTTTGGATTCTTGTGCGTGTTATGGAGCCGTTTTGGTCCATGTTTGTAAGCCTTTTTTTCCTGGATTAAATTTTCGGAAGTTGAAACAAGTGGCATTGGAGTGTGTGATTGAAAACCACCGCGGACTGCTTCTCCTCCTCCAGTTGCCGAGACTTTGTGTTTTTAATAACGCTTGTCTATAAACATGTGTTAAACATATAAATTGCATGAACAGAAAGAAGGGACTCACCTGTTGAGTAACACGCATTTTCTTATACGGAAAGCCTTGTCGGAATGGTGGGACATTTGAACGTCAGAATAGCGGGATGTCGCAATGGTGGGATGTCGGAATGGTGGGACGCTTGCATGTCGGAATGGTGGTATGTCGGAATGGTGGGATGTCGGAATGGTGGGATGTCGGAATAGCGGGATGTCGGAATGGCGGGATTTCGGAATGGGTGTTGCCACCCCCTTCATCATATACACAGTTATTTATACATCACCCTCCACCATGAAGCGTTGTCCCTTTTTGTTTCTCTCTTTGTTCTTAAAATGCTGTTATGCATGTCTAAACCAATTAAATTAGATCATTTTGGCAGTAAAACGATCTACAATGTGCTTGGTCGCAAAGCTGCTCATCTGTGGTAAACAGCTCTTCAGAAAGGCATTCTTCAATTGATTTCACTAATTCTATGTAATAATTTTGTGATTTCCTACAAAACTACACTTCTTCTCCCATCTGTCTGAGTATTTAATATTGTCTGGGTCCCGTTAAAACATGTATTTTTCCCATCTAATTCCTTGTTTGCTTTAAAACAAGTATTCCCCATTTTCTATCCCTTCAGTAGCCAACCAGTTTGTATGGAGTACACTGGAGCAACTTGACTGATCAGTAAAACACTGCTTTTGTTGTCACCGCAAGGCTTCCCCCGTCGGTTGTTTCACTGAGACACTACTGAGTAACTATAACTCAACACAGTTTATACACATAACATTCCTATACATACTAACAAACAAACAAACAATTATTTATCGCAATTTTCTCATCTCTGTTTGAACGTACACCCAGGTAAATATTCCTGTAGTCTTCTCATACCGACTATGGACCCATTCATTGTTTAACTTCACTGTTTTGCAAATCCTAATTGAATATCACACATTGACATTGAACTTTACTTGATAAGCAGGTCTTCATTGCATTCAGCAGCCTATATGTGAGCATCTATGTGTAAGCTGTTCTTCTTTGCATTTATCAGCAGCAAGCAATTCTTCATTGCACATGCATATGAAAATAGTAAAACAATTCCAATGCGTTAGCGAAACCTTCTATATCAGGAGTGTCCATCATGATGCTGGGAATAGAACCTCTTTCCCAGAATAGTTCAACCTTCATTACTCAACTGATCATAACTCCGCAATGAGCACATTTCAAAGTATCATTCCTCTACATATATTCAAAAATCTGTGTAAATGTTTAATATTTCTTATATTTGTTGATGTCATTCTGTGTGCATGTGGCCTAAACCCAATCTCTGTGTGGCAATTTTAATTTAAACAAGTTGAACTCTGCCTCTGATCATTTAAAAAAGGTGTGTACCAATATCAACCTTTCTCAGGTAATTACTGATCCTTCAAAACCAAAGAGATCCTTCAAGGTTGTCCCTGATTGGCTCAATCTTAACAAATCAAAGGTAGAAAATCCGCAGTATCTGAACTTGGTGTTAGTTATCACTGCTCAATAGCCTGTATCAGAATTGCAAAAATGAAAACATTAGGTCCACGCTTGGTATCCAGATCCTGAAACATCTCCATGAGCAGGCTTTTTTTTAACTGATCTGTTGAATAGTTATATGACACTGTTAAAATCCCAGATGAAGATCTAGCACTTGACCATTTTTGTAAATCTTCTAATTCCATAGTTGATAAACACGCCCCTTTTAAAAAGTATAGAACTTAGAACAGGTCTATCCCTGGCTTTCGGCAGAACTGTCTTCTTTACTTTTTTTTCCCCTTGTCCTGTTCAGCATTATGTCAGAAGAATTGTAGTCTGAATACCTTTGATGCCAAACAGATTTGTTTTGCCAAGGGAAGTTTTATAAATGTAAAGCTCCCCTTGATGCCCATTTATTTATTTCTGTTTACAATATATGACATGAACTGAACTGAACCGGACCGGGGGACAAGGAAAGAAGAAGAGGAAAGAAGAGGAAACAGAACAAAAATAGAAACAAAAACCAGACAACCAGCTGCTACACCTGTAAAAAACAAAACAGACAACAATCCATGGCCTATGAGGGGAATCCAGCCTTAGCGCCACCAGGAGCACCTGAAAGCAGACAAGCAGAGAAAAAACAAACACACAAACAAACAAAAACAAGCACAAGAAGCGGCAATCGCATACAACACAGCTGTGGATATAGATGACCTGAGACGACATGATAATACATCAACTGCTTAGTGACCATGCTACTGGACTAATGAATGTGTGTGTGTGTGTGTGTGAGAACATGCAACACCCATGGCACAGGACCTACATGATAACCGTGCTTAGTTATGAGTGTATAAGCGTACAGGGCCACAATCCACAGCCCCCCCCCCAAGCAATCAGAAGCAGGCAGAGAGGGCCACAAGACCCAGGCCACCAGCAGCCCCCACAGAGCACAGAACCCAGGCAGCCCACCGCAGGGGCAACCACGCATCCACCCAGAAGACTGCAGAGGAAGCCCCCGGAAAGAGCCCCCATAAGCATAGGGCAGAGGCACTCCGGGAACCAGGGGTAACAGCCCACCGACCCCGCCAGGCCCCAGCCGCCCAGACATGGGCCGTGCACTGGACCTGGGCCCCAGGAGCCCGAGCGCCCCCAAACCCCCCGGCAGAGGCCCCACCCAATACCCAGGAGGGCCAAGCGCCCCAGACAGCCACAAAGTGGGTCAGCGCCTGCCCCAGCGCCCCTGGCCAAGTGCCCTGGGAGTCAAGACGTGCCCACAGGTGGGTGAAGTCGCGAGCAGTGGGGAGAGGCAACGCTGATGCCCCATCGGGAGAAACACAGGCAGGCCAGGCGACAGCAAGTCCCAGATCCAGGCCCAATCATTACCACACACACTTTCACGTCCCATACATCCACACATCCACACATCCTACCTCCCTCGACTCTGCTGGGGTGTAGTGCAGCGGGCACACCAGGAGGCCAGCAACCCCCCAGCCACCACAGACCCCGAACCAGCAGAACAATTAATTAATCCTCCTGGCCCCTCCTGCCCCGAGCAGACACCAGGAAGCAGGGGTTTGCGAAGAAGACCCCTCCCCTCACCCTTCTGGCTCTTCAATATTTTCTAATAGTGAGCAATTAAAATTGAGGGGCAGCCAAACTTGTAGAACTGGGAGCGCGGCACTCTGGGCAGCCTACATACCCAAAGAGCCCCGCCCACCAGATGCCACTCAGTGTAACCACCCCCCAAGACCTAATGTGTGTGTGTGAGTGTGTTTGATAAGTAGTAATGTCTAAGGTGTAATTAAAACAGGGGCAGGGAACTGCAGAGTGCAACCAAAGGGGACCACCTACGTGGCCCCATCCACTACACCCCACCGAACACACACGCCCCCAAAACCCTTCATGTGAAAATTAATGAAAAGCGGGAAACAAGTAGGTTTGAATGCCCAACCATACATCATCAAAAGCAGGAGTAGATGTGTTCGGCTACAAGAAGGTTTGAATGTCCGAGCATAGTTTGTAAAAAGCGGGTAAGAAAAGGTTCGAATGCCCAAACATACACCATCAAAAGAGGGAGCGGAGGTGTTCCGCTGTAAAAAGGTGTGACAGTCCGACCATAGTTGGTAAAAAACGGGTAAGAAAAGGTTAAAATACCCGACTGTACACAATCAATAGCGGGAGCGGATGTGTTTGGCTACAAGAATGTGTGACAGTCCGACCATGGTTTGTAAAAAACGGGTAAGAAAAGGTGCGAATGCCCGACAATGTATGATCAAAAGAGGGAGCGGAGGTTTTCGGCTACAAGAAGGTTTGAATGTCCAACCATAGTTGGTAAAAAGCGGGTAAGAAAAGGTTAAAATACCTGACTGTACACAATCAATAGCGGGAGCGGAGTTGTTCGGCTACAAGAAGGTGTGAAAGTTCAACCATGGTTTGTAAAAAGCTGCTAAGAAAAGGTTCGAATGCCCGAATATATACCATCAAAAGCGGAAGCGGAGGTGTTCGGCTGCAAGAAGGTGTGAACGTCCGACCAAAGTTTGCAAAAAGCAGTTAAGAAAAGGTTCGAATGCCCGAATATATACCATCAAAAGCGGGAGCAGAGCTGTTCGACTGCAAGTAGGTGTGAATGTCCAGCCATAATTACTCACAAACGGGTGAGGAAAGGTAGTATTGCCAGACCATACATGATCAAAACAGGGAGCGGAGGTGGTTCAGCTGCAAGGTGTGAATGTCTGACTATAGTTTGTAAAAAGCGGGTAAGACAAGGTGCGAATGCCCGACAATGTATGATCAAATGAGGGAGTGGAGGTCTTCGGCTTCAAGGTCTGAACACATCCGCTCCCGCTATTGATTGTGTACAGTCGGGTATTTTAACCTTTTCTTACCCACTTTTTACCAACTATGGTCGGACATTCACACCTTCTTACAGCGGAACACCTCCGCTCCCTCTTTTGATGGTGTATGTTTGGGCATTCGAACCTTTTCTTACCCGCTTTTTACAAACTATGCTCGGACATTCAAACCTTCTTGTAGCCGAACACATCCACTCCTTCTTTTGATGATGTATGCTTGGGCATTCAAACCTACTTTTTACCCGCGTTTCATTCATTTTGGGTGGACATTCACACCTTGTCACAGCCAAACACCTCCGCTCCCTGTTTTGATCATGTATGGTTGGACATTCGCACCTTTTCTCACCCGCTTTTTGCAAACTATGGTCGGCTGTTCACAGCTTCCTCTCCACCATACTTGTATGGTGGGATGTTCACACCCAGTTGCATCCGAAGACCTCCGCCCCCACTTTTGTTGATATTTAGTTGGTCATTCGCAGCTTACCCGCTTTTGGCAAACTATGGCCTTCTTGCAGCCAAACACCTCTGATCTCGCTTTTGATAATGTAAGGTTGGGCATTCAGACCTTGCTTCACCTGCTTTTCACCAAATATAGTCGGACATTCACACCTTCTTGCAGCCGAACACTTCCGCTCCACCTTTTAGTGTTCTATCACACCTTTTTTTCACCGAATTTTATAGATTATGGTTGGAAATTCTCAACCACTCTCATCCGAAGACCTCTCCTCCCGCTTTTGTTAATATATTTGAACTTTAGTCGGACATTCACACCTTCTTGCAGCTGAACCACCTCCGCTCCCTGTTTTGATCATGTATGGTCTGGCAATACTACCTTTTCTTACCCGTTTGTGAGTAATTATGGCTGGACATTCACACCTACTTTCAGCCGAGCACCACCTCTCTCGCTTTTGATGATGTATGGACCGGCATTCTTACCTTTTCTAACACATTTGTCAGAAATTACGGTCGGAGATTCACACCTACTCACAGCCGAACAACTCCGCTCCCGCATTTGATGGTGTGCAGTCGGACATTCTCACCCTTTCTCATCAGCTTTTTGCAAATTATGATCTGACATGCACACCTACTTGCAGTCGAAAAGCTATGCTCCCGCTTTTGATTATGTTTGGTTGGATATTCAAACCTTTTCTTAACTGCTTTTTACAAACTTTGGTTGGACGTTCACACCTTCTTGTAGCCGAACACATCCACTCCTGCTTTTGATCATGTGCGGTTTGATTTTCGAAAATTTTCTTTCATGTTTTCTAGCAATTATTGATGGACATTTAGACCTTCTTGCAGCTGAACACCTCCGCTCCTGCTTTTGATCATACCTTGTCAGGCATTCGCACCATGTCTTACCCGCTTTTTACAAACTTTAGTTGAACATTTACACCTTTTTGCAGCCGAACACCACCTCTCTCGCTTTTGATGATGTATGGTCCGGCATTCTTTCCTTTTCTAACACATTTTTCAGCAATTATGGTCGGACATTCACACCTACTCAGAGCCGAACACCTCCGCTCCCGCATTTGATGGTGTATAGTCCGGCATTCTCATCCTTTCTCATCAGCTTTTTGCAAATTATGATCTGACATTCACACCTGCTTTTGATAATGTATGGTTGGGCATTCACACCTTTTTTTACCCATTTTTCAGGAATTATGGGTGGACATTCACACCTTCTTGCAGCTGAACACCTCCTCTCCTTCTTATGATCATGTGCGGATGATATTCGAAAATTTTCTTTCATGTTTTAAAGCAATTATTGATGGACATTCAGACCTTCTTGCAGCTGAACCACTCTGCTCCCGCTTTTGATGGTGTATAGTCGGGCTTTCGAGCCTTTCCTTCCCGGTTTTTACAAATTATGGTTGGACATTCAGACCTTCTTGCAGCCGAACACCTCCGCTCCCTCTTTTGATCATACATTGTCGGGCATTAGCACCTTTTCTTACCCGCTTTTTACAAACCATAGTCGGACTTTCACATCTTTTAGTAGCCGAACAACTCCGCTCCCGCTATTGATTGTGTACAGTCGGGTATTTTAACCTTTTCTTACCCGCTTTTTACCAACTATGGTCGGACATTCACACCTTCTTACAGCGGAACACCTCCGTTCCCTCTTTTGATGGTGTATGTTCGGGCAGTCAAACCTTTTCTTACCTGCTTTTTACAAACTATGGTCAGACATTCAACCCTTCTTGGAGCCGAACATATCCACTCCTGCTTTTGATGATGTATGGTTGGGCATTCGAACCTACTTGTTGCCCGCTTTTCATTAATTATGGGTGGACATTCACACCTTGTCTCAGCCAAACACCTCCGCTCCCTGTTTTGATCATGTATGGTTTGACATTCGCACCTTTGCTTACCCTCTTTTTATACTGATTGCTTAAGATTAAGTTGTTCTTTCTCAAACTACAAAATTTTTTTAATTGTTGAAACTTGATTTGAAGTGGATAAATAAGGAAGACAAACAGTTTTAAGTCAGGCTGATAGCAATTAATTTTATAGCAAAATCTGTATTTCGTCATTTGTCGAGAGATGCTTATTGCTGAAGAAGTTCTTTCTCATTCTACAAAGTACAACGTTGTTTATCATTGAAAATTGATAAGACATGAATAAATATGAAGGACAAAGCAGTCTTAACTTGGTTTGAGTTAAGGAATTCGTTTTATAGGAGAATCCGAATTCGTGCATAACTCGTAAAATAGAGCTTATTTTCGGATTCCTGAAGAATGAGTCTGGTTCTTTCTCATAATACAAAGTTTGTTGTTTATTGTTGAAACTTCATCAGACCGTTAGATATAGTCGGACTCATCTCGACGCACGGCTTGGGATCTGGAACCAGTACTCTTGAGAGGGGTTGGACTCTCTTCCACTCTGGAGTTGCCCTTGGTGAGAGGCGCAGAGCAGGTGTGGGCATACTTATTGCCCCCCGGCTGTGTGCCAGTACATTGGGGTTTACCCCAGTGAACGAGAGGGTAGCCTCCCACCGCCTTGGGTGGGGGGACGAGTCCTGACTGTTGTTTGTGCCTATGCGCCAAACAGCAGTTCAGAGTACCTACCCTTTTTGGAGTCTCTGGGGGAGGCACTGGAGAATGCTCCTACCGGAGACTCCCTCATTCTGCTGGGGGACTTCAATGCTCACGTGGGCAATGACAGTGAGACCTGGAGGGGTGTGATTGGGAGGAACGGCCCCCCCGATCTGAATCAGAGTGGTGTTATGTTGTTGGACTTCTGTGCCAGTCATAGACTGTCCATAACGAACACCATGTTCAGGCATAAGGGTGTCCATATGTGCACTTGGCACCAGGACACCCTTGGCCGCAGTTCGATGATCGACTTTGTGGTTGTATCATCGGACTTGCGGCCGTATGTCCTGGACACTCGGGTGAAGAGAGGGGCGGAGCTGTCAACTGATCACCACCTGGTGGTGAGTTGGCTCCGCTGGTGGGGGAGGATGCCGATCAGACCTGGCAGGCCCAAACGTATTGTGAGGGTCTGCTGGGAGCGTTTGTCAGAATACCCCGTCAGAAGGAGCTTTAACTCCCACCTCCGGCAGAGCTTCAACCATATTTGAGGTGGGGGACATTGAATGGGCCATGTTCCGTGACTCCATTGCCGAGGCAGCTGGTCGGAGTTGTGGCCGTAAGGTGGTCGGTGCCTGTCGTGGCGGCAACCCTCCAACCTGCTGGTGGACACCAGTGGTGAGGGAAGCCGTCAAGCTGAAGAAGGAGTCCTATCGGGCCTTTTTGGCCAGTGGGACCCTGGAAGAAGCTGATAGGTACCGACGGGCCAGACGGGCCGCGGCTTCGGCGGTTGCTGAGGCAAAAACTCGGTCCTGGGAGGAGTTCGGTGAGACCATGGAGAACGATTTCCGGACGGCCTCGAAAAGATTCTGGTCCACCATCCGGCGTCTCAGGGGGGGGAAGCGGCTCACAGTCAACACTGTTTACAGTGGGGACGGGGCTTTGCTGACCTCAACTCGGGATGTTGTGAGTCGGTGGGGGGAGTACTTCGAGGAACTCCTCAATCCTACCAACACGTGCTCGGAAGAGGCAGAGTCGGAGAGCTCGGAGACGGGGCCTCCCATTTCTGGGGCTGAGGTTGCCGAGGTGGTTAAAAAGCTTCTCGGTGTCCATGGCGTGGACATCGGGGACAGTGCCTCTGGACTGGCAGACTGGGGTGGTGGTCCCCCTCTTTAAAAAGGGGTACCGGAGGGTGTGTTCCAACTAAAGGGGTATCACACTCCTCAGCCTCCCTGGTAAGGTCTATTCGGGGGTATTGGAGAGGAGGATCCGTCGGATAATCGAGCCTCGGATTCAGGAGATGCAGTGTGGCTTTCGTCCTGGCCGTGGAACAGTGGACCAGCTCTATACCCTCGGCAGGATCCTGGAGGGTGCATGGGAGTTCGCCCAACCAGTCTACATGTGTTTTGTGGACTTGGAGAAAGCGTTCGACCGTGTCCCTCGTGGAGTCCTGTGGGGGGTGCTCCGGGAATATGGAGTGCCGGACCCCTTGATAGGGGCCGTTCGGTCTCTGTATGACCGGTGCCAGAGTTTGGTCCGCATTGCCGGCAGTAAGTCGGATACGTTTCCGGTGAGAGTTGGACTCCGTCAGGGCTGCCCTTTGTCTCCGATTCTGTTCCTAACTTTTATGGACAGAATTTCTAGGCGGAGCCAGGGCGTTGAGGGTGTCCCATTTGGCGACCTCAGAATCGGGTCTCTGCTTTTTGCAGATGATGTGGTTCTGTTAGCGTTGTCAGGCCGTGACCTTCAGCTCTCACTGGAGTGATTCGCAGCCGAGTGTGAAGCGGCTGGGATGAGAATCAGCACCTCCAAATCCGAGACTATGGTTCTCAGCCGGAAAAGGGTGGAATGCTCTCTCCGGGTCGGGAATGAGATCCTTCCCCAAGAGGAGGAGTTCAAGTATCTCAGGGTCTTGTTCACGAGTGACGGACGAATGGAGCGGGAGATTGACGGGTGGATCGGTGCGGCGCCTGCAGTGTTGCAGGCTCTGCACCGACCCGTCGTTGTGAAGAGGGAGCTGAGCCAGAAGGCGAAGCTCTCTACTTACTGGTCAATCTACGTTCCCATCCTCACCTATGGTCACGAGTTGTGGGTAGTGACCGAAAGAACAAGATCGCGAATACAAGCGGCCGAAATGGGTTTCCTCCGCAGGGTGTCTGGGCTCTCCCTTAGAGATAGGGTGAGAAGCTCAGTCATCCGGGAGGGGCTCGGAGTAGAACCGCTGCTCCTCCGCATTGAGAGGAGTCAGATGAGGTGGCTCGGGCATCTGGTTAGGATGCCCCCTGGGCGCCTCCCTGGGGAGGTGTTCCGGGCACGTCCCACTGGGAGGAGACCCCGGGGGAGACCCAGGACACGTTGGAGAGACTATGTCTCTCGGCTGGCCTGGGAACGCCTCGGGGTCCCCCCGGAAGAGCTGGAGGAAGTGGCCGGGGACAGAGACGTCTGGGTTTCTCTGCTCAAGCTGCTGCCCCCGCGACCCGACCCCCGGATAAGCGGCAGATGATGGATGGATGGATGGATATATCCTCCACCAACCAGACTTACAACCCCCGACTAGGGTAGCAGAATTTCTAAGCAGCTGTACCCCAAAACTACTATCAAAAATATATAAATTATTGTCTAAGATAGATGACACAATGTCTCTTCCATCCTCAAAATAGGAGGCAGATTTATCCATCAGTTCTGGTCATAGCTTCTAACCACAAACATGTTTGAACACCTTCATAAAGACTCGAAATCCTAATTTACAGCTCATACAATACAAAATCCTTCATAGAACACACTATACAGGACAAAGGATGTTCAGGATGGGTCTAACACACTCAAACATCTGCTCACATTGCACAGATAACACACCTGATGATTATGCACACGCTTTGTGGTTTTTCTGCGCCTGTCCAGAAGTTCTGGCTTGAAGTCTGTGAGGACCTATCAACATGGCTAAAGTGTAGCATCCCTGCATGCCCCACACTGTGCATACTGGGTGACTTAGACAACATCAACATGGAAATTAACTCAGCACACATGGTTGTCACAGTGTTATGTATCGCAAAGAAAACTATTCTCATGAACTGGAAAGCGAAGAACAATCTGTGTATTAACCAGTTTAGAAATTTTCTTTTAGATTATATTAGCATGGAAACAATGTCTGCCTCCTGAAAACATCAATTGGCTGAATTTCATTCTCTTTGGTCCCCTCTGATTAGTTTTATCACATAGTGGTGGTGGTGGGTTGCTGGGTGATGGTGGGTCTCAGGCCCGGGCTGCTGCGACTGGTGTGACCGGGTGGTTTGTTTGTTTGTTTTTTTATGTTGTTTGTTTTTTGTAGAGGTCCTCCTGGGTGGGGTTGGGTTGAGTGGGGTGGGGCGGGATGGGTACCTTCTGGGGGTACAGTAGCTCCCGGAATATGGTCGCTGCAGGCCCCGAGCCTGGTGGACATCAGGCCCTCCTGCCCATTGTTGGCTCCCAGGTAGCGGGGATGCCTCTCTGGGGGAGAGTAGCTCCCCCGGTATATATCCCCATACCCCTCTCCCTTCTGGCTCCTGTACACAGCACACACTCACACATGAAGGGTTTCGGGGGCGTGTGTGTTTGGTGGGATGTAGTGGATGGGGCCACGTAGGTGGTCCCCTTTGGTTGCACTCTGCAGTTCCCTGCCCCTGTTTTAATTACACCTTAGACATTACTACTTATCAAACACACTCACACACACACATTAGGTCTTGGGGGGTGGTTACACTGAGTGGCATCTGGTGGGCCGGGCTCTTTGGGTATGTAGGCTGCCCAGAGTGCCGCGCTCCCAGTTCTACAAGTTTGGCTGTCCCTCAATTTTAATTGCTCACTATTAGAAAATATTGAAGAGCCAGAAGGGTGAGGGGAGGGGTCTTCTTCGCACACCCCTGCTTCCTGGTGTCTGCTCGGGGCAGGAGGGGCCAGGAGGATTAATTAATTGTTCTGCTGGTTCGGGGTCTGTGGTGGCTGGGGGGTTGCTGGCCTCCTGGTGTGCCCGCTGCACTACACCCCAGCAGAGTCGAGGGAGGTAGGATGTGTGGATGTGTGGATGTATGGGACGTGAAAGTGTGTGTGGTAATGATTGGGCCTGGATCTGGGACTTGCTGTCGCCTGGCCTGCCTGTGTTTCTCCCGATGGGGCATCAGCGTTGCCTCTCCCCACTGCTCGCGACTTCACCCACCTGTGGGCACGTCTTGACTCCCAGGGCACTTGGCCAGGGGCGCTGGGGCAGGCGCTGACCCACTTTGTGGCTGTCTGGGGCGCTTGGCCCTCCTGGGTATTGGGTGGGGCCTCTGCCGGGGGGTTTGGGGGCGCTCGGGCTCCTGGGGCCCAGGTCCAGTGCACGGCCCATGTCTGGGCGGCTGGGGCCTGGCGGGGTAGGTGGACTGTTGCCCCTGGTTCCCGGAGTGCCTCTGCCCTATGCTTATGGGGGCTCTTTCCGGGGGCTTCCTCTGCAGTCTTCTGGGTGGATGTGTGGTTGCCCCTGCGGTGGGCTGCCTGGGTTCTGTGCTCTGTGGGGGCTGCTGGTGGCCTGGGTCTTGTGGCCCTCTCTGCCTGCTTCTGATTGCTTGGGGGGGGGCTGTGGATTGTGGCCCTGTACGCTTATACACTCATAACTAAGCACGGTTATCATATAGGTCCTGTGCCATGGGTGTTGCATGTTCTCACACACACACACACACACATTCATTAGTCCAGTAGCATGGTCACTAAGCAGTTGATGTATTATCATGTCGTCTCAGGTCATCTATATCCACAGCTGTGTTGTATGCGATTGCCGCTTCTTGTGCTTGTTTTTGTTTGTTTGTGTGTTTGTTTTTTCTCTGCTTGTCTGCTTTCAGGTGCTCCTGGTGGCGCTAAGGCTGGATTCCCCTCATAGGCCATGGATTGTTGTCTGTTTTGTTTTTTACAGGTGTAGCAGCTGGTTGTCTGGTTTTTGTTTCTATTTTTGTTCTGTTTCCTCTTCTTTCCACTTCTTCTTTCCTTGTCCCCCGGTCCGGTTCAGTTCAGTTCATGTCATATATTGTAAACAGAAATAAATAAATGGGCATCAAGGGGAGCTTTACATTTATAAAACTTCCCTTGGCAAAACAAATCTGTTTGGCATCAAAGGTATTCAGACTACAATTCTTCTGACATAATGCTGAACAGGACAAGGGGAAAAAAAATAAAGAAGACAGTTCTGCCGAAAGCCAGGGATAGACCTGTTCTAAGTTCTATACTTTTTAAAAGGGGCGTGTTTATCAACTATGGAATTAGAAGATTTACAAAAATGGTCAAGTGCTAGATCTTCATCTGGGATTTTAACAGTGTCATATAACTATTCAACAGATCAGTTAAAAAAAAGCCTGCTCATGGAGATGTTTCAGGATCTGGATACCAAGCGTGGACCTAATGTTTTAATTTTTGCAATTCTGATACAGGCTATTGAGCAGTGATAACTAACACCAAGTTCAGATACTGCGGATATTCTACCTTTGATTTGTTAAGATTGAGCCAATCAGGGACAACCTTGAAGGATCTCTTTGGTTTTGTAGGATCAGTAATTACCCGAGAAAGGTTGATATTGGTACACACCTTTTTTAAATGATCAGAGGCAGAGTTCAACTTGTTTAAATTAAAATTGCCACACAGAGATTGGGTTTAGGCCACATGCACACAGAATGACATCAACAAATATAAGAAATATTAAACATTTACACAGATTTTTGAATATATGTAGAGGAATGATACTTTGAAATGTGCTCATTGCGGAGTTATGATCAGTTGAGTAATGAAGGTTGAACTATATGGGAAAGAGGTTCTATTCCCAGCATCATGATGGACACTCCTGATATAGAAGGTTTCGCTAACGCATTGGAATTGTTTTACTATTTTCATATGCATGTGCAATGAAGAATTGCTTGCTGCTGATAAATGCAAAGAAGAACAGCTTACACATAGATGCTCACATATAGGCTGCTGAATGCAATGAAGACCTGCTTATCAAGTAAAGTTCAATGTCAATGTGTAATATTCAATTAGGATTTGCAAAACAGTGAAGTTAAACAATGAATGGGTCCATAGTCGGTATGAGAAGACTACAGGAATATTTACCTGGGTGTACGTTCAAACAGAGATGAGAAAATCGCGATAAATAATTGTTTGTTTGTTTGTTAGTATGTATATGAATGTTATGTGTATAAACTGTGTTGAGTTATAGTTACTCAGTAGTGTCTCAGTGAAACAACCGACGGGGGATGCCTTGCGGTGACAACAAAAGCAGTGTTTTACTGATCAGTCAAGTTGCTCCAGTGTACTCCATACAAACTGGTTGGCTACTGAAGGGATAGAAAATGGGGAATTCTTGTTTTAAAGCAAACAAGGAATTAGATGGGAAAAATACATGTTTTAACGGGACCCAGACAATATTAAATACTCAGACAGATGGGAGAAGAAGTGTAGTTTTGTAGGAAATCACAAAATTATTACATAGAATTAGTGAAATCAATTGAAGAATGCCTTTCTGAAGAGCTGTTTACCACAGATGAGCAGCTTTGCGACCAAGCACATTGTAGATCGCTTTACTGCCAAAAGAATGCCTTTCTGAAGAGCTGTTTACCACAGATGAGCAGCTTTGCGACCAAGCACATTGTAGATCGCTTTACTGCCAAAATGATCTAATTTAATGGATTGGTTTAGACATGCATAACAGCATTTTAAGAACAAAGAGAGAAACAAAAAGGGACAACGCTTCATGGTGGAAGGTGATGTATAAATAACTGTGTATATGATGAAGGGGGTGGCAACACCCATTCCGAAATCCCGCCATTCCGACATCCCGACATTCCGACATCCCGCTATTCCGACATCCCACCATTCCGACATCCCACCATTCCGACATACCACCATTCCGACATGCAAACGTCCCACCATTCCGACATCCCACCATTGCGACATCCCGCTATTCTGACGTTCAAATGTCCCACCATTCCGAGAAGGCTTTCCGTATAAGGAAATGTGTGTTACTCAACAGGTGAGTCCCTTCTTTCTGTTCATGCAATTTATATGTTTAACACATGTTTATAGACAAGCGTTATTAAAAACACAAAGTCTCGGCAACTGGAGGAGGAGAAGCAGTCCGCGGTGGTTTTCAATCACACACTCCAATGCCACTTGTTTCAACTTCCGAAAATTTAATCCAGGAAAAAAAGGCTTACAAACATGGACCAAAACGGCTCCATAACACGCACAAGAATCCAAAAGAAACGAAAGTTAACTAAAAGAAAGCAAATAAACAGTATGAAGTGGTCAAAATTGGTTTTACGCATGCCTATGTGCGTCTGGCACATGCGTCTTCGGGCTCTCCCACGTTGGTTTGTGGATGAAAGCTATATGTTCAGCTGTAATGTCATGTAAAAACAATCTCTACATGACATTTACTCCCAGGTGTGACCAGTTAGGTCCTTAAGATATCAACAGGCTGTATAAAGCTACAACCGTTGCGGCTGTGTGTTTGTGCCAAATGTGCAAAGCCCATCCGCGCTTCCCAAAATTGGAGTGAGTACTCATAAATCACGTGAATAACATGAATAAACGTTTTTACTGAATTTTGTTGTGTTTTATACGTTCTATGCTGTCATTTCTCTCTTCTCCTATTGGCAAGGCAAGGCAGAGTGCTCGCAACTGTGTCCTGTGCAGTAGCCGTGATATCTGTAATTGCAATTATTACTTTTGCATATGATGACAGCGTGCAAAAGACGCATGGGCTCTGTGGAGAGCTCCGCTCCAGCTGGCTGCTGTGACAGCTCACTGACACTGTATTTCTGCTTAATCAGTTTCAGTCTCGCCAGAGTTACATTAATATCTGTATTTTTATATTTGAAATTCAGGGGATTTCGATAATAGATTATTAAAGTTTGTTTGCGAGGCTGTGGCCTCTGCATGTGCAAAGCTTGTGCGCCAAACTTTAGGGCGTATTTGCGCCGGCATATCATTAGTGCAAAATGTTTTGGGTAAAAAATAGGCTATTAAAAGGAACTGTCGGAATGGCGGTATGTTAAAAAAAACAAAAAAACATACCGCCATTCCGACCATAGGAGGAAAAAGTGTCGGAATGGTGGGACGTTTGATAAAAAATTAAGTGTCGCCATTCCGACAATTGGAGACCCATGTCGGAATGGCGAGATGTCGGAATGGCAGCATGTAACCATGATGAAGGAGAGACCATTTGAGCAGCACAGCCATTTCGCAGCACAGGGACAGCAGTCCAAGTTACAGGATCTCCCACGTGGTATCACCTGTCACATTGTGTCAAGGCATCAAAAGAAGAAAAAATCACCAAACTCAAGGACAAAAAGACAAAGACTCCGGTGAACAAAGACAGAGGACTGACAAACCAGAAATACAAAAGGATTCTCGATATCAAGATCCAGAAGAAGAGGCTAACAATGCCACGAACACTTACGATGCTGGGAATGATGCCAGCAATGAACAGAGAAGAAGATTCAGTGTCATCAATCTGCATTACGTGCCTCTAATGAGGGGGTGAATATAGAATCCTCAACGATTACAACGTCTCTGGGAACTGTGACAACAACAAGGTTTAAACCATTTTGATATATATTGTAACCTATTGTCTAAGGAATAGTGCTGAAAATGAGGTAAATCTAATCCACCACTGTCCTTGGTCTTCTGTAGGGTTTTTAAACTAATACGTGGTGGTTTGTTTTTCCACAGAAATTTGGAGATGCATGAATCTAGTGACTTAAACCAAGTAGCAGATGGTTTTATGGGGATCATTGAGAACAAATAGTTAACTTTTGGTAGAATCATCATTTTAATGGATGTAACTCTCCCCATAAGTGATATAGGTAAGGACTTCCAACGAGAGATCGTCCTCTACTGTCTTTAATAATTGCACATAATTTAGCTTTGTTAGCTCTGAGAGCCTGGAGGAAATGTTTATGCCTAAATATCTAATATTTCCTGACTGTAAAGTGATCGCAGGTATATTATGGACCCTACAGTTAATGGGCAGAACTGTGGTCTTAGACCAGTTGATAGAGTAGTCAGAAAGTGCTGAGAATTTATTTATGAGTGTGATCGTGTGACTGAGAGACGTCTGTGAGTTCTGAAGGAAAAGTAATACATCATCAGCATAAAGACTTATTTTATGCTCAATATTTTGGGATTAATTACTCACAAACGGGTAAGAAAAGGTAGTATTGCCAGATCATACATGATCAAAACAGGGAGCGGAGGTGGTTCAGCTGCAAGGTGTGAATGTCTGACTATAGTTTGTAAAAAGCGGGTAAGATAAGGTGCGAATGCCCGACAATGTATGATCAAAAGAGGGAGCGGAGGGTTTTGGCTACAAGAAGGTTTGAATGTCCGACCATAGTTTGTAAAAAGCGGGTAAGAAAAGGTTACCATACATCATCAAAAGCAGGAGTGGATGTGTTCGGCTACAAGAAGATTTGAATGTCCATCAATAATTGCTTTAAAACATGAAAGAAAATTTTCGAATATCAAACCGCACATGATCATAAGCGGGAAAGGAGTTGTTCAGCTGCAAGAAGGTGTGAATGTCCACCCATAATTACTGAAAAATGGGTAAGAAAAGGTGAAAATGCCCAACCATACATCATCAAAAGCAGGAGTGGATGTGTTCGGCTACAAGAAAGTTTGAATGTCCGACCATAGTTTGTAAAAAGCGGGTAAGAAAAGGTTCGAATGCCCGAACATAGACCATCAAAAGAGGGAGCGGAGGTGTTCCGCTGTAAGAAGGTGTAAATGTCCGACCATAGTCGGTAAAAAGCGGGTAAGAAAAGGTTAAAATACCCGACTGTACACAATCAATAGCGGGAGCGGAGTTGTTTGGCTACAAGAAGGTGTGAAAGTCCGACCACGGTTTGTAAAAAGCGGGTAAGAAAAGGTTCGAATGCCCGAATATATACCATCAAAAGTGGAAGTGGATGTGTTCGGCTGCAAGAAGGTGTGAACGTCCGACCAAAGTTTGTAAAAAGCAGTTAAGAAAAGGTTCGAATATCCAACCAAACATAATCAAAAGCGGGAGCAGAGCTGTTCGACTGCAAGTAGGTGTGAATGTCAGATCATAATTTGCAAAAAGCTGATGAGAAAGGGTGAGAATGCCCGGCTATACACCATCAAATGTGGGAGCGGAAGAGGTCGGCTGTGAGTAGGTGTGAATGTCCAACCATAATTGCTGAAAAATGTGTTAGAAGAGACTAGAATGCCGGACAAGACATCATCAAATGCGGGAGCGGAGTTGTTCGGCTGTGAGTAGGTGTGAATCTCCGAGCATAGTTTGTAAAAAGGGGGTAAGAATAGGTTCGAATGCCCGAACATACACTATCAAAACAGGGAGCTGAGGTGGCTCAGCTGCAAGGTGTGAATGTCTGACTATAGTTTGTAAATAAGGTGCGAATGCCCAACAATGTATAATCAAAAGAGGGAGCGGAGGTTTTCGGCTACAAGAAGGTTTGAATGTCCGACCATAGTTTGTAAAAAGCGGGTAAGAAAAGGTTCAAATGCCTGACTATACACCATCAAAAGCGGGAGCAGAGGTGTTCCGCTGTAAGACGGTGTGAATGTCCGACCATATTTGGTAAAAAGCGGGTAAGAAAAGGTTAAAATACCCGACTGTACACAATCAATAGCGGGAGAGGAGGTGTTCAGCTGCAAGAAGGTGTGAATGTCCACCCATAATTACTGAAAAATGGGTAAGAAAAGGTGCGAATGCCAAACCATACATTATCAAAAGCAGGTGTGAATGTCAGATCATAATTTGCAAAAAGCTGATGAGAAAGGGTGAGAATGCCCGACTATACACCATCAAATGCGGGAGCGGAGTTGTTCGGCTGTGAGTAAGTGTGAATCTCCGACCATAATTGCTGAAAAATGTGTTAGAAAAGGTAAGAATGCCGGCCATACATCATCAAAAGCGGGAGAGGTGGTGTTCGGCTGCAAGTAGGTGTGAATGTCCAGCCATAATTACTAACAAACGGGTAAGAAAAGGTAGTATTGCCAGACCATACATGATCAAAACAGGGAGCGGAGGTGGTTCAGCTGCAAGAAGGTGTGAATGTCCGACTAAAGTTCAAATATATTAACAAAAGCGGGAGGAGAGGTCTTCGGATGAGAGTGGTTGAGAATTTCCAACCATAATCTATAAAATGCGGTGAAAAAAAAGGTGTGATAGAACACTAAAAGGTGGTGCGGAAGTGTTCGGCTGCAAGAAGGTGTGAATGTCCGACTATATTTGGTGAAAAGCAGGTGAAGCAAAGTCTGAATGCCAAACCTTACATCATCAAAAGCGAGATCAGAGGTGTTTGGCTGCATGAAGGCCATAGTTTGCCAAAAGCGGGTAAGCTGCGAATGACCGACTAAATATCAACAAAAGGTCTTCGGATGCAAGTGGATGTGAACAGCCGACCATAGTTGGCAAAAAGCGGGTGAGAAAAGGTGCGAATGTCCAACCATACATGATCAAAACAGGGAGCGGAGGTGTTTAGCTGTGACAAGGTGTGAATGTCCACCCAAATTTAATGAAAAGCGGGCAACAAGTAGGTTTGAATGCCCAACCATACATCATCAAAAGCAGGAGTGGATGTGTTCGGCTACAAGAAGGTTTGAATGTCCGAGCATAGTTTGTAAAAAGCGGGTAAGAAAAGGTTCGAATGCCCAAACATACACCATCAAAAGAGGGAGCGGAGGTGTTCCGCTGTAAGAAGGTGTGAATGTCCGACCATAGTTGGTAAAAAACGGGTAAGAAAAGGTTAAAATACCCGACTGTACACAATCAATAGCGGGAGCGGATGTGTTTGGCTACAAGAATGTGTGACAGTCCGACCATGGTTTGTAAAAAACGGGTAAGAAAAGGTGCGAATGCCCGAATATATACCATCAAAAGCGGAAGCGGAGGTGTTCGGCTGCAAGAAGGTGTGAACGTCTGACCAAAGTTTGTAAAAAGCAGTTAAGAAAAGGTTCGAATATCCAACCAAACATAATCAAAAGCGGGAGCAGAGCTGTTCGACTGCAAGTAGGTGTGAATGTCCACCATAATTAACTCCGCTCCCGCATTTGATGGTGTGCAGTCGGACATTCTCACCCTTTCTCATCAGCTTTTTGCAAATTATGATCTGACATTCACACCTACTTGCAGCCGAACACCACCTCTCTCGCTTTTGATGATGTATGGACCGGCATTCTTACCTTTTCTAACACATTTTTCAGAAATTACGGTCGGAGATTCACACCTACTCACAGCCGAACAACTCCGCTCCCGCATTTGATGGTGTGCAGTCGGACATTCTCACCCTTTCTCATCAGCTTTTTGCAAATTATGATCTGACATTCACACCTACTTGCAGCCGAACACCACCTCTCTCGCTTTTGATGATGTATGGACCGGCATTCTTACCTTTTCTAACACATTTTTCAGAAATTACGGTCGGAGATTCACACCTACTCACAGCCGAACAACTCCGCTCCCGCATTTGATGGTGTGCAGTCGGACATTCTCACCCTTTCTCATCAGCTTTTTGCAAATTATGATCTGACATTCACACCTACTTGCAGTCGAAAAGCTATGCTCCCGCTTTTGATTATGTTTGGTTGGATATTCAAACCTTTTCTTAACTGCTTTTTACAAACTTTGGTTGGACGTTCACACCTTCTTGTAGCCGAACACATCCACTCCTGCTTTTGATGATGTATGGTTGGGCATTCGCACCTTTTTTTTACCCATTTGTCAGGAATAATGGGTGGACATTCACACCTTCTTGCAGCTGAACACCTCCTCTCCCACTTATGATCATGTGCGGTTTAATTTTCGAAAATTTTCTTTCATGTTTTCTAGCAATTATTGATGGACATTTAGACCTTCTTGCAGCTGAACACCTCCGCCCCTGCTTTTGATCATACCTTGTCAGGCATTCGCACCATGTCTTACCCGCTTTTTACAAACTTTAGTCGAACATTTACACCTTTTTGCAGCCGAACACCACCTCTCTCGCTTTTGATGATGTATGGTCCGGCATTCTTTCCTTTTCTCACACATTTTTCAGCAATTATGGTCGGACATTCACACCTACTCAGAGCCGAACACCTCCGCTCCCGCATTTGATGGTGTATAGTCGGGCATTCTCACCCTTTCTCATCAGCTTTTTGCAAATTATGATCTGACATTCACACCTGCTTTTGATAATGTATGGTTGGGCATTCGCACCTTTTTTTACCCATTTTTCAGGAATTATGGGTGGACATTCACACCTTCTTGCAGCTGAACACCTCCTCTCCTTCTTATGATCATGTGCGGATGATATTCGAAAATTTTCTTTCATGTTTTAAAGCAATTATTGATGGACATTCAGACCTTCTTGCAGCTGAACCACTCTGCTCCCGCTTTTGATGGTGTATAGTCGGGCTTTCGAGCCTTTCCTTCCCGGTTTTTACAAATTATGGTTGGACATTCAGACCTTCTTGCAGCCGAACACCTCCGCTCCCTCTTTTGATCATACATTGTCGGGCATTAGCACCTTTTCTTACCCGCTTTTTACAAACCATAGTCGGACTTTCACATCTTTTAGTAGCCGAACAACTCCGCTCCCGCTATTGATTGTGTACAGTCGGGTATTTTAACCTTTTCTTACCCGCTTTTTACCAACTATGGTCGGACATTCACACCTTCTTACAGCGGAACACCTCCGCTCCCTCTTTTGATGGTGTATGTTCGGGCAGTCAAACCTTTTCTTACCTGCTTTTTACAAACTATGGTCAGACATTCAACCCTTCTTGGAGCCGAACACATCCACTCCTGCTTTTGATTATGTATAGTTGGGCATTCGCACCTTTTCTTATCCATTTTTAAGTAATTATGGGTGTACATTCACACCTTCTTGCAGCCGAACACCTCCGCTCCCTCTTTTGATCATACATTTTCGGGCATTCGCACCTTTTCTTACCCGCTTTTTACAAACCATGGTCGGACTTTCACACCTTTTAGTAGCCGAACAACTCCGCACCCGCTACTGATTGTGTACAGTCGGGTATTTTAACCTTTTCTTACCCGTTTTTTACCAACTATGGTCGGACATTCACACCTTCTTACAGCGGAACACCTCCGCTCCCTCCTTTGATGGTGTATGTTCGGGCATTCGAACCTTTTCTTACCCGCTTTTTACAAACTATGGTCAGACGTTCAAACCTTCTTGTAGCCGAACATATCCACTCCTGCTTTTGATGATGTATGGTTGGGCATTCGAACCTACTTGTTGCCCGCTTTTCATTAATTATGGGTGGACATTCACACCTTGTCTCAGCCAAACACCTCCGCTCCCTGTTTTGATCATGTATGGTTTGACATTCGCACCTTTGCTTACCCTCTTTTTATACTGATTGCTCAAGATTAAGTTGTTCTTTCTCAAACTACAAAAGTTTTTTAATTGTTGAAACTTGATTTGAAGTGGATAAATAAGGAAGACAAACAGTTTTAAGTCAGGCTGATAGCAATTAATTTTATAGCAAAATCTGTATTTCGTCATTTGTCGAGAGATGCTTATTGCTGAAGAAGTTCTTTCTCATTCTACAAAGTACAACGTTGTTTATCATTGAAACTTGATTAGACATGAATAAATATGAAGGACAAAGCAGTCTTAACATGGTTTGAGTTAAGGAATTCGTTTTATAGGAGAATCCGAATTCGTGCATAACTCGTAAAATAGAGCTTATTTTCGGATTCCTGAAGAATAAGTCTGGTTCTTTCTCATAATACAAAGTTTGTTGTTTATTGTTGAAACTTCATCAGACCGTTAGATATAGTCGGACTCACCTCGACACACGGCTTGGGATCTGGAACCAGTACTCTTGAGAGGGGTTGGACTCTCTTCCACTCTGGAGTTGCCCGTGGTGAGAGGCGCAGAGCAGGTGTGGGCATACTTATTGCCCCCCGGCTGTGTGCCAGTACATTGGGGTTTACCCCAGTGAACGAGAGGGTAGCCTCCCTCCGCCTTTGGGTGGGGAGACGAGTCCTGACTGTTGTTTGTGCCTATGCGCCAAACAGCAGTTCAGAGTACCTACCCTTTTTGGAGTCTCTGGGGGAGGCACTGGAGAATGCTCCTACCGGAGACTCCCTCATTCTGCTGGGGGACTTCAATGCTCACGTGGGCAATGACAGTGAGACCTGGAGGGGTGTGATTGGGAGGAACGGCCCCCCCGATCTGAATCAGAGTGGTGTTATGTTGTTGGACTTCTGTGCCAGTCATAGACTGTCCATAACGAACACCATGTTCAGGCATAAGGGTGTCCATATGTGCACTTGGCACCAGGACACCCTTGGCCGCAGTTCGATGATCGACTTTGTGGTTGTATCATCGGACTTGCGGCCGTATGTCCTGGACACTCGGGTGAAGAGAGGGGCGGAGCTGTCAACTGATCACCACCTGGTGGTGAGTTGGCTCCGCTGGTGGGGGAGGATGCCGATCAGACCTGGCAGGCCCAAACGTATTGTGAGGGTCTGCTGGGAGCGTTTGTCAGAATCCCCCGTCAGAAGGAGCTTTAACTCCCACCTCCGGCAGAGCTTCAACCATATTTGAGGTGGGGGACATTGAGTCCGAATGGGCCATGTTCCGTGACTCCATTGCCGAGGCAGCTGGTCGGAGTTGTGGCCGTAAGGTGGTCGGTGCCTGTCGTGGCGGCAACCCTCGAACCTGCTGGTGGACACCAGTGGTGAGGGAAGCCGTCAAGCTGAAGAAGGAGTCCTATCGGGCCTTTTTGGCCAGTGGGACCCTGGAAGAAGCTGATAGGTACCGACGGGCCAGACGGGCCATGGCTTCGGCGGTTGTGAGGCAAAAACTCGGGCCTAGGAGGAGTTCGGTGAGACCATGGAGAACGATTTCCGGATGGCCTCGAAAAGATTCTGGTACACCATCCGGCGTCTCAGGGGGGGGGGAGCGGCTCACAGTCAACACTGTTTACAGTGGGGACGGGGCTTTGCTGACCTCAACTAGGGATGTTGTGAGTCGGTGGGGGGAGTACTTCGAGGAACTCCTCAATCCTACCAACACGTGCTCGGAAGAGGCAGAGTCGGAGAGCTCGGAGACGGGGCCTCCCATTTCTGGGGCTGAGGTTGCCGAGGTGGTTAAAAAGCTCCTCGGTGGCAAGGCCCCGGGGGTGGATGAGGTCCGTCCTGAGTTTCTCAAGGCTCTGGATGTTGTAGGGCTGTCTTGGCTGACACGCCTCTGCAGTATCGCGTGGACATCGGGGACAGTGCCTCTGGACTGGCAGATTGGGGTGGTGGTCCCCCTCTTTAAAAAGGGGGACCGGAGGGTGTGTTCCAACTATAGGGGTATCACACTCCTCAGCCTCCCTGGTAAGGTCTATTCGGGGGTATTGGAGAGGAGGATCCGTCGGATAATCGAGCCTCGGATTCAGGAGATGCAGTGTGGCTTTCGTCCTGGCCGTGGAACAGTGGACCAGCTCTATACCCTCGGCAGGATCCTGGAGGGTGCATGGGAGTTCGCCCAACCAGTCTACATGTGTTTTGTGGACTTGGAGAAAGCGTTCGACCGTGTCCCTCGTGGAGTCCTGTGGGGGGTGCTCCGGGAATATGGAGTGCCGGACCCCTTGATAGGGGCCGTTCGGTCTCTGTATGACCGGTGCCAGAGTTTGGTCCGCATTGCCGGCAGTAAGTCGGATACGTTTCCGGTGAGAGTTGGACTCCGTCAGGGCTGCCCTTTGTCTCCGATTCTGTTCCTAACTTTTATGGACAGAATTTCTAGGCGGAGCCAGGGCGTTGAGGGTGTCCCATTTGGCGACCTCAGAATCGGGTCTCTGCTTTTTGCAGATGATGTGGTTCTGTTAGCGTCGTCAGGCCGTGACCTTCAGCTCTCACTGGAGTGATTCGCAGCCGAGTGTGAAGCGGCTGGGATGAGAATCAGCACCTCCAAATCCGAGACTATGGTTCTCAGCCGGAAAAGGGTGGAATGCTCTCTCCGGGTCGGGAATGAGATCCTTCCCCAAGAGGAGGAGTTCAAGTATCTCGGGGTCTTGTTCACGAGTGACGGACGAATGGAGCGGGAGATTGACGGGCGGATCGGTGCGGCGCCTGCAGTGTTGCAGGCTCTGCACCGACCCGTCGTTGTGAAGAGGGAGCTGAGCCAGAAGGCGAAGCTCTCTACTTACTGGTCAATCTACGTTCCCATCCTCACCTATGGTCACGAGTTGTGGGTAGTGACTGAAAGAACAAGATCGCGAATACAAGCGGCCGAAATGGGTTTCCTCCGCAGGGTGTCTGGGCTCTCCCTTAGAGATAGGGTGAGAAGCTCAGTCATCCGGGAGGGGCTCGGAGTAGAACCGCTGCTCCTCCGCATTGAGAGGAGTCAGATGAGGTGGCTCGGGCATCTGGTTAGGATGCCCCCTGGGCGCCTCCCTGGGGAGGTGTTCCGGGCACGTCCCACTGGGAGGAGACCCCGGGGGAGACCCAGGACACGTTGGAGAGACTATGTCTCTCGGCTAGCCTGGGAACGCCTCGGGGTCCCCCCGGAAGAGCTGGAGGAAGTGGCCGGGGACAGAGACGTCTGGGTTTCTCTGCTCAAGCTGCTGCCCCCGCGACCCGACCCCCGGATAAGCGGCAGATGATGGATGGATGGATGGATATATCCTCCACCAACCAGACTTACAACCCCCGACTAGGGTAGCAGAATTTCTAAGCATCTGTACCCCAAAACTACTATCAAAAATATATAAATTATTGTCTAAGATAGATGACACAATGTCTCTTCCATCCTCAAAATGGGAGGCAGATTTATCCATCAGTTCTGGTCATAGCTTCTAACCACAAATATGTTTGAACACCTTCATAAAGACTCGAAATCCTAATTTACAGCTCATACAATACAAAATCCTTCATAGAACACACTATACAGGACAAAGGATGTTCAGGATGGGTCTAACACACTCAAACATCTGCTCACATTGCACAGATAACACACCTGATGATTATGCACACGCTTTGTGGTTTTCTGCGCCTGTCCAGAAGTTCTGGCTTGAAGTCTGTGAGGACCTATCAACATGGCTAAAGTGTAGCATCCCTGCATGCCCCACACTGTGCATACTGGGTGACTTAGACAACATCAACATGGAAATTAACTCAGCACACATGGTTGTCACAGTGTTATGTATCGCAAAGAAAACTATTCTCATGAACTGGAAAGCGAAGAACAATCTGTGTATTAACCAGTTTAGAAATTTTCTTTTAGATTATATTAGCATGGAAACAATGTCTGCCTCCTCAAAACATCAATTGGCTGAATTTCATTCTCTCTGGTCCCCTCTGATTAGTTTTATCACATAGTGGTGGTGGTGGGTTGCTGGGTGATGGTGTGACCGGGTGGTTTGTTTGTTTGTTTTTTGATGTTGTTTGTTTGTTTTTTGTAGAGGTCCTCCTGGGTGGGGTTGGGTTGAGTGGGGTGGGGCGGGATGGGTACCTTCTGGGGGTACAGTAGCTCCCGGAATATGGTCGCTGCAGAACCCCGAGCCTGGTGGACATCAGGCCCTCCTGCCCATTGTTGGCTCCCAGGTGGCGGGGATGCCTATTGCAGCCAGTCCCTGGCTGCCCTCTCTGGGGGAGAGTAGCTCCCCCGGTATATATCCCCATACCCCTCTCCCTTCTGGCTCCTGTACACAGCACACACTCACACATGAAGGGTTTTGGGGGCGTGTGTGTTCGGTGGGATGTAGTGGATGGGGCCACGTAGGTGGTCCCCTTTGGTTGCACTCTGCAGTTCCCTGCCCCTGTTTTAATTACACCTTAGACATTACTACTTATCAAACACACTCACACACACACATTAGGTCTTGGGGGGTGGTTACACTGAGTGGCATCTGGTGGGCGGGGCTCTTTGGGTATGTAGGCTGCCCAGAGTGCCGCGCTCCCAGTTCTACAAGTTTGGCTGCCCCTCAATTTTAATTGCTCACTATTAGAAAATATTGAAGAGCCAGAAGGGTGAGGGGAGGGGTCTTCTTCGCACACCCCTGCTTCCTGGTGTCTGCTCGGGGCAGGAGGGGCCAGGAGGATTAATTAATTGTTCTGATGGTTCGGGGTCTGTGGTGGCTGGGGGGTTGCTGGCCTCCTGGTGTGCCCGCTGCACTACACCCCAGCAGAGTCGAGGGAGGTAGGATGTGTGGATGTGTGGATGTATGGGACGTGAAAGTGTGTGTGGTAATGATTGGGCCTGGATCTGGGACTTGCTGTCGCCTGGCCTGCCTGTGTTTCTCCCGATGGGGCATCAGCGTTGCCTCTCCCCACTGCTCGCGACTTCACCCACCTGTGGGCACGTCTTGACTCCCAGGGCACTTGGCCAGGGGCGCTGGGGCAGGCGCTGACCCACTTTGTGGCTGTCTGGGGCGCTTGGCCCTCCTGGGTATTGGGTGGGGCCTCTGCCGGGGGGTTTGGGGGCGCTCGGGCTCCTGGGGCCCAGGTCCAGTGCACGGCCCATGTCTGGGCGGCTGGGGCCTGGCGGGGTCGGTGGGCTGTTACCCCTGGTTCCCGGAGTGCCTCTGCCCTATGGTTATGGGGGCTCTTTCCGGGGGCTTCCTCTGCAGTCTTCTGGGTGGATGCGTGATTGCCCCTGCGGTGGGCTGCCTGGGTTCTGTGCTCTGTGGGGGCTGCTGGTGGCCTGGGTCTTGTGGCCCTCTCTGCCTGCTTCTGATTGCTTGGGGGGGGGGGGCTGTGGATTGTGGCCCTGTACGCTTATACACTCATAACTAAGCACGGTTATCATGTAGGTCCTCTGCCATGGGTGTTGCATGTTCTCACACACACACACACACATTCATTAGTCCAGTAGCATGGTCACTAAGCAGTTGATGTATTATCATGTCGTCTCAGGTCATCTATATCCACAGCTGTGTTGTATGCGATTGCCGCTTCTTGTGCTTGTTTTTGTTTGTTTGTGTGTTTGTTTTTTCTCTGCTTGTCTGCTTTCAGGTGCTCCTGGTGGCGCTAAGGCTGGATTCCCCTCATAGGCCATGGATTGTTGTCTGTTTTGTTTTTTACAGGTGTAGCAGCTGGTTGTCTGGTTTTTGTTTCTATTTTTGTTCTGTTTCCTCTTCTTTCCTCTTCTTCTTTCCTTGTCCCCCGGTCCGGTTCAGTTCAGTTCATGTCATATATTGTAAACAGAAATAAATAAATGGGCATCAAGGGGAGCTTTACATTTATAAAACTTCCCTTGGCAAAACAAAACTGTTTGGCATCAAAGGTATTCAGACTACAATTCTTCTGACATAATGCTGAACAGGACAAGGGGAAAAATAAGTAAAGAAGACAGTTCTGCCGAAAGCCAGGGATAGACCTGTTCTAAGTTCTATACTTTTTAAAAGGGGCGTGTTTATCAACTATGGAATTAGAAGATTTACAAAAATGGTCAAGTGCTAGATCTTCATCTGGGATTTTAACAGTGTCATATAACTATTCAACAGATCAGTTAAAAAAAAGCCTGCTCATGGAGATGTTTCAGGATCTGGATACCAAGCGTGGACCTAATGTTTTCATTTTTGCAATTCTGATACAGGCTATTGAGCAGTGATAACTAACACCAAGTTCAGATACTGCGGATTTTCTACCTTTGATTTGTTAAGATTGAGCCAATCAGGGACAACCTTGAAGGATCTCTTTGGTTTTGTAGGATCAGTAATTACCTGAGAAAGGTTGATATTGGTACACACCTTTTTTAAATGATCAGAGGCAGAGTTCAACTTGTTTAAATTAAAATTGCCACACAGAGATTGGGTTTAGGCCACATGCACACAGAATGACATCAACAAATATAAGAAATATTAAACATTTACACATAGATTTTTGAATATATGTAGAGGAATGATACTTTGAAATGTGCTCATTGCGGAGTTATGATCAGTTGAGTAATGAAGGTTGAACTATTCTGGGAAAGAGGTTCTATTCCCAGCATCATGATGGACACTCCTGATATAGAAGGTTTCGCTAACGCATTGGAATTGTTTTACTATTTTCATATGCATGTGCAATGAAGAATTGCTTGCTGCTGATAAATGCAAAGAAGAACAGCTTACACATAGATGCTCACATATAGGCTGCTGAATGCAATGAAGACCTGCTTATCAAGTAAAGTTCAATGTCAATGTGTAATATTCAATTAGGATTTGCAAAACAGTGAAGTTAAACAATGAATGGGTCCATAGTCGGTATGAGAAGACTACAGGAATATTTACCTGGGTGTAAGTTCAAACAGAGATGAGAAAATTGCGATAAATAATTGTTTGTTTGTTTGTTAGTATGTATATGAATGTTATGTGTATAAACTGTGTTGAGTTATAGTTACTCAGTAGTGTCTCAGTGAAACAACCGACGGGGGAAGCCTTGCGGTGACAACAAAAGCAATGTTTTACTGATCAGTCAAGTTGCTCCAGTGTACTCCATACAAACTGGTTGGCTACTGAAGGGATAGAAAATGGGGAATACTTGTTTTAAAGCAAACAAGGAATTAGATGGGAAAAATACATGTTTTAACGGGACCCAGACAATATTAAATACTCAGACAGATGGGAGAAGAAGTGTAGTTTTGTAGGAAATCACAAAATTATTACATAGAATTAGTGAAATCAATTGAAGAATGCCTTTCTGAAGAGCTGTTTACCACAGATGAGCAGCTTTGCGACCAAGCACATTGTAGATCGCTTTACTGCCAAAATGATCTAATTTAATGGATTGGTTTAGACATGCATAACAGCATTTTAAGAACAAAGAGAGAAACAGAAAGGGACAACGCTTCATGGTGGAAGGTGATGTATAAATAACTGTGTATATGATGAAGGGGGTGGCAACACCCATTCCGAAATCCCGCCATTCCGACATCCCGCTATTCCGACATCCCACCATTCCGACATCCCACCATTCCGACATACCACCATTCCGACATGCAAACGTCCCACCATTCCGACATCCCACCATTGCGACATCCCGCTATTCTGACGTTCAAATGTCCCACCATTCCGACAAGGCTTTCCGTATAAGGAAATGTGTGTTACTCAACAGGTGAGTCCCTTCTTTCTGTTCATGCAATTTATATGTTTAACACATGTTTATAGACAAGCGTTATTAAAAACACAAAGTCTCGGCAACTGGAGGAGGAGAAGCAGTCCGCGGTGGTTTTCAATCACACACTCCAATGCCACTTGTTTTAACTTCCGAAAATTTAATCCAGGAAAAAAAGGCTTACAAACATGGACCAAAACGGCTCCATAACACGCACAAGAATCCAAAAGATACAAAAGTTAACTAAAAGAAAGCAAATAAACAGTATGAAGTGGTCAAAATTGGTTTTACGCATGCCTATGTGCGTCTGGCACATGCGTCTTCGGGCTCTCCCACGTTGGTTTGTGGATGAAAGCTATATGTTCAGCTGTAATGTCATGTAAAAACAATCTCTACATGACATTTACTCCCAGGTGTGACCAGTTAGGTCCTTAAGATATCAACAGGCTGTATAAAGCTACAACCGTTGCGGCTGTGTGTTTGTGCCAAATGCGCAAAGCCCATCCGCGCTTCCCAAAATTGGAGTGAGTACTCATAAATCACGTGAATAACATGAATAAACGTTTTTACTGAATTTTGTTGTGTTTTATACGTTCTATGCTGTCATTTCTCTCTTCTCCTATTGGCAAGGCAAGGCAGAGTGCTCGCAACTGTGTCCTGTGCAGTAGCCGTGATATCTGTAATTGCAATTATTACTTTTGCATATGATGACAGCGTGCAAAAGACGCATGGGCTCTGTGGAGAGCTCCGCTCCAGCTGGCTGCTGTGACAGCTCACTGACACTGTATTTCTGCTTAATCAGTTTCAGTCTCGCCAGAGTTACATTAATATCTGTATTTTTATTTTTATTTGAAATTCAGGGGATTTTGATAATAGATTATTAAAGTTTGTTTGCAAGGCTGTGGCCTCTGCATGTGCAAAGCTTGTGCGCCAAACTTTAGGGCGTATTTGCGCCGGCATATCATTAGTGCAAAATGTTTTGGGTAAAAAATAGGCTATTAAAAGGAACTGTCGGAATGGCGGTATGTTAAAAAAAAACAAAAAACATACCGCCATTCCGACCATAGGAGGAAAAAAGTGTCGGAATGGTGTGACGTTTGATAAAAAATTAAGTGTGGCCATTCCGACAATTGGAGACCCATGTCGGAATGGCGAGATGTCGGAATGGCAGCATGTAACCATGATGAAGGAGAGACCATTTGAGCAGCACAGCCATTTCGCAGCACAGGGACAGCAGTCCAAGTTACAGGATCTCCCACGTGGTATCACCTGTCACATTGTGTCAAGGCATCAAAAGAAGAAAAAATCACCAAACTCAAGGACAAAAAGACAAAGACTCCGGTGAACGAAGACAGAGGACTGACAAACCAGAAATACAAAAGGATTCTCGATATCAAGATCCAGAAGAAGAGGCTAACAATGCCACGAACACTTACGATGCTGGGAATGATGCCAGCAATGAACAGAGAAGAAGATTCAGTGTCATCAATCTGCATTACGTGCCTCTAATGAGGGGGTGAATATAGAATCCTCAACGATTACAACGTCTCTGGGAACTGTGACAACAACAAGGTTTAAACCATTTTGATATATATTGTAACCTATTGTCTAAGGAATAGTGCTGAAAATGAGGTAAATCTAATCCACCATTGTCCTTGGTCTTCTGTAGGGTTTTTAAACTAATACGTGGTGGTTTGTTTTTCCACAGAAATTTGGAGATGCATGAATCTAGTGACTTAAACCAAGTAGCAGATGGTTTTATGGGGATCATTGAAAACAAATAGTTAACTTTTGGTAGTATTATCATTTTAATGGATGTAACTCTCCCCATAAGTGATATAGGTAAGGACTTCCAACGAGAGATCGTCCTCTACTGTCTTTAATAATTGCACATAATTTAGCTTTGTTAGCTCTGAGAGCCTGGAGGAAATGTTTATGCCTAAATATCTAATATTTCCTGACTGTAAAGTGATCGCAGGTATATTATGGACCCTACAGTTAATGGGCAGAACTGTGGTCTTAGACCAGTTGATAGAGTAGTCAGAAAGTGCTGAGAATTTATTTATGAGTGTGATCGTGTGACTGAGAGACGTCTGTGAGTTCTGAAGGAAAAGTAATACATCATCAGCATAAAGACTTATTTTATGCTCAACATTTTGGGATTAATTACTCACAAACGGGTAAGAAAAGGTAGTATTGCCAGACCATACATGATCAAAACAGGGAGTGGAGGTGGTTCAGCTGCAAGGTGTGAATGTCTGACTATAGTTTGTAAAAAGCGGGTAAGATAAGGTGTGAATGCCCGACAATGTATGATCAAAAGAGGGAGCGGAGGTTTTTGGCTACAAGAAGGTTTGAATGTCCGACCATAGTTTGTAAAAAGCGGGTAAGAAAAGGTTACCATACATCATCCAAAGCAGGAGTGGATGTGTTCGGCTACAAGAAGATTTGAATGTCCATCAATAATTGCTTTAAAACATGAAAGAAAATTTTCGAATATCAAACCGCACATGATCATAAGCGGGAAAGGAGTTGTTCAGCTGCAAGAAGGTGTGAATGTCCACCCATAATTACTGAAAAATGGGTAAGAAAAGGTGAAAATGCCCAACCATACATCATCAAAAGCAGGAGTGGATGTGTTCGGCTACAAGAAAGTTTGAATGTCCGACCATAGTTTGTAAAAAGCGGGTAAGAAAAGGTTCGAATGCCCGAACATAGACCATCAAAAGAGGGAGCGGAGGTGTTCCGCTGTAAGAAGGTGTAAATGTCCGACCATAGTTGGTAAAAAGCGGGTAAGAAAAGGTTAAAATACCCGACTGTACACAATCAATAGCGGGAGCGGAGTTGTTTGGCTACAAGAAGGTGTGAATGTCCGACCACGGTTTGTAAAAAGCGGGTAAGAAAAGGTTCGAATGCCCGAATATATACCATCAAAAGTGGAAGTGGATGGGTTCGGCTGCAAGAAGGTGTGAACGTCCGACCAAAGTTTGTAAAAAGCAGTTAAGAAAAGGTTCGAATATCCAACCAAACATAATCAAAAGCGGGAGCAGAGCTGTTCGACTGCAAGTAGGTGTGAATGTCAGATCATAATTTGCAAAAAGCTCATGAGAAAGGGTGAGAATGCCCGGCTATACACCATCAAATGCGGGAGCGGAAGTGTTCGGCTGTGAGTAGGTGTGAATGTCCGACCATAATTGCTGAAAAATGTGTTAGAAGAGACTAGAATGCCGTACAATACATCATCAAATGCGGGAGCGGAGTTGTTCGGCTGTGAGTAGGTGTGAATCTCCGAGCATAGTTTGTAAAAAGGGGGTAAGAATAGGTTCGAATGCCCGAACATACACTATCAAAACAGGGAGCTGAGGTGGCTCAGCTGCAAGGTGTGAATGTCTGACTATAGTTTGTAAATAAGGTGCGAATGCCCAACAATGTATAATCAAAAGAGGGAGCGGAGGTTTTCGGCTACAAGAAGGTTTGAATGTCCGACCATAGTTTGTAAAAAGCGGGTAAGAAAAGGTTCAAATGCCTGACTATACACCATCAAAAGCGGGAGCAGAGGTGTTCCGCTGTAAGACGGTGTGAATGTCCGACCATATTTGGTAAAAAGCGGGTAAGAAAAGGTTAAAATACCCGACTGTACACAATCAATAGCGGGAGAGGAGGTGTTCAGCTGCAAGAAGGTGTGAATGTCCACCCATAATTCCTGAAAAATGGGTAAGAAAAGGTGCGAATGCCCAACCATACATTATCAAAAGCAGGTGTGAATGTCAGATCATAATTTGAAAAAAGCTGATGAGAAAGGGTGAGAATGCCCGACTATACACCATCAAATGCGGGAGCGGAGTTGTTCGGCTGTGAGTAAGTGTGAATCTCCGACCATAATTGCTGAAAAATGTGTTAGAAAAGGTAAGAATGCCGGTCCATACATCATCAAAAGCGGGAGAGGTGGTGTTCGGCTGCAAGTAGGTGTGAATGTCCAGCCATAATTACTAACAAACGGGTAAGAAAAGGTAGTATTGCCAGACCATACATGATCAAAACAGGGAGCGGAGGTGGTTCAGCTGCAAGAAGGTGTGAATGTCCGACTAAAGTTCAAATATATTAACAAAAGCGGGAGGAGAGGTCTTCGGATGAGAGTGGTTGAGAATTTCCAACCATAATCTATAAAATGCGGTGAAAAAAAAGGTGTGATAGAACACTAAAAGGTGGAGCGGAAGTGTTCGGCTGCAAGAAGGTGTGAATGTCCGACTATATTTGGTGAAAAGCAGGTGAAGCAAGGTCTGAATGCCCAACCTTACATCATCAAAAGCGAGATCAGAGGTGTTTGGCTGCATGAAGGCCATAGTTTGCCAAAAGCGGGTAAGCTGCGAATGACCGACTAAATATCAACAAAAGGTCTTCGGATGCAAGTGGGTGTGAATATCCCACCATACAAGTATGGTGGAGAGGAAGCTGTGAACAGCCGACCATAGTTGGCAAAAAGCGGGTGAGAAAAGGTGCGAATGTCCAACGATACATGATCAAAACAGGGAGCGGAGGTGTTTGGCTGTGACAAGGTGTGAATGTCCACCCAAAATTAATGAAAAGCGGGCAACAAGTAGGTTTGAATGCCCAACCATACATCATCAAAAGCAGGAGTGGATGTGTTCGGCTACAAGGTTTGAATGTCCGAGCATAGTTTGTAAAAAGCGGGTAAGAAAAGGTTCGAATGCCCAAACATACACCATCAAAAGAGGGAGCGGAGGTGTTCCGCTGTAAGAAGGTGTGAATGTCCGACCATAGTTGGTAAAAAACGGGTAAGAAAAGGTTAAAATACCCGACTGTACACAATCAATAGCGGGAGCGGATGTGTTTGGCTACAAGAATGTGTGACAGTCCGACCATGGTTTGTAAAAAACGGGTAAGAAAAGGTGCGAAAGCCCGACAATGTATGATCAAAAGAGGGAGCGGAGGTTTTCGGCTACAAGAAGGTTTGAATGTCCGACCATAGTTTGTAAAAAGCGGGTAAGAAAAGGTTCAAATGCCTGACTATACACCATCAAAAGCGGGAGCGGAGGTGTTCCGCTGTAAGACGGTGTGAATGTCCGACCATAGTTGGTAAAAAGCGGGTAAGAAAAGGTTAAAATACCTGACTGTACACAATCAATAGCGGGAGCGGAGTTGTTCGGCTTCAAGAAGGTGTGAAAGTTCAACCATGGTTTGTAAAAAGCTGCTAAGGAAAGGTTCGAATGCCCGAATATATACCATCAAAAGCGGAAGCGGAGGTGTTCGGCTGCAAGAAGGTGTGAACGTCCGACCAAAGTTTGCAAAAAGCAGTTAAGAAAAGGTTCGAATGCCCGAATATATACCATCAAAAGCGGGAGCAGAGCTGTTCGACTGCAAGTAGGTGTGAATGTCCAGCCATAATTACTCACAAACGGGTAAGAAAAGGTAGTATTGCCAGACCATACATGATCAAAACAGGGAGCTGAGGTGGTTCAGCTGCAAGGTGTGAATGTCTGACTATAGTTTGTAAAAAGCGGGTAAGACAAGGTGCGAATGCCCGACAATGTATGATCAAAAGAGGGAGTGGAGGCCTTCGGCTGCAAGGTCTGAATGTCCAACCATAATTTCTAAAAACCGGGTAAGAAAAGGCTCGAAAGCCCGACTATACACAATCAAAAGCGGGAGCGGGAGGTTTTCAGCTGCAAATCCTTCACTCAAACCAAGTGAAAACTGCTTTGTCCTTCATATTTATCAATGTCTAGATCGACTTCAACAAAGAACAACATTGTACTTTGTAGTAAAGAAAGAGCAAATCAAAAGTTTTAGGAATCCGAGAATAAGCTTATTTTCATGAGTTCTGCACGATTATTGATTTTACTATAAATGAACGCCTTCACTCAAACTATATTAAAACTTTTGTTAATATATTTGAACTTTAGTTGGACATTCACCCCTTTTTGCAGCTAAACCACCTCCACTTCCGCTTTTGATGGTATATATTCGGGCATTCGAACCTTTTCTTACCAGCTTTTTACAAACCATGGTTGGACTTTCACACCTTCTTGTAGCCGAACAACTCCGCTCCCGCTATTGATTGTGTACAGTCGGGTATTTTAACCTTTTCTTACCCGCTTTTTACCAACTATGGTCGGACATTCACACCGTCTTACAGCGGAACATCTCCGCTCCCGCTTTTGATAGTGTATAGTCAGGCATTTGAACCTTTTCTTACCCGCTTTTTACAAATTATGGTCGGACATTCAAACCTTCTTGTAGCCGAAAACCTCTGCTCCCTCTTTTGATTATACATTGTCGGGCATTCGCACCTTATCTTACCCGCTTTGTACAAACTATAGTCAGACATTCACACCTTGGTGCTGAACCACCTCAGCTCCCTGTTTTGATCATGTATGGTCTGGCAATACTACCTTTTCTTACCCGTTTGTGAGTAATTATGGCTGGACATTCACACCTACTTGCAGTCGAACAGCTCTACTCCCGCTTTTGATTATGTTTGGTTGGATATTCGAACCTTTTCTTAACTGCTTTTTACAAACTTTGGTCGGACGTTCACACCTTCTTGCAGCCAAACACCTCCGCTTCCGCTTTTGATGGTATATATTCGGGCAATCGAACCTTTTCTTACCAGCTTTTTACAAACCATGGTTGGACTTTCACACCTTCTTGTATTCGAACAACTCCCCTCCCCCTATTGATTGTGTACAGTCGGGTATTTTAACCTTTTCTTACCCGCTTTTTACCAACTATGGTTGGACATTTACACCGTCTTACAGCGGAACACCTCCGCTCCCGCTTTTGATGGTGTATAGTCAGGCATTTGAACCTTTTCTTACCCGCTTTTTACAAACTATGGTCGGACATTCAAACCTTCTTGTAGCCAAAAACCTCCGCTCCCTCTTTTGATAATACATTGTCGGGCATTCGCACCTTTTCTTACCCGTTTTTTACAAACCATGGTCGGACTTTCACACATTCTTGTAGCCAAACACATCCGCTCCCGCTATTGATTGTGTACAGTCGGGTATTTTAACCTTTTCTTACCCGTTTTTTACCAACTCTGGTCGGACATTCACACCTTCTTACAGCGGAACACCTCCGCTCCCTCTTTTGATAGTGTATGTTCGGGCATTCGAATCTATTCTTACCCCCTTTTTACAAAATATGCTCGGAGATTCACACCTACTCACAGCCAAACAACTCCGCTCCCGCATTTGATGGTGTATAGTCGGGCATTCTCACCCTTTCTCATCAGCTTTTTGCAAATTATGATCTGACATTCACACCTACTTGCAGTCGAACAGCTCTGCTCCCGCTTTTGATTATGTTTGGTTGGATATTCGAAACTTTTCTTAACTGCTTTTTACAAACTTTGGTAGGACGTTCAAACTTTCAAGCAGCCGAACACCTCCGCTTCTGCTTTTGATGTTGTATATTCGGGCATACAAACCTTTTCTTACCCACTTTTTACAAACCATGGTCAGACTTTCACTCTTTGTTGCTGAACAACTCCGCTCCCTCTTTTGATTGTGTACAGTCGGGTATTTTCACCTTTTCTTACCTGCTTTTTACAAACTTTGGTCGGACATTAAAACCTTCTTGTAGCCGAACACATCCACTCCTGCTTTTGATGATGTATGGTTGGGCATTCGCACCTTTTCTTACCCATTTTTCAGTAATTATTGGTGGACATTCAGACCTTCTTGCAGCTGAACACCTCTGCTCCCTCTTTTGAGCATACATTGTCGGGCATTCGCACCTTGTCTTACCCGCTTTTTACAAACTTTAGTCAGACATTCACACCTTGCAGCTGAACCACCTCCGCTCCCTGTTTTGATCATGTATGGTCTGGCAATACTACCTTTTGTTACCCATTTGTGAGTAATTATGGCTGGATATTCACACCTACTTGCAGCCGAACACCACCTCTCCCGCTTTTAATGATGTATTGTCCGGCATTCTAGTCTCTTCTAACACATTTTTCAGCAACTATGGTCGGACATTCACACCTACTCACAGCCGAACACTTCCGCTCCCACATTTGATGGTGTATAGCCGGGCATTCTCACCCTTTCTCATCAGCTTTTTGCAAATTATGATCTGACATTCACACCTACTTGCAGTCGAACAGCTCTGCTCCCGCTTTTGATTATGTTTGGTTGGATATTCGAACCTTTTCTTAACTGCTTTTTACAAATTTTGGTCGGACGTTCACACCTTCTTGCAGCCGAACACCTCCACTTCGACTTTTGATGGTATATATTCAGGCATTCGAACCTTTTCTTACCCGCTTTTTACAAACCGTGGTCGGACTTTCACACCTTCTTGTAGCCGAACAACTCCGCTCCCGCTATTGATTGTGTACAGTCGGGTAGTTTAACCTTTTCTTACCCGCTTTTTACAAACTATGGTCGGACATTCAAACCTTCTTCTAGCCGAACACATCCACTCCTGCTTTTGATGATGTATGGTTTGGCATTCGCACCCTTTTTTTACCCATTTTTCAGGAATTATGGGTGGACATTCAGACCTTCTTGCAGCCGAAAACCTCCGCTCCCTCTTTTGATCATGTATTGTCGGGCATTCGCACCTTGTCTTACCCGCTTTTTATAAACTTTAGTTGGACATTCACACCTTCTTGCAGCTGAACGACCTCCGCTCCCTGTTTTGATCATGTATGGTCTGGCAATACTACCTTTTCTTACCCGTTTGTGAGTAATTAATCCCAAAATATTGAGCATAAAATAAGTCTTTATGCTGATGATGTATTACTTTTCCTTCAGAACTCACAGACGTCTCTCACTCACACGATCACACTCATAAATAAATTCTCAACACTTTCTGACTACTCTATCAACTGGTCTAAGACCACAGTTCTGCCCATTAACTGTAGGGTCCATAATATACCTGCGATCACTTTACAGTCAGGAAATATTAGATATTTAGGCATAAACATTTCCTCCAGGCTCTCAGAGCTAACAAAGCTAAATTATGTGCAATTATTAAAGACAGTAGAGGACGATCTCTCTCGTTGGAAGTCCTTACCTATATCACTTATGGGGAGAATTACATCCATTAAAATGATGATACTACCAAAAGTTAACTATTTGTTCTCAATGATCCCCATAAAACCATCTGCTACTTGGTTTAAGTCACTAGATTCATGCATCTCCAAATTTCTGTGGAAAAACAAACCACCACGTATTAGTTTAAAAACCCTACAGAAGACCAAGGACAATGGTGGATTAGATTTACCTCATTTTCAGCACTATTCCTTAGCCAATAGGTTACAATATATATCAAAATGGTTTAAACCTTGTTTTTGTCACAGTTCCCAGAGACGTTGTAATCGTTGAGGATTCTATATTCACCCCCTCATTAGAGGCACGTGTTGCAGATTGATGACACTGAATCTTCTTCTCTGTTCATTGCTGGCATCATTCCCAGCATCGTAAGTGTTCGTGGCATTGTTAGCCTCTTCTTCTGGATCTTGATATCAAGAATCCTTTTGTATTTCTGGTTTGTCAGTCCTCTCTCTTCGTTCACCGGCGTCTTCGTCTTTTTGTCCTTGAGTTTGGTGATTTTTTCTTCTTTTGATGCCTTGACACAATGTGACAGGTGATACCACGTGGGAGATCCTGTAACTTGGACTGCTGTCCCTGTGCTGCGAAATGGCTGTGCTGCTCAAATGGTCTCTCCTTCATCATGGTTACATGCTGCCATTCCGACATCTCGCCATTCCGACATGGGTCTCCAATTGTCGGAATGGCGACACTTAATTTTTTATCAAACGTCCCACCATTCCGACACTTTTTTCCTCCTATGGTCGGAATGGCGGTATGTTTTTTTTTTTTTAACATACCGCCATTCCGACAGTTCCTTTTAATAGCCTATTTTTTACCCAAAACATTTTGCACTAATGATATGCCGGCGCAAATACGCCCTAACGTTTGGCGCACAAGCTCTGCACATGCAGAGGCCACAGCCTCGCAAACAAACTTTAATAATCTATTATCAAAATCCCCTGAATTTCAAATATAAAAATACAGATATTAATGTAACTCTGGCGAGACTGAAACTGATTAAGCAGAAATACATTGTCAGTGAGCTGTCACAGCAGCCAGCTGGAGCGGAGCTCTCCACAGAGCCCATGCGTCTTTTGCACGCTGTCATCATATGCAAAAGTAATAATTACAATAACAGATATCATGGCTACGGCACAGGACACAGTTGCGAGCACTCTGCCTTGCCTTGCCAATAGGAGAAGAGAGAAATGACAGCATAGAACGTATAAAACACAACAAAATGCAGTAAAACCGTTTATTCATGTTATTCACGTGATTTATGAGTACTCGCTCCAATTTTGGGAAGCGCGGATGGGCTTTGCGCATTTGGCACAAACACACAGCCGTTGCGCAAGGCTTTATACAGCCTGTTGATATCTTAAGGACCTAACTGGTCACACCTGGGAGTAAATGTCATGTAGAGATTGTTTTTACATGACATTACAGCTGAACATATAGCTTTCATCCACAAACCAACGTGGGAGAGCCCGAAGACGCATGTGCCAGACGCACATAGGCATGCGTAAAACCAATTTTGACCACTTCATACTGTTTATTTGCTTTCTTTTAGTTAACTTTAGTTTCTTTTGGATTCTTGTGCGTGTTATGGAGCCGTTTTGGTCCATGTTTGTAAGCCTTTTTTTCCTGGATTAAATTTTCGGAAGTTGAAACAAGTGGCATTGGAGTGTGTGATTGAAAACCACCGCGAACTGCTCCTCCTCCTCCAGTTGCCGAGACTTTGTGTTTTTAATAACGCTTGTCTATAAACATGTGTTAAACATATAAATTGCATGAACAGAAAGAAGGGACTCACCTGTTGAGTAACACACATTTCCTTATACAGAAAGCCTTGTCGGAATGGTGGGACATTTGAACGTCGGAATGGTGGGACGTTTGCATGTCGGAATGGTGGTATGTCGGAATGGTGGTATGTCGGAATGGTGGGATGTCGGAATAGCGGGATGTCGGAATGGCGGGATTTCGGAATGGGTGTTGCCACCCCCTTCATCATATACACAGTTATTTATACATCACCTTCCACCATGAAGCGTTGTCCCTTTTTGTTTCTCTCTTTGTTCTTAAAATGCTGTTATGCATGTCTAAACCAATCCATTAAATTAGATAATTTTGGCAGTAAAGCGATCTACAATGTGCTTGGTCGCAAAGCTGCTCATCTGTGGTAAACAGCTCTTCAGAAAGGCATTCTTAAATTGATTTCACTAATTCTATGTAATAATTTTGTGATTTCCTACAAAACTACACTTCTTCTCCCATCTGTCTGAGTATTTAATATTGTCTGGGTCCCGTTAAAACATGTATTTTTCCCATCTAATTCCTTGTTTGCTTTAAAACAAGTATTCCCCATTTTCTATCCCTTCAGTAGCCAACCAGTTTGTATGGAGTACACTGGAGCAACTTGACTGATCAGTAAAACACTGCTTTTGTTGTCACCGCAAGGCATCCCCCGTCGGTTGTTTCACTGAGACACTACTGAGTAACTATAACTCAACACAGTTTATACACATAACATTCATATACATACTAACAAACAAACAAACAATTATTTATCGCAATTTTCTCATCTCTGTTTGAACGTACACCCAGGTAAATATTCCTGTAGTCTTCTCATACCGACTATGGACCCATTCATTGTTTAACTTCACTGTTTTGCAAATCCTAATTGAATATTACACATTGACATTGAACTTTACTTGATAAGCAGGTCTTCATTGCATTCAGCAGCCTATATGTGAGCATCTATGTGTAAGCTGTTCTTCTTTGCATTTATCAGCAGCAAGCAATTCTTCATTGCACATGCATATGAAAATAGTAAAACAATTCCAATGCGTTAGCGAAACCTTCTATATCAGGAGTGTCCATCATGATGCTGGGAATAGAACCTCTTTCCCAGAATAGTTCAACCTTCATTACTCAACTGATCATAACTCCGCAATGAGCACATTTCAAAGTATCATTCCTCTACATGTATTCAAAAATCTATGTGTAAATGTTTAATATTTCTTATATTTGTTGATTTCATTCTGTGTGCATGTGGCCTAAACCCAATCTCTGTGTGGCAATTTTAATTTAAACAAGTTGAACTCTGCCTCTGATCATTTAAAAAAGGTGTGTACCAATATCAACCTTTCTCAGGTAATTACTGATCCTACAAAACCAAAGAGATCCTTCAAGGTTGTCCCTGATTGGCTCAATCTTAACAAATCAAAGGTAGAAAATCCGCAGTATCTGAACTTAGTGTTAGTTATCACTGCTCAATAGCCTGTATCAGAATTGCAAAAATGAAAACATTAGGTCCACGCTTGGTATCCAGATCCTGAAACATCTCCATGAGCAGGCTTTTTTTTAACTGATCTGTTGAATAGTTATATGACACTGTTAAAATCCAAGATGAAGATCTAGCACTTGACCATTTTTGTAAATCTTCTAATTCCATAGTTGATAAACACGCCCCTTTTAAAAAGTATAGAACTTAGAACAGGTCTATCCCTGGCTTTCGGCAGAACTGTCTTCTTTATTTTTTTTCCCCTTGTCCTGTTCAGCATTATGTCAGAAGAATTGTAGTCTGAATACCTTTGATGCCAAACAGATTTGTTTTGCCAAGGGAAGTTTTATAAATGTAAAGCTCCCCTTGATGCCCATTTATTTATTTCTATTTACAATATATGACATGAACTGAACTGAACCGGACCGGGGGACAAGGAAAGAAGAAGAGGAAAGAAGAGGAAACAGAACAAAAATAGAAACAAAAACCAGACAACCAGCTGCTACACCTGTAAAAAACAAAACAGACAACAATCCATGGCCTATGAGGGGAATCCAGCCTTAGCGCCACCAGGAGCACCTGAAAGCAGACAAGCAGAGAAAAAACAAACACACAAACAAACAAAAACAAGCACAAGAAGCGGCAATCGCATACAACACAGCTGTGGATATAGATGACCTGAGACGACATGATAATACATCAACTGCTTAGTGACCATGCTACTGGACTAATGAATGTGTCTGTGTGTGTGTGAGAACATGCAACACCCATGGCACAGGACCTACATGATAACCGTGCTTAGTTATGAGTGTATAAGCGTACAGGGCCACAATCCACAGCCCCCCCCCCCCCCCCCCCCCAAGCAATCAGAAGCAGGCAGAGAGGGCCACAAGACCCAGGCCACCAGCAGCCCCCACAGAGCACAGAACCCAGGCAGCCCACCGCAGGGGCAACCACGCATCCACCCAGAAGACTGCAGAGGAAGCCCCCGGAAAGAGCCCCCATAAGCATAGGGCAGAGGCACTCCGGGAACCAGGGGTAACAGCCCACCGACCCCGCCAGGCCCCAGCCGCCCAGACATGGGCCGTGCACTGGACCTGGGCCCCAGGAGCCCGAGCGCCCCCAAACCCCCCGGCAGAGGCCCCACCCAATACCCAGGAGGGCCAAGCGCCCCAGACAGCCACAAAGTGGGTCAGCGCCTGCCCCAGCGCCCCTGGCCAAGTGCCCTGGGGTCCGTCACTCGTGAACAAGACCCCGAGATACTTGAACTCCTCCTCTTGGGGAAGGATCTCATTCCCGACCCGGAGAGAGCATTCCACCCTTTTCCGGCTGAGAACCATAGTCTCGGATTTGGAGGTGCTGATTCTCATCCCAGCCGCTTCACACTCGGCTGCGAATCACTCCAGTGAGAGCTGAAGGTCACGGCCTGACGACGCTAACAGAACCACATCATCTGCAAAAAGCAGAGACCCGATTCTGAGGTCGCCAAATGGGACACCCTCAACGCCCTGGCTCTGCCTAGAAATTCTGTCCATAAAAGTTAGGAACAGAATCGGAGACAAAGGGCAGCCCTGACGGAGTCCAACTCTCACCGGAAACGTATCCGACTTACTGCCGGCAATGCGGACCAAACTCTGGCACCGGTCATACAGAGACCGAACGGCCCCTATCAAGGGGTCCGGCACTCCATATTCCCGGAGCACCCCCCACAGGACTCCACGAGGGACACGGTCGAACGCTTTCTCCAAGTCCACAAAACACATGTAGACTGGTTGGGCGAACTCCCATGCACCCTCCAGGATCCTGCCGAGGGTATAGAGCTGGTCCACTATTCAACGGCCAGGACGAAAGCCACACTGCATCTCCTGAATCCGAGGCTCGATTATCCGACGGATCCTCCTCTCCAATACCCCCGAATAGACCTTACCAGGGAGGCTGAGGAGTGTGATACCCCTATAGTTGGAACACACCCTCCGGTCCCCCTTTTTAAAGAGGGGGACCACCACCCCAATCTGCCAGTCCAGAGGCACTGTCCCCGATGTCCACGCGATACTGCAGAGGTGTGTCAGCCAAGACAGCCCTACAACATCCAGAGCCTTGAGAAACTCAGGACGGACCTCATCCACCCCCGGGGCCTTGCCACCGAGGAGCTTTTTAACCACCTCGGCAACCTCAGCCCCAGAAATGGGAGGCCCCGTCTCCGAGCTCTCCGACTCTGCCTCTTCCGAGCACGTGTTGGTAGGATTGAGGAGTTCCTCGAAGTACTCCCCCCACCGACTCACAACATCCCTAGTTGAGGTCATTAAAGCCCCGTCCCCACTGTAAACAGTGTTGACTGTGAGCCGCTTCCCCCCCCCTGAGACGCCGGATGGTGGACCAGAATCTTTTCGAGGCCATCCGGAAATCGTTCTCCATGGTCTCACCGAACTCCTCCTAGGCCCGAGTTTTTGCCTCACAACCGCCGAAGCCGTGGCCCGTCTGGCCCGTCGGTACCTATCAGCTTCTTCCAGGGTCCCACTGGCCAAAAAGGCCCGATAGGACTCCTTCTTCAGCTTGACGGCTTCCCTCACCACTGGTGTCCACCAGCAGGTTCGAGGGTTGCCGCCACGACAGGCACCGACCACCTTACGGCCACAACTCCGACCAGCTGCCTCGGCAATGGAGTCACGGAACATGGCCCATTCGGACTCAATGTCCCCCACCTCAAATATGGTTGAAGCTCTGCCGGAGGTGGGAGTTAAAGCTCCTTCTGACGGGGGATTCTGACAAACGCTCCCAGCAGACCCTCACAATACGTATGGGCCTGCCAGGTCTGATCGGCATCCTCCCCCACCAGCGGAGCCAACTCACCACCAGGTGGTGATCAGATGACAGCTCCGCCCCTCTCTTCACCCGAGTGTCCAGGACATACGGCCGCAAGTCCGATGATACAACCACAAAGTCGATCATCGAACTGCGGCCAAGGGTGTCCTGGTGCCAAGTGCACATATGGACACCCTTATGCCTGAACATGGTGTTCGTTATGGACAGTCTATGACTGGCACAGAAGTCCAACAACATAACACCACTCTGATTCAGATCGGGGGGGCCGTTCCTCCCAATCACACCCCTCCAGGTCTCACTTTCATTGCCCACGTGAGCATTGAAGTCCCCCAGCAGAATGAGGGAGTCTCCGGTAGGAGCATTCTCCAGTGCCTCCCCCAGAGACTCCAAAAAGGGTAGGTACTCTGAACTGCTGTTTGGCGCATAGGCACAAACAACAGTCAGGACTCGTCCCCCCACCCAAAGGCGGAGGGAGGCTACCCTCTCGTTCACTGGGGTAAACCCCAATGTACTGGCACACAGCCGGGGGGCAATAAGTATACCCACACCTGCTCTGCGCCTCTCACCACGGGCAACTCCAGAGTGGAAGAGAGTCCAACCCCTCTCAAGAGTACTGGTTCCAGATCCCAAGCCGTGCGTCGAGGTGAGTCCGACTATATGTAACGGTCTGATGAAGTTTCAACAATAAACAACAAACTTTGTATTATGAGAAAGAACCAGACTCATTCTTCAGGAATCCGAAAATAAGCTCTATTTTACGAGTTATGCACGAATTCGGATTCTCCTATAAAACGAATTCCTTAACTCAAACCAAGTTAAGACTGCTTTGTCCTTCATATTTATTCATGTCTAATCAAGTTTCAATGATAAACAACGTTGTACTTTGTAGAATGAGAAAGAACTTCTTCAGCAATAAGCATCTCTCGACAAATGACGAAATACAGATTTTGCTATAAAATTAATTGCTATCAGCCTGACTTAAAACTGTTTGTCTTCCTTATTTATCCACTTCAAATCAAGTTTCAACAATTAAAAAACTTTTGTAGTTTGAGAAAGAACAACTTAATCTTGAGCAATCAGTATAAAAAGAGGGTAAGCAAAGGTGCGAATGTCAAACCATACATGATCAAAACAGGGAGCGGAGGTGTTTGGCTGAGACAAGGTGTGAATGTCCACCCATAATTAATGAAAAGCGGGCAACAAGTAGGTTCGAATGCCCAACCATACATCATCAAAAGCAGGAGTGGATATGTTCGGCTACAAGAAGGTTTGAACGTCTGACCATAGTTTGTAAAAAGCGGGTAAGAAAAGGTTCGAATGCCCGAACATACACCATCAAAGGAGGGAGTGGATGTGTTCGGCTCCAAGAAGGGTTGAATGTCTGACCATAGTTTGTAAAAAGCAGGTAAGAAAAGGTTTGACTGCCCGAACATACACCATCAAAAGAGGGAGCGGAGGTGTTCCGCTGTAAGAAGGTGTGAATGTCCGACCATAGTTGGTAAAAAGCGGGTAAGAAAAGGTTAAAATACCCGACTGTACACAATCAATAGCGGGAGCGGAGTTGTTCGGCTACTAAAAGATGTGAAAGTCCGACTATGGTTTGTAAAAAGCGGGTAAGAAAAGGTGCTAATGCCCGACAATGTATGATCAAAAGAGGGAGCGGAGGTGTTCGGCTGCAAGAAGGTCTGAATGTCCAACCATAATTTGTAAAAACCGGGAAGGAAAGGCTCGAAAGCCCGACTATACACCATCAAAAGCGGGAGCAGAGTGGTTCAGCTGCAAGAAGGTCTGAATGTCCATCAATAATTGCTTTAAAACATGAAAGAAAATTTTCGAATATCATCCGCACATGATCATAAGAAGGAGAGGAGGTGTTGAGCTGCAAGAAGGTGTGAATAACCACCCATAATTCCTGAAAAATGGGTAAAAAAAGGTGCGAATGCCCAACCATACATTATCAAAAGCAGGTGTGAATGTCAGATCATAATTTGCATAAAGCTGATGAGAAAGGGTGAGAATGCCCGACTATACACCATCAAATGCGGGAGCGGAGGTGTTCGGCTCTGAGTAGGTGTGAATGTCCGACCATAATTGCTGAAAAATGTGTTAGAAAAGGAAAGAATGCCGGACAATACATCATCAAAAGCGAGAGAGGTGGTGTTCGGCTGCAAAAAGGTGTAAATGTTCGACTAGAGTTTGTAAAAAGCGGGTAAGACATGGTGCGAATGCCTGACAAGGTATGATCAAAAGCAGGGGCGGAGGTGTTCAGCTGCAAGAAGGTCTAAATGTCCATCAATAATTGCTAGAAAACATGAAAGAAAATTTTCGAAAATCAAACCGCACATGATCATAAGTGGGAGAGGAGGTGTTCAGCTGCAAGAAGGTGTGAATGTCCACCCATTATTCCTGACAAATGGGTAAAAAAAAGGTGCGAATGCCCAACCATACATCATCAAAAGCAGGAGTGGATGTGTTCGGCTACAAGAAGGTGTGAACGTCCAACCAAAGTTTGTAAAAAGCAGTTAAGAAAAGGTTTGAATATCCAACCAAACATAATCAAAAGCGGGAGCATAGCTTTTCGACTGCAAGTAGGTGTGAATGTCAGATCATAATTTGCAAAAAGCTGATGAGAAAGGGTGAGAATGTCCGACTGCACACCATCAAATGCGGGAGCGGAGTTGTTCGGCTGTGAGTAGGTGTGAATCTCCTACCGTAATTTCTGAAAAATGTGTTAGAAAAGGTAAGAATGCCGGTCCATACATCATCAAAAGCGAGAGAGGTGGTGTTCGGCTGCAAGTAGGTGTGAATGTCCAGCCATAATTACTCACGAACGGGTAAGAAAAGGTAGTATTGCCAGACCATACATGATCAAAACAGAAAAAAGGGCAAAAAGGGGTGAATGTCCAACTAAAGTTCAAATATATTAACAAAAGCGGGAGGATAGGTCTTCGGATTAGAGTGGTTGAAATTTCCAACCATAATCTATAAAATGCGGTGAAAAAAAAAGGTGTGAAGGAATTAATTTTATAGCAAAATCCGAAATCATGCATAACTCCGCAAAAGGAACGTATTGCTCAACCAAAGGGATGCTTCTTTCTCATTCAGGGTAATATGAGGAACTTTATGCTTGATACATTTTAGACATGGATAACTATGAAGGACAAAGCAATTTTAACTTGGTTTGAGCAAAGCAATTAATTTTATAGGAAAATCCGAAATCGTGCAGGACTCATGAAAGTAAGCTTATTCTCGGATTCCTGATCCTCCAGTGTTGCTCTTTCCTATACTGCAAAATACAGCCTTGTTCTTTGTTGAAATCGATATAGACATTGATAAATATGAAGGACAAAGCAGTTTCCACTTTGTTTGAGTGAAGGAATTAATTTTATAGCAAAATCCCAAATCAAGCAGAACGTATGAAAATAAGCGTGTTTTCGGATTCCTGATCCTTCAGTGTTGCTTTTTCTTCTACTGCAAAATACAATGTTGTTCTTTGTTGAAGTAAATCTAGACATTGATAAATATGAAGGACAAAGCAGTTTTAACATAGTTTGAGTAAAGGAATTCATTTTATACATAAAATCCCAAATCATGCAGAACGTATGAAAATAAGCTTATTCTCGGATTCCTGTTCCTTCAAGTGTTGCTCTTTCTACTACTGCAAAATACAATGTTGTTCTTTGTTGAAGTAAATCTAGACATTGATAAATATGAAGGACAAAGCAGTTTTCACTTGGTTTGAGTGAAGGAATTCATTTTATACATAAAATCCCAAATCATGCAGAACGTATGAAAAGAAGCTTATTCTCGGATTCCTGATCCTTCAGTGTTGCTTTTTCTTCTACTGCAAAATACAATGTTGTTCTTTGTTGAAGTCGATCTAGACATTGATAAATATGAAGGACAAAGCAGTTTTGACTTGGTTTGAGTGAAGGAATTCATTTTATACATAAAATCCCAAATCATGCAGAATGTATGAAAATAAGCTTATTCTCGGATTACTGATCCTTCAGTGTTGCTCTTTCTTCTACTGCAAAATCCAGTGTTGTTCTTTGTTGAAGTCAATCTAGACATTGATAAATATGAAGGACAAAGCAGTTTTAACATAGTTTGAGTGAACGCATTCATTTATAGTAAAATCAATAATCGTGCAGAACTCATGAAAATAAGCTTATTCTCGGATTCCTAAAACTTTTGATTTGCTCTTTCTTTACTGCAAAGTACAATGTTGTTCTTTGTTGAAGTCGATCTAGACATTGATAAATATGAAGGACAAAGCAGTTTTCACTTGGTTTGAGTGAAGGATTTGCACCTGAAAACCTCCCGCTCCCGCTTTTGATTGTGTATAGTCGGGCTTTCGAGCCTTTTCTTACCCGGTTTTTAGAAATTATGGTTAGACATTCAGACCTTGCAGCCGAAGACCACTCCCTCTTTTGATCATACATTGTCGGGCATTCGCACCTTGTCTTACCCGCTTTTTACAAACTATAGTCAGACATTCACACCTTGCAGCTGAACCACCTCAGCTCCCTGTTTTGATCATGTATGGTCTGGCAATACTACCTTTTCTTACCCGTTTGTGAGTAATTATGGCTGGACATTCACACCTACTTGCAGTCGAACAGCTCTGCTCCCGCTTTTGATTATGTTTGGTTGGATATTCGAACCTTTTCTTAACTGCTTTTTACAAACTTTGGTCGGACGTTCACACCTTCTTGCAGCAGAACACTTCCGCTTCCGCTTTTGATGGTATATATTCGGGCATTCGAACCTTTTCTTACCAGCTTTTTACAAACCATGGTCGGACTTTCACACATTCTTGTAGCCAAACACATCCGCTCCCGCTCTTGATTGTGTACAGTTGGGTATTTTAACCTTTTCTTACCCACTTTTTACCAACTATGGTCGGACATTCACACCTTCTTACAGCGGAACACCTCCGCTCCCTCTTTTGATGGTGTATGTTTGGGCATTCGAACCTTTTCTTACCCGCTTTTTACAAACTATGCTCGGACATTCAAACCTTCTTGTAGCCGAACACATCAACTCCTTCTTTTGATGATGTATGCTTGGGCATTCAAACCTACTTTTTACCCGCTTTTCATTAATTTTGGGTGGACATTCACACCTTGTCACAGCCAAACACCTCCGCTCCCTGTTTTGATCATGTATGGTTGGACATTCGCACCTTTTCTCACCCGCTTTTTGCAAACTATGGTCGGCTGTTCACAGCTTCCTCTCCACCATATTTGTATGGTGGGATGTTCACACCCAGTTGCATCCGAAGACCTCCGCCCCCACTTTTGTTGATATTTAGTTGGTCATTCGCAGCTTACCCGCTTTTGGCAAACTATGGCCTTCTTGCAGCCAAACACCTCTGATCTCGGTTTTGATAATGTAAGGTTGGGCATTCAGACCTTGCTTCACCTGCTTTTCACCAAATATAGTCGGACATTCACACCTTCTTGCAGCCGAACACTTCCGCTCCACCTTTTAGTGTTCTATCACACCTTTTTTTCACCGACTTTTATAGATTATGGTTGGAAATTCTCAACCACTCTCATCCGAAGACCTCTCCTCCCGCTTTTGTTAATATATTTGAACTTTAGTCGGACATTCACACCTTCTTGCAGCTGAACCACCTCCGCTCCCTGTTTTGATCATGTATGGTCTGGCAATACTACCTTTTCTTACCCGTTTGTGAGTAATTATGGCTGGACATTCACACCTACTTGCAGTCGAAAAGCTATGCTCCCGCTTTTGATTATGTTTGGTTGGATATTCAAACCTTTTCTTAACTGCTTTTTACAAACTTTGGTTGGACGTTCACACCTTCTTGTAGCCGAACACATCCACCCCTGCTTTTGATGATGTATGAATGGGCATTCGCACCTTTTTTTTACCCATTTGTCAGGAATAATGGGTGGACATTCACACCTTCTTGCAGCTGAACACCTCCTCTCCCACTTATGATCATGTGCGGTTTGATTTTCGTAAATTTTCTTTCATGTTTTCTAGCAATTATTGATGGACATTTAGACCTTCTTGCAGCTGAACACCTCCGCTCCTGCTTTTGATCATACCTTATCAGGCATTCGCTCCATGTCTTACCCGCTTTTTACAAACTTTAGTCGAACATTTACACCTTTTTGCAGCCGAACACCACCTCTCTCGCTTTTGATGATGTATGGTCCGGCATTCTTTCCTTTTCTAACACATTTTTCAGCAATTATGGTCGGACATTCACACCTACTCAGAGCCGAACACCTCCGCTCCCGCATTTGATGGTGTATAGTCGGGCATTCTCACCCTTTCGCATCAGCTTTTTGCAGATTATGATCTGACAATCACACCTGCTTTTGATAATGTATGGTTGGACTTTCACACCTTCTTGTAGCCGAACAACTCCGCTCCCGCTATTGATTGTGTACAGTCGGGTATTTTAACCTTTTCTTACCCGCTTTTTACCAACTATGGTCGGACATTCACACCGTCTTACAGCGGAACACCTCCGCTCCGCGCTTTTGATGGTGTATAGTCAGGCATTTGAACCTTTTCTTACCCGCTTTTTACAAACTATGGTCGGACATTTATACATTGTCGGGCATTCGCACCTTATCTTACCCGCTTTTTACAAACTATAGTCAGACATTCACACCTTGGTGCTGAACCACCTCCGCTCCCTGTTTTGATCATGTATGGTCTGGCAATACTACCTTTTCTTACCCGTTTGTGAGTAATTATGGCTGGACATTCACACCTACTTGCAGTCGAACAGCTCTGCTCCCGCTTTTGATTATGTTTGGTTGGATATTCGAACCTTTTCTTAACTGCTTTTTACAAACTTTGGTCGGACGTTCACACCTTCTTGCAGCCGAACACCTCCGCTTCCGATTTTGATGGTATATATTCGGGCATTCGAACCTTTTCTTAGCAGCTTTTTACAAACCATGGTTGGACTTTCACACCTTCTTGTAGCCGAACAACTCCGCTCCCGCTATTGATTGTGTACAGTCGGGTATTTTAACCTTTTCTTACCCACATTTTACCAACTATGGTCGGACATTAACACCTTCTTACAGCGGAACACCTCCGCTTCCTCTTTTGATGGTGTATGTTTGGGCATTCGAACCTTTTCTTACCCGCTTTTTACAAACTATGGTCGGACATTCAAACCTTCTTGTAGCCAAAAACCTCCGCTCCCTCTTTTGATCATACATTGTCGGGCATTCGCACCTTTTCTTACCCGTTTTTTGCAAACCATGGTCGGACTTTCAAACCTTCTTGTAGCCCAACACATCCACTCCTGCTTTTGATGATGTATGTTTGGGCATTCACACCTTTTCTTACCCATTTTTCAGTAATTATGGGTGGACATT